>NC_044389.1:92101479-92413417 GCF_006542625.1 Nomascus leucogenys | reverse complement strand
TGGGCAAGCAGGGGGTACGTGACTGGGGGCTGCATGCACTGGTAATCAGAACAGGACAGGGATTTTCACAATGCTTTTCCATACAATGTCTGGAATCTACAGATAACATAACTGGTTAGGTCAGGGGTCGATTTTTAACTACCAGGCCCAGGGCGTGGTGCCGGGCTGTCTGCCTGTGGATTTCGTTTCTGCCTTTTAGTTTTTACTTCTTCTTTCTTTGGAGGCAGAAATTGGGCATAAGACAATATGAGGGGTGGTCTCCTCCCTTAGTGTAATTATACCACATTTTCTTTATTCAGTCATAATGTAATGGGTACTTAGAATGGTTCCATATCTTTGAAATTGTGAATTGTGCTACAATAAACATATACATGCAGGTGTCTTTTTGGTGTGATGACTTCTTTTCCTTTGGGTAGATACCTAGTAGTGGATTGCTGGATTGAATGGTATATCTACTTATCTACTTTTAGTTCTTCAACAAACTGTCATACTATTTTCCACAGAGGTTGTACTAATTTAACAGCCCACCAGCAGTGTGAAAGTGTTCCTTTTTCAGCACATCCATGCCAACATCTATTGTTTTTTGAATTTTTAATAATGGTCATTCTGGCTGAGGTACAATGGTATCTCATTATGGTTTTAATGTGCATTTCCCTGATGATTAGTAATGTTGATTACTTTTTCACATGTTTGTTGGCCCTTTGCATATCCTCTTTTGAGAAATGCCTATTCATGTCATTTTCCCACTTTTTGATGCGATTATTTTTCTCTTGCTGATTTGCTTGGGCTCCTCGCAAATTCAGGATATTAGTTCTTTGTCAGATGCATAGTTTGCAAATATTTTCTCCCATTCTGTGGGTTGTCTGTTTTCTCTGTTGATTATTTCTTTTGCTGTGCAGAAGCTTTTTAGCTTAATTAGTTCTCATTTATTTGTTTTTGTTGCATTTGCTTTTGGGGCTATAGTCATCAATTCTTTGCCAAACCAATGTCCAGGAGTGGTTTTCCTAGGTTTTCTTCTAGAATGTTATGGCTTCTCATCTTAGATTTAGGTTTTTGATCCATCTTGAGTTGATTTTTGTATACGGTGGGAGAGAGAGAGAGAGAGAGAGAGAGATATCCAGTTTCACTCTTCTTCATGTGGCTATCCAGTTTTCCCAGAACCATTTATCAAATAAAGTGTCCTTCCCCCAATTTATGTTTTGTCAAAGATCAGTTGGCTGTAAATACTTGGCTGTATTTCTAGGTTCTCTATTCTGTTTCATTGATCTATGTATCTACCTTTATACTGGTACCATGCTGTTTTGTTTACTATAACCTTGTAGTATAATTTGAAGTCAGATAATGTGATGCCTCTAGATTTGTTCTTTTTGCTTTAGGATTGCTTTCGCTATTCAAGCTTTTTTTGTAGGGTCCATAAGAATTTTAGGATTGCTTTTCTAATTCTGTGACAAATGATATTGATACTTTTTTTTTTTTTTTTTTTTTTTGAGACGGAGTCTCGCTCTGTCGCACAGGCTGGAGTGCAGTGGCGCAATCTCCGCTCACTGCAAGCTCCACCTCCAGGGTTCACGCCATTCTCCTGCCTCAGCCTCTCCGAGTAGCTGGGACTACAGGCGCCCGCCACCACGCCCGGCTAATTTTTTGTATTTTTAGTAGAGACGGGGTTTCACTGTGGTCTCGATCTCCTGACCTCGTGATCCGCCCGATAGGAATTGTATTGAATCTATAGATTGCTTTGGGTACTTTGGTCATTTTCATGATATTAATTCTTTCAATCCATGAGCATGGCAGCTATTTCCATTTGTTTGTGTCATCTATGATATCTTTCCACAGTGTTTTGTAGTTCTACTTGTAGAGATCTTTCACCTCCTTGTTAAGTATAGTCCTAGGTTATTTTTTGCAGCTATTGTAAAAGGAATTGAGTTCTTAATTTGATTCCTAACTTTGTCATTGTTGCTGTATAGCAGTGCTACTGATTTGTTTACATAGATTTTGTAACCTGAGACTTTACTGAATTCGCTTATCAAATCTAGGAGTCTTTCAGTGGAGTCTTTAGGGTTTTCTGGGTATATGATCATATTATTGGCAAACAGGGATAGTTTGACTTCTTCTTTTCCAATATGGATGCCCTTTATATGTTTCTCTTCCCTGATTGCATTGGGTAGGACTGCCAGTGCTACGTTGAATAGAAGTGGTGAAAGTGAACATCCTTGTCTTGTTCCAGTTCTCAGGGGGAATGCTTTCAACTTTTTCCCATTCAATATGATGTTAACTGAGAGTTTCTCATACATGGTTCTTATTATTTTGAGGTATGTTCTTTCCATTCCTAGTTTGTTGAGGGTTTCTAATCATAAAGGGAGGCTGGACTTTATCGAATGCTTTTTCTGCAACTGTTAAGATGATCATATAATTCTTAATTCTGTTTATGTGATGTATCACATTTATTGACTTGCATATGTTGAATCATTCCTGTATCCCTAGGATGAAACCCACTTGATCATGGTGAATTATCTTTTTGTTGTGCTGTTGGATTCAGTTTGTTAGTATCTTGTTATGAATTTTTCCGTTTATGTTAATCATGGATATTAGTCTGTAGTTTTCTTTTTTTGTTATGTCCTTTCCTGGTTTTGGTATCAGGGTGATACTGGCTTCATAGAAAAAGTTAGGAAGGATTCTCTCTTTCTCAATTCCTTTGTAATAATTTCACTAGGATTGATACCAATTCTTTCTTGAATGTCTGGGAGAATTTGGCTGTGAATACATGGGGCACTGGGCTTTTTTTGTTGGCATTTTTTGGTTTTTGCTGTTTCAATCTCATTATTTGTTATTGGTCTGTTCAGGATTTCTATTTCTTCCTGATTCAAGCTAGGATTGTATGTTTCCAGTAATGTATCCATTTCCTCTAGATTGTCTAGTTTATGTGCATAGAGGTGTTCATAATAGTGTAAACTTATCTTTTGTATATCTGCGATGTCAGTTGTAATGCCTCCATTTTCATTTCTAAATGAGCTAATTTGAATCTTCTCTCTTCTTTTCTTAGTTAATCTAGTTAATGGTCTATTGACTTTATCTTTTTATAGAAACAACTTTTTATTTCATTGATCTTTTGTATTTTTGTTTCAATTTCATTTAGTTCTCCTCTAATCTTATTTTTTTCTTCTTGTAGCTTTGGGTTTGGTTTGTTCTTGTTTCTCTGTTTACTTGAGGTATAATGTTAGCTTGTTAATTTGTGATTTTTCAGACATTTTAATGTAGGTATTTAGTGCTGTTAGCTTTCCTCACAGCACTGCTTTATGCTGTATCTCAGAAGTTTTGATAAGTTGTGTCACCATTATCATTCAGTTTGAGTAACTTTAAAATTTTCATCTTGATTTCATTGTTAAGCCAAAAGTCATTTGGGAGCAGACTGATTAATTTCCATGTATTTGCATAATTTTGAGGGTTCCTTTTGGAGTTGATTTCTGGTTTTATTGTACCATGGTCTGAGAAGACACTTGATATGATTTTGATTTTTAAAAATTTATTGAGACAAGCCATGATTAAGATGGCCGAATAGGAACAGCTCTGGTCTGCGGCTGCGAACAGGATCAACACAGAAGATGGGTGAGTTCCACATTTCCAACTGACATACCTGGTTCATCTCATTGGGACTGGTTGGACAGTGGGTGCAGCCCACAGAGGGCGAGCTGAAGCAGGGTGGGGCATTGCCTTACTCAGGAAGTGCAAGGGGTCGGGGGATCTCTCTTTCCTAGCCAAGGAAAGCTGTGACAGACTGTACCTGAAAAATCAGTACACCTCTACCCAAATACTGCACTTTCCCCATGGCCTTAGCAACAAGCAGACCAGGAGATTCCCTCCTATGCCTGGCTCGGTGGGTCCCACGCCCATGGGACCTTGCTCACTGCTAGCACAGCAGTCTGAGATCAACCTGCGAGGCTGCAGCCTGGTGAGGGGAGGGGCGTCCACCATTGCTGAGACTTGAGTAGGTAAACAAAGCAGCTGGGAAGCTCAAACTGGGCAGAGCCCACAACAGCTCAGCAAGGCCTACTGCCTCTATAGACTCCACCTTTGTGGGCAAGGCATAGCTGAACAAAAGGCAGCAGACAACTTCTGCAGACTTAAACATCCCTGTCTGACAGCTCTGAAAAGAGCAGTGATTCTCCCAGCATGGTGTTTGAGCTCTGAGAACAGACAGACTGCCTCCTCAAGGGGGTCCCTGACCTCTGTGTAGTTTGGCTGGGAGATGCCTCCCAGTAGGGGCCGACAGACACCTCATAAAGATGGGTGCCCGTCTGGGACGAAGCTTCCAGAGGAAGGATCAGACAGCAATATTTGCTGTTCTGCAATATTTGCTCTTCTGCAGCCTCCACTGGTGATAACCAGGCAAACAGCATCTGGAGTGGACCTCCAGCAAACTCTAACAGACATGCAGCTGAGGGGCCCAACTGTTAGAAGGAAAACTAACAAACAGAAAGGAATAGAATCAACATCAACATACAGGACATCCACACCAAAACCCCATCTGTAGGTCACCAACATCAAAGACCAAAGGTTGATAAAACCACAAAGATGGGGAGAAACCAGAGCAGAAAAGCTGAAACTTCCAAAAACCAGAGTGCCTCTTCTCCTCCAAAGGATTGCAGCTGCTTGCCAGCAACAGAACAAAACTGGGCAGAGAATGACTTTGACAAGTTGACAGAAGTAGGCTTCAGAAGGTCATTAATAACAAACTTCTCTGAGCTAAAGGAGCATGTTCTAACCCATTGCGAGGAAGCTAAAAACCTTGAAAAAAGGTTAGACAAATGGCTAACTAGAATAAGTAGTGTGGAGAAGACCTTAAATGACCTGATGGAGCTGAAAACCATGGCACAACAACTTCGTGACGCATGCACAAGCTTCAATAGTCAATTCAATTAAGTGGAGGAAAGGATATCAGTGATTGAAGATTAAGTTAATGAAATAAAGTGAGAAGACAAGATTAGAGAAAAAGAGTAAAAAGAAATGAACAAAGCCTCCAAGAAATATAGGACCCTGTGAAAAGACCAAATCTACATTTGATTGGTGTACCTGAAAGTGACAGGGAGAATGGAATCAAGTTAGAAAACACTCTTCAGGATATTATCCAGGAGAACTTCCCCAATATAGCAAGGCAGGCCAATATTGAAATTCAAGAAATACAGAGAACGCCACAAAGATACTCCTCGAGAAGAGCAACTCCAAGACACTTAATTGTCACCAAAGTTGATGTTAAATTCACCAAAAGTTAATTCACCAAAGTTGAAATGAAGGAAAAAAAGTTAAGGGCAGCCAGAGAGAAAGGTCGGGTTACCCACAAAGGGAGGCCCGTCAGATGAATAGCAGATCTCTCAGCAGAAACCCTACAAGCCAGAAGAGAGTGGTGGCCTCTATTCAACATTCTTAAAGAAAAGAATTTTCAACCCAGAATTTCATATCCAGCCAAACTAAGCTTCATAAGTGAAGGAGAAATAAAATCCTTTAGAGGCAAGCAAATGCTGAGAGATTTTGTCACCACCAGGCCTGCCTTACAAGAGCTCCTGAAGGAAGCACTAAATGTGGAAAGGAACAAACAGTATCAGCCACTGCAAAAACATGCAAAATTCCAAAACCATCGATGCTATGAAGAAACTGCATCAATTAACAGGCAAAATAACCAGCTAACATCATAATGACAGGCTCAAATTCGCACATAACAATATTAACCTTAAATGTAAATGGGCTAAATGCCCCAATTAAAAGACACAGACTGGCAAATTGGATAAAGAGTCAAGACCCATCAAAATGCTGTATTCAGAAGACCCATCTCACGTGCAATAATTAATAGCCTACCAACAAAAAAAAGTCCAGGACCAGACGGATTCACAGCCAAATTCTACCAGAGGTACAAAAAGGAGCTGGTACCATTTCTTCTGAAAGTATTCCAATCAATAGAAAAAGAGGGAATCCTTCCTAACTCATTTTATGAGGCCAGCATCATTTTGATACCAAAGCCTGGCAAAGACACAACAAAAAAAAGAAAAAGATAATTATAGATCAATATCCCCGATGAACATCAATGCGAAAATCGTCAATAAAATCCTGGCAAACAAAATCCAGCAGCGCATCAAAAAGCTTATCCACCATGATCAAGTCAGCTTCATTCCTGGGATGCAAGGTTGGTACAACATACACAAATCAATAAATATAATCCATCACATAAACAGAACCAATGACAAAAACCACATGATTATCTCAATAGATGCAGAAAAGGCCTTTGACAAAATTCAACAGCTCTTCCTGCTAAACACTCTCAATAAACTAGGTATTGATGGAATATATCTCAAAATAATAAGAGCTATTTATGACAAACTTACAGCCAATATCATCCTGAATGGGCAAAAACTGGAAGCAGTCCCTTTGAGAACCAGCACAAGACAAGGATGCCCTCTCTCACCACTCCTAGTCAACATAGTGTTGAAAGTTTTGGCCAGGGCAATCAGGCAAGAGAAATAAATAAAGGGTATTCAATTAGGAAAAGAGGAAGTCAAATTGTCCCTGTTTGCAGATGACATGATTGTATATTTAGAAAACGCCATCATCTCAACCCAAAATCTCCTTAAGCTGATAGGCAACTTCAGCAAAGTCTCAGGATACAAAATCAATGTGCAAAAATCACAAGCATTCCTATACACCAATAACAGACAAACAGCCAAATCATGAGTGAACTCCCATTCACAATTGCTTCAAAGAGAATAAAATACCTAGGAATCCAACTTACAAGGGATGTGAAGGACCTCTTCAAGGAGAACTACAAACCACTACTCAACGAAATAAGAGAGGACACAAACAAATGGAAGAACATTCCATGCTCATGGATACGAAGAATCAATATTGTGAAAATGGCCATACTGCCCAAGGTAATTTATAGATTCAATGCCATCCCCAACAAGCTACCAATGACTTTCTTCACAGAATTGGAAAAAATGACTTTAAAGTTCATACAGAACCAAAAAGAGCCTGCATTGCCGAGACATTCCTAAGCAAAAAAACAAAGCTGGAGGCATCACGCAACCTGACTTTAAACTATACTACAAGGCTACAGTAACCAAAACAGCATGGTACTGGTACCAAAACAGAGATATAGACCAATGGAACAGAACAGAGGCCTCACAAATAACACCACACATCTACAACCATTTGATCTGTAACAAACCTGACAAAAACAAGAAATGGGGAAAGGATTCCCTATTTAATAAATGGTGCTGGGAAAACTGGCTAGCCATATGTAGAAAGTTGAAACTGGATCCCTTCCTTTCACTTTATACAAAAATCAACTCAAGATGAATTAAAGTCTTAAACGTAAGACCTAAAACCATAAAAACCCTAGAAAAAACTCTAGGCAATACCATTGAGGACATAGGCATGGGCAAAGATTTCATGACTAAAACACCAAAAGCAATGGCAAGAAAAGCCAAAATTGACAAATGGGATCTAATTAAACTAAAGAGCTTCTGCACAGCAAAAGAAACTACCACCAGAATGAACAGGCAACCTACAGAATGGGAGAAAATTTTTGCAACCTATCCATGTGACAAAGGGCTAATATCCATAATTTATAAAGAACTCAAACAAATTTACAAGAAAAAAATCAAACAACCCCATTAAAAACCATTAAAAAGTGGGCGAAGGATATGAACAGACACTTCTCAAAAGAAGACATTTATGCAGCCAACAGACACATGAAAAAATGTTCATCATCACTGGTCATCAGAGAAATGCAAATCAAAACCACAATGAGATACCATCTCATGCCAGTTAGAATGGTGATCATTAAAAAGTCAGGAAACAACAGATGATAGAGAGGATGTGGAGAAATAGGAACACTTTTACACTGTTAGTGGGAGTGTAAATTTGTTCAACCATTGTGGAAGATAGTGTGGCGATTCCTCAAGGATCTAGAACTAGAAATACCATTTGACCCAGCCATCCCATTACTGGGTATATACCCAAAGGATTACAAATCATGCTGCTATAAAGACACATGCACACATATGTTTATTGCGGCACTATTCACAATAGCAAAGACTTGGAACCAACCCAAATGTCCATCAATGATAGACTGGATTAAGAAAATGTGGCACATATACACCATGGAATACTATGCAGCCATAAAAAAGGATGAGTTCATGTCCTTTGCAGGGACATGGACGAAGCTGGAAACCATCATTCTGAGCACACTATCACAAGGACAGAAAACCAAACACCGGTTCTCACACATAGGTGGGAAGTGAACAAAGAGAACACCTTTTCCTTTATAGGTTACCTGATGCTTTTGTCTCACTGCTCTTACAAGTCTTTCCTTCATGTTGACTTTAGTGCTGTCAGTGGAGTGTTGAAGACCCCCACTACTACTGTGTTGCTGTCTATCTCTTTTCTTAGCTATAGTAGTAATTTTTTTTCATCAATCTGGGAGCTCCTGATTTAGGTGCATATATATTTAGGACTGTAATATCTTCTTGTTGGATTGATCCTTTTATCATTATATCATGACCTACTTTGTCTTTTTATACTGTTGTTGCTTTAAACTCTGTTTTATCTGATATAAGAATAGATATTCCTGCTTGCTTTTAGTTTCCATTTGCATGGAGTATCTTTTTCCACCCCTTTACCTTGAGTCTATAGGAATACTCAGGTGTCAGGTGAGTCTCCTAAAGATAGCAGATATTTAGTCTGTGATTTTTTATCTATTCTGCTAATCTGTATCTTTTAATTGGGACATTTAGATCATTTACATTCAACATTAATATAGTGAGGTGCAAGGTACTGTTCCAGTCATCACACTGATTGTTAGCTAGATATTTTGTTCTCTTCATCGTGTTATTGTTTTGTAGGCCCTGTGAGTTTTTTGCTTTCAAGAGGGTCTATTTTGGTGCATATCAACCTTTTGTTTCAAGCTTTAGAACTCTTTTCAGACATTTCTTTTAGGGCTGGTCTCGTAGTGACAAATTATTCCCTCAGCATTTGCTTGTCTGAAAGATACTTTTCCCCCCTTGATTTGTGAAACTTATCTTTGCTGGATACAAAATTCTTGGCTGACAGTTATTCTGTTTAAGGAGGCCAAAGATAGGACCTCAATCCCTTCTGATTTGTAAGGTTTCTACTGAGAAGCCTGCTATTAGTCTGATAGATTTTCCTTTATAGGTTACCTGATGCTTTTGTCTCACTGCTCTTAGAATTCTTTCCTTCATGTTGACTTTAGATAGCCTGATGACTATATGCCTTGGTGATGTCCTTTTTCCAATGAATCTCCTAGGAGTTCTTTGAGCTTCTTGTATTTGGATGGCTACATCTCTAGCAAGGCCAGGGAAGTTTTCCTCAATTATTATCCCAAATAATTTTCAGGATTTTTGCTTTTTTTTCCCCCATCAGGAACACCAAAACTTCTTAGATTTGACCATTTTACATAAACCCATATTTCTTGGAGACTTTGTTCATTTCTTTTAGTTATTTTTACTTTGCATTTGTGTGACTGGGTTAATTTGAAAAACTTGTCTTTGAGCTCTGAAATTCTTTCTTCTACTTGGTCTAGTCAGTCTATTTTTAAAACTTCCCACTGAATTTTGTAATTACCTAATATGTCCTTTCCAGAAATTCTGATTGGTTTTTCTTTAAAATATCTGTCTCTTTAGAAAATGTTTCATTCATATCCTGAAGTGCTTTTAAAATTTCTTAATATTGGTTTTTACCTTTATCTTGTATCTCCCTGAGTTCTGTATCTATCATTTCAAACATTTCATTTTGGTTTGGATCCACTGCTGGAGAGGTAATGTGATCTTTTGGGGGTGTTATATAACCTGTTTTTTCTTATTTGACTATTTTTTAACCCTCCCCCCACCCACTTTCTAGGATGTGACTTTAATGTTTATAGTTTATTGTAAACTAATTTGGCTCTGGGTGCTGTTGGGAGTGAAGACTCTGTATGAGTTCCTTGGTTATAGAGACTCTTCGTATGTTGGCCTTGTCAGATGCTGGTTGTAGTAGCAATGTGCTCAGTGTGTATGCAGATTCACTGTCTCCTATCAGGTTGGAATGGCAGAGGTCTCTTGAAGCTTATTTCATTCTCCAGTGGTATTCACTTAATTTTTTCCCTCAGTATTTGTGTTTTATTTACTGAATTGAACAGTTTAGGCTTCAGGTCAGTAGGGGAGATGTTTATGGATAAAACCCAGCTGTGGTTAAAGCAGGTTGGTAAATGCAATACCCAATAATGGGCAGAGGGCCCAGCCTTGACAGAGCCAGCTGGGGGCATCTCAGGGAAATGCACTGAGATCTTTTCAAGGGGAAGAGAGGAAGCCACCTCAGCTCCCCTCTTAGGCCAGCAGGAAAGCAATACACCTCCCAGTCACACTCCTGACCCAGTGTTTCAGCTGTTCAGATCAGATAAGCACCTCTTTTTATCTGCAGGAATGCTCATGTTCAGTGTAGAGAGGGATTGTGACTCTAACCCTCATGCAAGCCTGAACCCGGAGGGCACTCTTTCTGTGGGAATGCAGTCACCCTGAAGTGTTCCAGAAAGACTGTCTATAGGTACACCCCCACTGAGCTCTTGTGGCAGAAGCCCCAGCTGTGTCTGCAGTGATGGATACAGAGAAGAAGTCTCCTTCTTCAAGGCCTTTCATAAGCACCAGAATTGCCTGATGGTTGGGTGGAGCTGCAGACCAGCTCCCTGTTGAGTCCAGCACTACACTGTGCCTCTGATGAAAGAAACCTCCCACAAATGGAAAGTTCTGGGACTGCAGCCCTGCTGTCTGGATTCTTTCTCCCCATGGGGTGCTCCCTTGATGTAGTGCACTCCCCCTTCTTCTAGGAGGAGGAGTCCCCAAGGCCAGACTATTGTGAATGCTGCTGCTCCTCTGGACCTAGCTGCCCAGTGGGGCTGCCGCACTCCACACTGGTGCTGGGAAATGTCTGCAAGGGGTCCAGTGATGTGACCTGTTCTCAAGTCTCCCAGCTGTGGGTATCAGCACCAGCTCTGATGGGGGTAGCAGGGGAGTGACATGAACTCTGTGAGATTCCTTGGTTATAAAAAGCCTTAGTGTGTTGACTTTCTCAAATGCCAGTTGTAATAGTAATGAACTGGTCACATGGACAGACTCAGGACCTCCTGGTTATCTACAGTAATACAGGCAATGGTGATAGCTGAGGTCATGCACAAGCTTTCTCCTTCCTGCATGCTGTGTTGTTTTGTGCCTGCAGATGTTGTAATGCAGTGGTCCCCAAACTTTTTGGCACCAGGGACCAGTTTCATGGAAGACAATTTTCCCGTGGACCCGTAGTGGGTGGGGGATGGTTTTGGGATGAAACTGTAGATTCTCATGAAGAGTACGCAACCTAGATCCCTCCTATGTGCAGTTCACAATAGGGTTCGGTTCCTATGAAAATCTAATGCTGCCGGTGATCTGACAGGAGGCGGAGCTCAGGCGGTTATGCTTCCTGGCCCACCACTCACCTCCTGCTGTGCAGCCCAGTTCCTAACAGGCCACCAACCAGTACCAGTCTGTCGCTGGGGACTGGGGACCCTTGCTGTGATGGGTTGTGTGCTGGGTGGCCTTTAGCCAGGAGGCAGTACTTGCAAAATAGCACCAGCTACCGTACTAGCAGTGGGATTTGTGCTTGCCTTGTGTTACCCAGGGGAGGTATTCTGGTAACTCACACAATGGGCAGGGCCATAGAACTCCCAAAAATTTCAGTCCTCTTTGTTAAGCTACCAGGGTGGGTGGCAGGGCAAATCTGGGTGGTAGCTGGGTCAGGCAAGTTCATGCTCTGGCTCTCCACGTGCAGGTATGTGCAAGCAGTGGCCCCGGTAGGGATTAGAGGGCAGTTCTCCGGAGGCAGAGGTACTGTTCCAGGGAGGAGTGCAGTTGCCTGTGCTGCACAGAAGAGTCTGTATGGAAAGTGGGAAGTAGCAGGAGGCAGTAAGCCCCACCCAGCTCCCACACACTTGACAAAGCATATCTTACACCCGCAGTTTTCGCTAGAAACAGCTGGCTAGGTTCAAGGCAATCTGCGCTCAATAACTCAAAACTGCCCCAGGCCATAAGCCTTTCTGGGAAGACAGCAACCACTGCTTTCAGGCCACACCCCTCCCAGTCTGCCCAAGAAGCAGGGGCGCCCAGTTCCTATGCCTGTGGCTGCAGTACACTTCCCACTTGTCCCTCACTTCTGGCCAAGAAAGCGTGTCCCCACTGGAGATTATATCACGAATCTCAGTTGGGAACTTCTATGAACCTGTGACCACCACCTGAGTTAGCTGGCAGACTTCTGCAAGGTTGTCTGTGAAGTAGGATCAGGAATGGCTTCCCTTCATCCCTGGCAGACTGGGAGTACACACAAAGCCTGTCTTGATGCTGGTTCTTCTCATGTTCTCCCCACTGTTCACTAAATCAGCTTCAGGCTTTCCTGTTAAGTTTCTGTGTTGCTTCTCGGAAAAAAGTTCACAGTGTAATCTCTACACGCTATTTTGTCTTTCCAAGTGGGAGAGGCATGGTAACAATGCCTCCCATCCACTATCTTGGGGAAAAAAAACCCCACAGTTTTTGGCAATTTGATGATAATAGATCTTAGTGTAATTTTCCTCGTTTTTATCCTGATTCTTAGATCTATGGATTTATAGTTGTCATCAAATTTAAAAAATTTGAGGCCACTATTTCTTCAAATATTTTTCTGCTCTCCCTATCCTTCTGAGACTCCAATTAACATATGTAATACTGTCTCATGGATAACTAAGGATCTTTCATTATTTTTCCAGCTATTTTTCTCTTGTGACCTATAATAAAGAGTTTCTATTTGTTATATCTTCAAGTTCGTTGATCTTTTCTTCTGCAGAGTCCAATAAGCTGTTAAGTCCAACTGGTGAATTTTTATTTCAGATATTATATCTTTCAATAGTAGAAGTTTTTATTATATAATTTCATTTCTTTCCTCGTTATATTAATGTATTGCTTTCATTTCTTGGTATATTTTTATTTTTATGTTATTTATACTTATTTTTTTTTGAGATGGAGTCTCACTCTGTCACCCAGGCTGGAGTGCAATGGTGTGGTCTCAGCTCACTGCAACCTCTGCCTTCCAGGTTCAAGTGATTTTCCTGCCTCAGCCTCCCAAGTAGCTGGGATTACAGGCACATGCCATCACACCCAGCCAATTTTTGTATTTTTAGTAGAGACGGGGTTTCACTATGTTGGTAGGGCTGGTCTCAAACACCTGACCTCATGATTCGCCCACCTCAGCCTCCCAAAGTGCTGGGATTACAGGCGTGAGCCACTGCACCTGGCCCTGGCATATTTTTAACAGCAATTTTATAGTCCTTTTCTACCAACATCATCATCATTATCATTCTGGGCCTATTTTTATTAACTGATTGTTTTTTCATAGATATGGGAAACAGTATTCTGCTTTCACATATCTAGCAATTTTTATTGGATGCTGGACATTATGAATATTATGTTGTTAAGTGTCTGGATTTTTAAAAACTTTAAAGAACGTTGAATTTTGTTATTATGGGCAGCAAATTATTAGTGGGTCAGATTGATCCTTTTGGTAATTATTGACAAGCTTTTGTAAGGTGGGTCTACAATAGCCTTTATTCCAGGCTACTTCAGCACTATTATTAAGTTGCAACCCTTCTTTGATCCCTTCCAAATATTCCACGTTTTTGATATATTTGCTCCATTCTAGCTAGTTAAAAAATCAAAACATCTCTCACCCCTATCAATGCTCTGGGAATTTTTTTTAGCTTACAGCTCTGTTGCAAGGCCTCATGGAGTTTTGCACTCCATATGGACAGCTTAGTAGTCAGCCAAAAGCTCAATAGAACTTTGTGTAGATTTGCAGGTTTCTGGAACTCTCCACAGTTCCCTCTTCCCCAATTTTCCACCCTGCAAACTCCATTTACCTTGACATCCCCAAACTCCAATCCCTCTCTCCTCAGCTCATGAAACTATTGTGGTCCACTTGGTTCCCTCTCACTGAAAAATGAGCTGACAATAGACAAGATTAATCGGAGAAAGAGGCATGCAAATTTATTTCGTGTGCACTGCATGGGGGAATTGCAGGAGAATGATTACCCTATAACCCAGTGAGGACTAGATGTTACACACCCTTCTTCACAGTGGTAGAGGAGAAAGAGATGTAGAAGTGAATGCTTCTCAGGGGAAATGAATGAGCCCAGAAAACAGGGCCTGAAACAAAGTTCTTCTGAGCTCTGTGGGGCAGTGGTGGGAAGGTGAGGAACAGAACTTCACTGTGAACAAAGATCATAAAGCCTCCCAGACCTCCCTCTCTCAGACCTGCCCTCAGGAAAATAGATGAAAAGTTTGTTTAGGAATGGTAACTCCCAGTATCTTCTCTGGTAGTTAATCCTTCCTGGTTGTTTGATGTGATTCCTAGGAAGGAGGTCTTAAGACAACTGCATTCTTCTTAGAAAGAAACTTTCTTAATCAGACGGAAATTCCAAAGTTAGTCACTCTTGGTGCTTAGGGAAAGTTTCTCTAAACAGGCAAGCAGGGAAAGTTCAGAGAGAGACCTTGAGGCTGCTTCCTTCATTCAGCCAGCATGTCAAAATGATATTTTGGGGTACTGCTTGCTGAGCATAATAGTTTTAATCTGTAAAGTGCCTCTAGGTGAAAACAATGATGATCATCAGTTTCACCATATTTGTTTTGCAATATCTAAAAACTGTTGTTTCAAATCCCATCAAAAAGTGGGCTAAGGACATGAATAGACAATTCGCAAAAGAAGCTACACAAATGGCCAAAAAACATATGAAAAAATGTTCAACATCACTAATTATCAGGGAAATGCAAATCAAAACCGCAATGAGATACCACCTTACTCCTGCAAGAATAGCCATAATCAAAAAAAAAAAAAAAAAAGATGTTGGCATGAATGCGGTGAAAAGGGAACACTTTAACACTGTTGGTGGGCATGTAAACCAGCACAACCACTATGAAAAACAGTGTGGAGATATCTTAAAGAGCTAAAAGTAGAACTACCATTTGATCCAGGAATCCCAATTCTGGGTATCTACCCAGAGGAAAAGAAGTCATTATATGTAAAATATATTAATACTTACACTTGCATGTTTATAGCAGCACAATTAATAATTGTGAAAATATGGAACTAGCCCAAATACCCATCAATCAATGACTGGGTAAAGAAAATATGGTATATATATATATATACTACGGAATACTACTCAGTCATAAAAAGGAATGAAATAATGGCATTTGCAGCAACCTAGGTGGAATTAGAGACCATTATTCTAAGTGAAGTAACTCAGGAATGGAAAACCAAACACTGTATGCTCTCACTCATAAGTGGGAACTAAGCTATGAGGACACAAAGGTGTAAGAATGATATAATGAACTTTGGGGACTTGGGAAAGAGTGGGATGGGGGGGGTACGGGATAAAAGACTACACATTGGGTACAGCATACATTGCTTGGGTGGTGGGTGCACCAAAATCCCGGAAATCACTGCTAAAGAACTTATTCGTGTAACCAAACACCATCTGTTCCCCAAAAACTCATTGAAATAAAAAAAGAACCTCCCCCACCAAATAAAAACTGTTGTTTGTTGCAAATATTTTGCCCCATTTTCCAGTTGCTTATGGCTAGTTCAGTATCAGGTTCTCTGTCATGGCTGAAAGAAGAAATATATATTTTCTCTTGGTTGCATCATTGAGCCACAGAATCACATAAAAATGACCTATACCATGGACTTTTTAGATATATGATCCAATAAATTTCTTTAAGACAGTATCAGTTGGATTTTTCTCCTGCCTACAACCAAAATGTGTATAAGTGGGACTCTATATAATGACTTGGATTTGCTGCCAAAAATGGAAATATTTAGTATTCTACCATTTTACCTGTTCTTTTTTCAAATTGATCTTTATCAATGCAAGTAGTGCTCTAATTTAGTTGCCACCTTCTATACACATTTACTGAGTACATAAACATAATTTAGATGCTATGCTAGAAACGAAGAGAGTAAGGGTAAAGAGCTTCCTGCTCTCAAGACATTATCAGTTTATTAAGGAAAATCTGCATATAAGCAAATAAAAGCAATACAGTTTGTTTTAGGTTGAATCACATCCCTCAAAAAGATATGTTGAAGTCCTGACCTCTGGTACTTGTGAATGTGATTTTTTTTTTTTTTTTTTCTGAAATAGGGTCTTTGCAGAGGTAATCAAGTTAACATGAAATCATACTGGATTAGGGTAGGCCCTAAGCTGATGACTAGTGTCCTAATAAAATGGGGGGAAATTTGAACACAGACGCAGAGAGGAGAATACTATGTGGAGAGAGGAGAATGCCATGTGGAGAAAGAAGCACAGAGACACGCAAGGGAGAAGGTCACATGAAGACAGAGGCAGATATTGGAGTGATGCATCTACATGCCAAGGAATGCCAAAGATTGCCAGAAACCACAAAAAGCTAGAAAGAGGCCGAAGGAAGGACTTGGAGAGCCTTGAGGAGAACAAGGACGTGGCTACACCTTGATTTCAAATTTCTAGCTTCCAGAACTATGAAAGAATAAGCTTCTCTTGTTTTAAGCCATCCAGTTTATGCTACTTTGTCACAGTAGCCCTAGAAAACAAATAACACAATTTTGTATATACAATGGTGGAAGTACATAGTAAAGCAGCAGCTACTAGGAGGGATTAGAAGGACCTGTTAATAGATTTTTATCTAGGTACTTTGTATCAGTCAGGAGAAGGTAATCAAGGAGGAAGGGCAGAAAAATATTTGAAGAAATATGGCCAAAAATTTCCTTAAATGGATTAGAGTCATGAACCCTCATATCCAAGATTCCCAAGTCTCAGTGACTGAAGACAACAAAGATTTCTCACGCACACAAAGTTCACTGAGGCTCTGGGAGATCTGCCTCAGCTTTTAAGACAATGTCACACCATTCTCAGTATGGTCCCCAGTGCAGGACTCTTCAGAAGAGCAGTCTTTGCTCCAGAGTTCTCTCTTTCAGTGGCAAAGACCCTGCCCTGTCTGTACTGTGGTCTGATGGCTCCTGCTGCCCAGTGCTGCTTTCTCCCTTTTTCCTTTTGTAAATTTTACTTCATAATTAAAGGTTTACACCCCTAACTCTGTCACTACAACTACTTCCTGGAGAATCTAACATGTGACATATCCCTTCCTTTTTCGCCCCACCATCATGGAAGGAATTTGGAAATCAAAGTTAAGCAAATTGAGAAAGGTCATTTCCCCACTTTTTGGCTCACAAAGAAGTATTTTCCACTAAATTCAGAGCACATTTTAATGAAAACAGGCCTAGGTAGGAGGCAAATATTCATTTAGCATAGTAAGAGGCTGTCTTAGTCTGTTTTGTGTTGCTATAAATATCAGAGACTGGGTAATTTATTTAAATAAAAGGTCTATTTGGTTCATGGTTCTAATGACTGCAAAATTCAAGATTGGGCATCTATATCTGGGTGAGGGCTTCAGGCTGCTTCCATTCATGAAAGAAGGTGAAGGGGAGCTGCATGTGCAGAGGTCCCATGGGAAGGGGGGATGTTCCAGCTTTTTAACAACCAGCGCTCATAAGAACTAATAGAGTGAGAATTCATTCACCTCTGAAAGGAAGCATTGATCAATTCACGAAGGATCTGCCCTCATGATCCAAAGGACCCCCATTAGCCCCAACCCCAGTGTTAAGAGATCAAATTTCAACATGAGGTTTAGAGGGGACAAACATCCAAACCTTTGCAGGGGTATTATTTTGTAAGACAAAAGGCCTAAGTCATAGTAATAGGAGGAAAAGACTGTCATGTGGTCTTCAGAAGAATATGAATTCTTAGTGGAGTCAGAGGAAGCCAGTTGTGGTCTATCCCTGGGGAGAGAGAGAGTTCGAATGGTCTTGCTCAACATTTGCCTCTTTTTCTTCTTTCAGAGCCAGGCCACAGTTGGGCAGAGGAAAACCCATCAACACCCAAGTGAGGCTTTTATTGGCAGATTTTGTAAGCCCAAGAAGACGTGAGATAAAGGTTCTTTTATTTCGTAGGATAATTAATATTCCCCCAAATTGGCCATATAAAGAGATCTTAGCCCCCAAAATCCCAACCAACAGTTTTCTGGAGCTGTGCTACTATAGGATGTTTACTAGAACACCTGAGTAATATTTTCATTTTTTATTTTTTCAAAGGTTGCTTTTATTCCATCCCAGTTCAATGTGTTTAATCTGGGGAGAAAAACACATGGCAGTACTTAGAAAGGGGTTGCTTCTGTTCCTAGCACTTGGCTGCTCATTATCTGAGCTTTTGTACCAACAGAGAGAACAACTCTCTAACTTTCTCTTAATGCTCCTTCCCTCAAAAGGGCCATGTTTAGTGCAAGGAGAAGGGATCCTTGTTGTACTGGTGATACATACATCTGTCTGTGCATCTAGGAGTTTTTTGGTGCAAATTGGTCTAATTTTATGAACCTCAGTTGTTTGCTTATTTTATAAAGTAGTTTCTCAAAGTCTGAAGTATGAGTCTCATAAAATTCAAAATGCTTCCACAAACCCCTTGGGCATAAGGTACCATGCTATCTTCCCAGCCACATCTCCTGCCCCTTCTCATGGGCTCCATCAGCTCATGTCGTGATAACTTTCTTGCCGTCTACAAAATGTATTTTGTCAATAATATTTCCTCTACTTGAAATAAGATATATCCATTGTCAACCTGGCTAAAATGTGATCATTTTGTGAAATTCAGCTTAAATCACTTCCTCCTAAGAGCTGTCTTGGGAGCTGACTCTTTGTCTTTCCTGAAGCTGGCAGTTTTCTGTCTTCTTCTCTGACTCTTCTCTCCTCTAATCACCTAGACTGAGAACTGGTAACTTAGTGTTAGGGTTTATATAAAAGACTAAAATTTTCTTGTAAATATTGTACATGTATCCCTAGCTCTGTTCATATCACTCAAATGAAGTAGAAAACATCTATAAAATGACAATGCTTCTTAAATAAATACTGTATTAGTCTGTTCTCATGCTGCTAATAAAGACATACCTGAGACTGGGTAATTTATAAACAAAAAAAAAGTTTAACAGACTCACAGTTCACATGGCTGGGGAGGCCTCACAATCATGGCAGAAGGCAAAGGAGGAGCAAAGGCATGTCTTACATGGTGGCAGGCAAGAGAGAGAGTGTGCAGGGGAACTTTCCTTTATAAAACCATCAGATCTCGTGAGACTTATTCACTATCATGAGAACAGCGTGGCAAAAACCTGATTAAATTACCTTGATTAAATTAAACCCTTGATTAAATTAAATCAAACCCTTGATTAAATTACCTCCCACCAAGTCCCTCCCACAATATGTGGGGATTATGGGAGCTACAATTCAAGATGAAATTTGGGTGGGGACACAGCCAAACCGTAAGAAATACCTTACTAAAACAAAGCAGTGGTATAAATAGCATCATTGCTATTCTCTTTAATATATATTACTGAAATAGGAGGTATTTAGTTCAGAAATATATGATGGGCCAAAATCCTGGAAGAGAAACGAAGAGAGAAATTTAATTAATCAAATTTAAATTTTCAAGACTCTTCCTTGGTTTTATCAAAATTTTGCTTCTGAATCTCTATTTGTCTAGTGAAGGACTAGATTAACTTTCTAATTCCAGAGATGGAGTGTGGGCAAAATATAAGTAAGTTTTTTGCTTCTTCTTATCCTCCTGAGATGCAAAGGGGAAAAACAAGAAAGGTCATTGGAGAAATAGACAGTGGAACATTCAAGTTTCTTACAATGCGGGATAGGGTAAGTGCCCATTGGCAGTAGAGAGGTGGGGATAGATTTGTTTCCAAAATTCATAGATTTCTAAGGAATTACAGTCTTTCTTGATGGTTGGCTCAGGAGAACACTGGCATGGCAGTCTCAGCAGCAGCAGAATGGGCTGGCTGTGTGTCCTATCACCTCAGACTGCCCCTACAGGTGAGGACCATTGTCCCTGGATTATGGAGTCAACTCCATATCAGGATATCAACTCCAAAATCAGGACACACCCCTGATTTTGTCAAGGCTGGTGGGATATTTTGGGTACAGGCTGCCTACACACATTAATTAGTATTTGTTTTGCTTTAATTTTCAATTTAAACAGTACTTTGTTTATCTTTAAATAGGTAATATAATCATGTTACACAAAAGGTACCAAATATTATACTGTAAAAATCAGTCTCTTTCCTACCCTGTCTAGCCATCCATTTCTCCTCCCCAGATGGGACAGCTATAATTACCTGCTTGTGCATCTTCCTCTCAACCAATGGTAGCATAATAGTCACATGAGTCCGCACCTTGCGTTTTTAACTTAATAGCTCTTTGAGATTATTCCAAACCAATACGTATGTCATTTCCTTTTTTTTTTTTTTTTTTTTTTGAGACAGAGTCTCACCCTGTCACTCTGGCTGGAGTGCAGTGACTCGATCTCAGCTTACTGCAACCTCTGCCTCCCAGGTTCAAGCAATTCTCCTGCCTCAGCCTCCCAAGTAGCTGGGACTACAGACGCATGCCATCACACCCGGCTAACTTTTGTATTTTTAGTAGAGACGGGGTTTCACCATGTTGACCAGGTTGGTCTCAAACACCTGACCTCAAATGATCCACCACCTCGGCCTCCCACGTGTTAGAATTACAGGCATGAGCCACCGTGCCCAGCCTGTCATTTCTTTTTTTTTAAACAGGTGCATAGTATTTAATCAGTAAATAAATCATTTAATCAGTCCCCTCTTTAGAGATTTATGTTGATTTTGTTCCCTTCAATTACAAATAAAGCTGACATGAATATTCTTGAACACATGCCATTTCTTATATGTGTAGGTACGTGCATTTAGTCTTTGATATTAGCAATTTATTCTACAGAGGTTGTACCTATTTAAAATCCCATAAGCTTGAGAGTGCCTGTTTTCCCATACTCTAACAGAGAGTATTATCAAACTTTTGATTTTTGATGTTCCGACGAGTGAAAAATGTTATCACATTATGGTGACAAATTGCATTTCTCTTATGTGCAGGGCTGCCATATGGTTGTGCAAGTTGTGCACTGCATAAATCTGGGAAGATTGTTTTAAATACACCCTGATATGAATAGTGCCATGTCAAAATTCTTGATGTCCAATCTGTATAACCATGGGCGGCGGCCCTATTCTGTGTGAGGCTGAAGTTGAGTCAACTTCACATGATTGAAAGTCATTATGTAGTAGCTCCTTTTCTATTAACTGCCATATTCCTTATTCGTTTTCTATAGGTTGTTGGATTTTTTAAATTGTAGGAGTTTTGCATATATTATATATTACCACATAGGTAGTAGTATACATTTGAAATATATTTTTCTAGTTCATTGTATTTTGATTTTGTGTATGTATATTGCTTTCATGGAAGGATTTTTTTTTGGTTATATGCTTAAACTTATCAATCTTTTCATTATGGCTACTTTTATTTTGGCCCTTTTTTAGAAAGCTCTCCTTGATTCCAAAATTTTTGTTCAGTATATATTCTCCAATATTCTTATGTAAATGGAGGAAAAACAAGAACTCTTTTTTTTTTAACAATACAAGTCCAGTTAGTTTGTGGAGAAGAAATGATAGAAATAAATTATTGTTAGGCAAACAAGATAGTAACAATTGTAGGCAAGAATCACTGTTGGGTGCTAAAATTAAGGGTAAACTTGTGATGAGAAACAGATAGGATGTTGCACAAAGTATCTCTCAACAGGTACTCACTAATTCCAAAGGGAAAAAGAATAACTTTATAGTGGAGACACCACCATAGATACCACCTTAACAAGTGATCAAAATGCACACTATCCATGGAAAGAAATTGACACCATGTGCCTCCTGATATGATGTGCTGAGAAGGGCACCTCATCCCTTCTGTGGGATTCTTGCCAAAAATACACAGTCTCAATCTAATCATCAGCAACCATTGACAAACCCAAACGGAGAAGCATTCTACAAAATAACTGGTCAATGCTCTTCATAAGTGTCAAGGTCATGAAAGACAAAAAAAAAAAAAAAAAAAAAGACTGGGTAATTGTTTCATATTGAAGGAGACTCAGGGAATTTGGCAACTAAGTGCAATATGGAATTTTGGACCAAAAACAAAGGACATTAGTGAGAGGAGACCCCTTCCAGTTTGTGAGAAGCCTCTGACCAATCTTGTATTTTTCAGAGAGGCTCTGCTTTTTCCTTTAAACCCAATCTGCCCTCTTTATTTTTTTCACAGAGGACACTGAAGTTCCATTAAGCCTGGAACCTGAATCATTACTCCCCAAAATACAAATTTCCCATTCTCCAAGGGTAAGGAAGTGTTAGCATTCAACTTTCTGAGGTGAAGGGCATTCCAGTCCCTCTATATTTCTATTTCTTCTAAGGCAAATGGAGAATAAACAAACAGGACAATCTGAATAAATATTTGTGTTTCTACAAAGAAAACTTATTTCCCATGTGGAGGTTCTCTACTCCCTAACTGCTAGGGTTGAGATGTTGATCTTTGCCTGAATTAGAGTTTCAAAAACAAACTTCTCATATTGGAAACAGTACCTTTCTGCATGTGATTTTTCTGCGGATACCCAAGAGTTACATTGAATAAGGTTTTAAAATAGAAGTAATGGCTTTAATATAGGTTTTGTATCTACTGAAACAACTCATGATTAATTCTCTCTTTAAAAAATGGTGGGCTCAATTTATTAAATAAGTAAATCTAACTCTTGTAAAAAAAAAAAAAGAGATGCAACTGCAGTCTTCTTTAAAATAATAAAAACAGAAACAAACACAGCATTCAAAATATAAGTAGCAGAAAATAAGTTGATGAAATTCTCCAAATGAAAGATTCAGGTTCCCAACAAAGAGAACCACTGGTTCTCTAATTTATATAAATAAAGATGTTTATGAATGAAAAGAGAAAAGAATTTCTGAAAAAAATATGATGGCCTTTCATTGCTTTCTCTCTCTCAGGTTTTTCAATTATTTCCTTGATTTCAATTATTTCTTATGATTCAGTAGTATCAGACTTCTAGAATAAATGAAGGAGCAAGTAAATAATCTCTCTTGAATTACATACCAACAAACTATGGAAATAGGGACATATGAAATACTCAGATAATTTTTAATTTGTGCATTTTAGGCATTATTCTCATGATCATTTGTATCTTGGTTCTATAGTGAGTCATTTTATCTGAAAATGATATATCCTTTACTTAAATAGGGTTGGCCAGGCATGGTGGCTCATGCCTATAATCCCAGTAGTTTGGGAGGTTGAGGCAGGAGGACTGCTTGAGCTCAGAAGTTCAAGACCAGGCTGGGCAATATAGTGAGACCCCATCTCTATAAGAAAATTTTTTAAAAAAATAGCCAAGTGCGGTGGGATACGCCTGTGGTCCCAGCTACTCAGGAGGCTAAGGTGTGGGGATCACTTGAGCCTGGGAGGCTGAGACTGCACTGAGCTGTGGTTGTACCACTGCACACCAACCTGTGTGACACAGCAAGACCCTGTCCCAAAAAAAAAAAAAAAAAAAAGGGAGAAAAAAGCAAACAACAACAATAACCTCCCAAACACAGGGTCAGCAACTGTATTTTCAGCATTTATTCAAACAGTTCTAATAATCTAAGAGTCAGTCAGTGGACTCTATTTTCACTTGATCATTTAAACTTTCAGTTCATCACTTTTTGTCAAGAAAAATATGTTTATAAATTACTTAGTATTTTCATATGTTTATATAAAATCTTCAAAATTCAGTTTTTCCACCTTAAGGCATGGAAATCTGTAAATTATAGAATATGAATTTTACTTTAAAAAGAATTTTGGCTTTTCTTCTAATATTGCTGGTGTTGCACAACAATGCTTTATAAGGTAGTTTTAACCATCATATAATTTTCCTAATAGTTATAATATTGGCAAATCTACATTCATGCTTAATTACATATTTCTACCAGTTACATATCTCCAAAACATTGGATGCTTTGCTTGGGTCATAGGGCAAATTGCCATGGAAATGGAATCTAGTGGCCTTGGTTTTAAGGCCAAAGTAATACATGACAGCTTGACTTTAGCTCTTAAGGTGAGTTTTGTCTTGCATGGAGGACCATCTTAGGCCCTTTACATCCTAAGTTTCCGTATTCAGGACTAGTGGATGATGGAACTTCTAGCGTCATCTGCTTATTGTCCATTTTGACGAGTAAATTACAATTCAAGATTTTGTAGTTAGAGTATAGAAATTACAAATATTTCTTTTCACAAAAACTAATCCTCTTTAACACAGTTAATTTGCATAAGTATAAATTATGCATTCTATTCAAATTAATTAGTTTCCAAGTGATGCAATTAGTAATGCCAACCTTAGAACAATATTTTTTTGAGTTGCATTATGTTCACTAAAATGCTCAAAGATGTGTATGGAAGGCTGAGCTGGGAGGATCCTTTGAGTGCAGGAGTTTTAGACCAATCTGGTGAAATAGTGAGACTCAAAAAAAGAAAAAATGCTCAACAATGTAATGAACATCCAAAATTGCAAGGCCCACATGAAAAATAATGTGACAATCAACATGAACAGACTCAAAGAAAAATAAAATCACAACTGTTGTTTAATGACTGTTAGAATTTGAATGTTAAAGACTAGGACTAGTGTATTAGTCTGTTCTCATGCTGCTAATAAAGACATACTCCAGACTGGGTAATTCATAAAGGAAAGAGGTTTAATGGACTCACAGTTCCACATGGCTAGGGAGACCTCAGAATCATGGTGGAAGGCAAAGGAGGAGCAAAGGCATGTCTCACATGGCAGCAGGCAAGAAAGCATGAGAGTCAAGCAAAAGGGGTTCCCCTTATAAAACTATCAGATCTTGTGAGACTTATTCACTACCATGAGAGCAGTATGGGGGAAACTGACCCAATCATTCAATTATCTCCCACTGGGTTCCTTCCACAACACATGGGAATTATGGGAGCTACAATTCAAGATGAGATTTGGGTGGGGACACAGCCAAACCATATCATTATACCCCTTGCCTCTCCTATGTTTCAAAACCAATCATGCCTTCCCAACAGTCCCCCAAAGTCTTAACTCATTTCAGCATTAACTAAAAAGTCTACAGTCCAAAATCTCATCTGAGACAAGGTGAGCCCCTTCTGCCTATGAGCCTGTAAAATCAAGAGCAAGTTAGTTACTTCCTAGATACAATGGGGGTACAGGCACTGGGTAAACAGAGTTGTTCTATATGGGAGAAATTGGCCAAAACAAAGGGGGCTCTAAGCCCCATAAGTTCAAAATCCAGTGGGGCAGTCAAATATTAAAGCTCCAAAATCATCTCCTGTGACTCCATGTCTCACATCCAGGTCACACTGATGCAAGAGGTGGGTTCCCAAGGCCTTGGGTACCTCCGCCCCTGTGACTTTGCAGGGTACTGCCCCACTCCTGGCTCCTTTCATGGGCTAGCATTGAGTGTCTGTGGCTTTTCCAGGTGTATGGTGTAAACTGCTGGTGGATCTACCATTATGGAGTCTGGAGGATGGTAGCTGTCTTCTCAAAGCTCCACTAGGCAGTGCCCCAGTGAGGACTCTCTGTGGGGGATCTGACCCCACATTTTCCTTCTGCACTGCCCTAGCAGAGGTTCTCCATGAGGACTCTTACCCTGCAGCACACCTCTGCCTAGACATCCAGGTGTTTCCATACATCCTCTGAAATCTAGGTGGAGGTTCTCAAACCTCAATTCTTGACTTCTGCGCACCATCAGGCTCAATAAATACCACATGGAAGCTGCCAAGGCTTGGGGTTTGCACACTCTGAATCCATGGCCCAAAGTGTACATTGGCCGCTTTTAGCCATGGCTGGAGTGGTTGGAATGCAGGGCACCAGGTCCCTAGGCTGCATGCAGCAGGCAGACCCTGGACCCAGCCCATTAAACCATTTTTTCCTCTTGGGCCTCTGGGCCTGTGATGGGAGAGGCTGCCATGAAGGTCTCTGACATGACCTGGAGACATTTTCCCCATTGTCCTGGTGATTAACATTTGGCTCCTTGTTACTTATGCAAATTTCTGCAGCAAGTATGAATTTCTTCTGAGGAAATGGGTTTTTCTTTTCTATCGCATATTCAAGTTGCAAATTTTCTGAACTTTTATGCTCTGTTTCCCTTTTAAAACTGAATGCTTTTAATAGCACACCCAAGTCACTTCTTGAATGCTTTTCTGCTTAGAAGTCTCTTTTGCCAGATACCCTAAATCATATCCTTCAAGTTCAAAGTTCCACAAATTATAGCAGGGACAAAATGCTGCCAGACTCTTTGCTAAAACATAGCAAAAGTCACCTTTACTCCAGTTCCCAGTAAGTTCCTCATCTCCATCTGAGACCACCTCAGCCTGGATTTCATTGTCAATATCACTATCAACATTTTGGTCAAAACCATTCAATAAGTCTCTAGGAAATTCCAAAGTTTCCCACATTTTCCTATCTTCTTCTGAGCCCTCCAAACTGTTCCAACCCCTGCCTATTACCCAGTCCCAAAGTCGCTTCCACATTTTCAGGTATCCTTACAGAAGCACCCCACTCCACTGGTACCAATTTAGTGTATTAGTCTGAAATCATGCTGGTAATAAAGACATACATGAGACTGGGTAGTTTATAAAAGAAAGAGGTTAATTGACTCACAGTTCCACATGGCTGGAGAGGCCTCATAATTATGGCGGAAGATGAAGGAGGATCAAAGGCATGTCTTACATGGTGGCAGGCAAGACAGAATGAGAGCCAAGGGAAGGGGGTTTCCCCTTATAAAACCATCAGATCCCATGAGACTTACTCACCACCACAAGAACAGTATGGGAGAAACCATTCCCCATGATTCAATCATCTCCCACTGGGTCCATCCCACAACATGTGGAAATTATGGGAGCTACAATTCAAGATGAGATTTGGGTGGGGATACAGTCAAATCATATCAACCAGTAGCCTAGTATTGTATGTACAAGGTCTCATGTATAAGGACCATGTAGTCATGCTGTGACTGTAATGAAAAAAATTATGTAAGAAGTGGGATATATGTAGAACCACATTTTCCTTTTGGCACAGGTAGAAATGTGTTTACAAAAGGTAGAGATGAAAGTTGAAGTAAAAATCTCACCTTATTTTGAGTAACAGAAAATGAAATCTCTTTATTTTGGTATTTTTTTCTTTTTGGACTTTTTCTTTATTTCAATGTATCAGCTCCATGATGAAAAACTTAGACTAATGTGATATAGAAAATTATTTCTGTTTAATAGTTTGTTTTGTTACCTAGTCTTTGTGTGAAGTTGTTCTCAGTCTTTCATTAAATAAACATTGCAGAATATTTTATTCCTCTTGAATTCTTTAATTCTTACAGGAGTCACATTTAAAATAAATCCACCATGCCTGCAATCAGCTGTTCAAAAAATTATTAACTCCTTCAAGATGCCTTGAAGTTTGAGGTCTATTAAAAATTTAAAAATTTTTAACCCTTTGATTTGGCAACTAATCTCTGGAGAATCATAATTTTCATCACCTTACATAATTTCACTTGTTAATATCACAGATTATACTCTACATGAAACTAAAAATTAAAACTTTAAATACTTAATAATTAAAACTTTTCACTATTAGATATATCTATCTGCTATAATAAAAAAAGTGGGATTCTTTCCCTTCCACTTATTTCAAAAGATCCTATAGTTGATCATCTGCATCATCCTTTGCTTATTTTTTCTATTGTACAAGTATTTGAGTCAAACCTTAGTTAATTGCAAGTGTTAACTATTTGCATATGTTTTAAAATCTTGAAATGAGTGACAGAAAATATAACGATTTTGAAATGAAAGTGTATTAGTCCATTCTCACATTGCTATAAAGAAATACCTCAGATTGGGTAATTTGTAAAGAAAGAGGGTTAATTGGCTCACAGTTCTGCAGGCTGTACAGGAAGCATAGCAGCTTCTGCTGCTGGAGAGGCCTCAGGAAACTTACAATCATGGCAGAAAGGTGAAGGGGAAACAGGCACATCTTACATGGCCAGAGCAGGAGTAAGAGAGAGAGAGTAGGGAGGTGCCACATACTTTTAAACAACCAGATCTCATGAGAACTCACTATCGTGACAACAGCACCAAGGGGGGGATGGTGTTAAACCATTCATGAGAAACTGCCCCCATGATCCAATTATCTCCCACCACGCCCCACCTCCAGCATTGGGGATTACATTTCAACATGAGATTTGGGTGGGGACAATTCTGCACAATTTTAGACCCCAAACTCTAATAATTTGTGGAAACAAAACTTACCATGCCCAAAATAATGCTGCCTTGGAACCAGATGCAAGCAGACTGGCCTGGGCCTTCAAACATGAAGAGCCTTCTAAATGCAGGCCATAGGATCCTCTCTAATCAGGGTGACAGTCACCACATGTTACTGGAAAGACTCAAGCCCAGACTTCCTTTTCTAGCAGTAATCTTGTATTATCTTGATCAAGCCAAAATCTCTGGTCCAATTTGGCCAGAAAACCCTAGAGAGATCAGACCCAGGATCCTGGTCTCAGTAGTTCTACATGCTATAGGATTACCTTACAGCTCACCACAACAGGCAAAAAGAAGAGCTCTTTGATCCATTCCCTCTACTTTCAACACACTGGCCTTCTGGGGGAGCCTCTCAACCACATTCTACTCAGTATAGTTTATTCTGGTGATTTGGAACTGGGTCTTAGATCAACCTAGTTCTTCTCAGTTCAGGAGATCGTTTCTTAAGCACAATTACTCTGGTTTTTGTTTGTTTTTTAAGACAAACTAAATGTCAGAAGCCAACCCAGGGGAATCAACTTTTACCAAGACGTTGCTCTGACAGGGGTACCTACTGTTTATCCACCAGTATGGATTACACATTCCAGGTAGAAGGATTTCTTCCACTACTGGAATAAGCCATTTTGAAGCATCCCTCGCAGAAGATGTTATCTCAAAGGGGTAGGTTGTCTCAGACATCTGTTTTTACTCTTTTTCTAAGTGAAATGTACCCTATTCTATCTTAAACTTCACAACCACTAGCAAACAAGCTGCTATCTCCACAATGCAAATGACAGAAACCAAGTTCAGAGTCAAAAGAATGTAAAAACTTGTCTAAGAAGTAAATGATTGCTACTTAGGGACCTTGTCCACTAAGTTAAGCTGATTTTAAAGGCCCGGAGTCAAGTACACAATGAGCCTTATTTACTTTGAAACTCTATCATTCAGGCTTTTAAATAATCTTTTTTATAGAGTGGCTGCCTCTCGTCTGAGGGGATCTTATTTTTCACTGTGGGCACTTGGTAGTGTTACCCTTCTGAATAGCCAACAGGGCTTCCCACTGTTTCATGACCATTTGCAGGGCAGTGTCAGTCTTTGGAGCCATTAATTTTTTTTCTTCTTCTCGGTACAAGAATACAAACACTGAAATTGTGCCAAGATTTTGCTTCCCCCATAGCATGAGGTAAAGAGGATTTACAGGCAAAGAGCTCCCTTGAACGGCAGCCAACAAAGCAGATAACTTTTAAATAACACAATGTGGTGGAAGAAACTGCCTTGTGGCAATCTACTGTTGAGAGAAACAGCAACTATTTACTGTACATATTGACAAACTATGTATGCTTAAGCTCTAGAAACGGTGAAAGTTTACCATACTATTTATGGCTTTCCTTACGTAGGTAACACTGAACTGAATGTTAAAGAAAACAGAAGTCTACATTTTTATTATTTATCTTCAACTAATTTCAGTTGATTTACAACAATAAACCATATGACTAATTCAATTTGGATGGAAATGAATTCAAAGACTGCATTAAAAGGAACGTATTATGATCATCTACCTCGTATTGTACAGATGTACCCTTTCACTTGAGGCAAATTTAGATTTCAAAAGTAGATAAATGATAGATAATTGCTTTCTTTACTGAAGAGTTTTCTTAGTTCAGGTTGCTATACAAATACCACAAGTGCGTTAAACAACACACATTTATTTCTCACAGTTTTGGAGGCTGAGAAGTGCAAGATCAAGGTGTGGGCAGATTCGATATCTGGTGAGGGCTCTCTTCCTGGTTTGCACACAACTGCCTTCTTGATATATCCTCATGTGGCAGAGACAGATCTCATGTTTTTTCCTCTTAAGGGCAGTAATCACATCATGAGGGCCTTACCCTAGTGACCTAATATAATCCTAATTATCTCCCAAAGGCCCCACCTCTAAATGCCATCGCATTGGGGATTAAGGATTCTACATATAAATTTTGGGGGGACGCTAACATTTGGTCCCTAGTAAAGGTTCTTTGCTTTTTGTCTGTGAAGTAATTCATTCTCAGATTTCTCTAAATAGTAAACTCTCTTACTGTTCTCAAAGTATAATTAGATTTCAAAAATTCTTTTTTTAAAAAAACCTATTTTCTAGAACGTATCTACAGAGTCAAATGAAGTTTTTTTGTGCTAAGACTCTCGGGTTGCTAAAAATGGGAGAGCTGATACTATCATGTGGTTTAATTAGTTTCTGACACTAACAGCACCAAAGTACTTGTGGGTAGCACATGGGAGATAAAACGTCATCTAGGCATGGAAATAGATATGTTGACTAAGACACAATCTAGGGGAGAAAGATGCTGAGTCTGAAGGTCCATAATGACTTAGATGCAGCAAGAGTGTTTTCCGGGGTGGGGTGGGAAAATCCATCATGATTTCTTATCTCTTCTAGTCCTAGTTTATGTTCACCTACAACTATAATTATAACATTGCAAAATTAACATGAATTAACATAGTTAATTTCCTGCTCAAATACTTCAATATCAGGAAAGAAAATTGGCTGATTTAGGGAAGGTAAGACTAAGTTTCATTTAAAATTATATAAAAGACACATTGCATGATCTCTGCATGTATGGATAATGCCAAGTTACTAGATTAGGACTGTTGGGAACAAAATTCTGTAGATCCAACCAGGAACTTAATGGCGGTCAGTAAGGCTTTAGATGAGTGCCTCTCAACCTTTTTCACACCAAGACACTTATAGAAAATGATAATATTTGTAAGTCACACTGAGCCTTCCAGTCAAACTGGAAGAGATTTGGGGAAGTCAATAGGTTAGAATGCAGTGGCACTATCATAGTGCACTGCAGCCTCAAACACCTGGGCTCAAGTGATCGTCCTGCCTCAGCCTCCCAAGTAGCTAGGACTATGGATACAGTAATTTCTCAACAAAATCTTACATATTCTTGATAGTCACCTTGCTCTGGAGCCTGGGCAACAGAACAAGACCCTGTCTCTGAAAACAAAAAAATAAAAGAAAATAAATTACATGCTGCATTTTCAAGTTGTAAATGAGATTGTGTATGTGTGTGTGTGTGTGTGTGTGTGTAAAATATTTGCAGGGGCAAAGCCAATGATCTCATTTAAAAATGTGAAGCTATTTATATTAGTAAATGTTTTATGAGATCAGTATTTAATATATCCACACTAATTTTTATTTCATTTTCTTTATCATAAATCTATAACAAAGAATATTAATTTTTTTCACTAAGGTGATTTGGTCAGAGACTTTACACAAGTAGATGTAAAAAGTGGCAAATTCTTGCTTTGTCTTTAATGAATGAAAACTGCTTTCTGGCTCTTATCAGATCATTTGTTCTCTGACCTTTTAAAATCATATTTCATAGGCTTATCACTTTTAAACACAATTCCTTTCTTTGACAAATGCAACATTGAAATACTTTGAGATAACAAATGGTTTTGAATCTTTTAAAATGTTTTATTATTTCAAAATTTTAATAAAGTGCTTCTTCCAGCAAAAATAGATACAGCTTTACTGATTTTTCTAATTCTTTAGGATACAAAGTCCAACACTTACTAAACATCAGTAGTGATTTCTTAAGTCCATGGATATTGACAGTGCACATTACTGTATTTCTTGTGGTCCTTCCAAACTTGGATCATGTGTATTAAAATGCTTGAAAATGTTTGTAAACACATTTTTTTAAGCTTACAACTAATCTTCGACTCTGTAAAGTAAGAATAATTTATACTCACATAAATTTCAATTATTATTTGAGCTCAGCTATTCTTAACAAAAAATTTCATTGGTTATCCTCCGTGCTACGAACCAGGAAAGAGTATTTTTTTGATCTTAATTCTTTACATAGAGCTGAAAACAGATATGACTATAGTGGCTTGGATTCACTATCTTGAGAATATCATTTAATGTGGACTGTAGATTCATGGAAAAATTTTTACAGTAACATTTTTGTGTAATTAAAATGATGGATTCTTTTACTCAGAGTATTTGAAATAAACTTTTTATGTAAAGACTTTAACCTACTATGAAAGCAGTATCATACCCATTTAAACAGTGTTTCTAACGTATCTTATTTGTTCTGACATATTCATATAGTACTTTAAATATCTTATTTCAAGAACTTTGTTTTGGTACCTCTTTGTAGGACAAATAATGTTTTTTTCCAAGCCTTTCTCTTTGGGCAGACTTAACTAGATTTATTAACTGCACATTACTAGAAACGTCCATAGAGTCATCAGTCTTTCTTTGATTTAAATATTTTCTAGAGTAGTGCTTCCTCTGTGTCACCTCACATGTCATAAATGCATCTACAAATGGTACTATACAAAAGTGACATCTTTTCTATGACTTTGCCTTGCTGTTCTCAAATTTTCACATGGGCTGTTAAATTGAATGATTCTGCAATTACACATGGAACTTGGCTTTAGCTATGAAATTGAACTTAATGTAATACTGGCGAATCTCATTTCACAAGAGAATTTTGTTTCTTATTTTGAACTTGCACATGCTTTAAGAAGTTCAAAGCTTTTTCTCTTTGAGATATAAATTTTGTGGGGTGGAGCTGGCCTGATTTGCTGGGCACTATTGTTTCACTTGATAACTTTTCCAAGACAAAAAAAAAAAATTAGCCTAATTAGGGTGAGGAGGAGAAAAATTAGTGAACATAAATGCCAAATCAAGATTAGCCTCATTATTCTGCTTGAAAGTGACTTAAACTTCCTGATCTCTTGGCTTTCTTAGTTGACCATTTCTGCAATATTATTTTGAAATTCTTCTCTCTGGCCAAGTGTGGTGGCTCATGACTGTAATCCCAGCATTTTGGGAGGCTGAGGCGGGCGGATCATGAGGTCTGGAGTTTGAGACCATCCTGGCCAACATGGTGAAACCCCATCTCCACTAAAAATACAAAAAATGAGCTAGGCATGGTGGCACGTGCCTGTAGTCCCAGCTACTCGGGAGGCTGAGGCAGGAGCATTGCTTGAACCTGGAAGGCAGAGGTTGCAGTGAACCCAGATCGCGCCACTGCACTCCAGCCTGGCAACAGAGTGAGACTCCATCTCAAAAAAAAACAAAAAAAAGAAAAAAGAAAGAAATTCATCTCTCAAGCTGAGCCTAGAAACTGTTCCTCCAGCCCTTGCAACCACACTACATGTTAAATTCCCTGCTAGTTAGAATTGATTTTGTTTTCTGCCACAGAATGATATAATACTTAGAACCAGAGTGGTTTTTGATCTTAGAAGGTCAAAGATAGAAATCCAGGACTGGTGATTTGACCTGCTTGAATTTGAAAACACTAAGAATCTGCTTAATTTGAGAGAATGTCTTTAAAAATTGGAAGTCATCTGTGGTTTTCTGGAAAGAAGTACCCATTGGACACATTTTTGTTTTTTTTTTTAAGAGACAGGATCTCACTCTGTCACCCAGGCTGGAGTGCAGTGACGTGATCATAGCTCAGTGCAGCCTCCAACTCCTCAGCTCAAGTCATCCTCCCACCTCAGCTTCCCAAGTAGCTGGGACCACAGGCATGTGCCACCACACCTGGCTAACTTTTTTGTAGAGATTGGGTCTCGTTTTGTTGCCCAGGACATATTGGACACAATTTTGACCGGTGGCTACTGCCATAGCACAATGTGGTAAACAAAAGAACTACAAGGGACATGGGATGGGCAGATTACTTCTGGTTATACCTGTTAGTTCTGAGACAAAAAAGGATAGGTTTAGAGTTTTAAATGCCTAGTAGAAGCCATGGCTACAGGACAAGAGAGTTCCTATGACTGCCACACACTGATTATCTTACCTCTTGTATCCACAGTCTGGACCTGTGGATTTCTGGTTTACAATGTGTGCTGAATGCACGGCTTCATCAGGCTTCTGAAAAGGCCTAGAAGCAATGATTGACCCAGCAGCAATGAACAACCTAGTGTCTAGATTATGGTCTCTAAATGCCATTTTCCAGTATAATGAACCTAGGTTCATTGGATTCCAGTTTGGGGACATAAAATATGTAAGATGAGCTGGAAACGTGTTTCATACCAAACAACAGGGAAGCTATCAAAGGCTACTGGAGTCACATCAAAAGGACACTGGACATTAAAGGGGCTCTCAGGCTGGGTGCAGTTGTTCACAGCTGTAATCCCAATACTTTGGGAGGCAGAGGCAGGAAAATTGCTTGAGGTCAGAAGTTTGAGACCAGCCTGGGAAACATGGTGAGACCTTGTTTTCACAATTTTTTTTTTTAATTAGCTGTGTGCCTATAATCCTAGCTACTCAGGAGGCTGAGGTGGGAGGATCACTTGAGCCCAGGAATTTGAGGTTGCAGTGAGTTATGATCACACTGCTATATTCCAGCTTGGGTGACAGAGCCAGACCTTGTCTTTAAAACAGACAAACAAATAAATGAAAAATTTAAAAAAGGGCTCCCACTGACCAATATAGGACAATTTATCAAAAAGAATAGTGACTATGATTGATTTTAATATATCTGTTAGAAACCCATGTGTTCATATTGCTAATAAACAAAGAACCAAAACTCGTTAATTACCTTTGGAGGTTCTAGGTAACAATGTATTACCCCCCAAAAACTGGTAAAAACAAGGAAAGAATAGAACATTTATCCTGCCTTTCCTATATGAACTGTATTTTCTGTTAATCAGATAGTTGATGATGAAAGATCTTAGAACTATAACTAATAAATTCAGAAGTAATGGAGGACATAGAAGATCACCATTCTGCAAACATCTAATGAAATCATGGACCCAGAAAATTATGCTCAATGGCTACTCAAGCTAATAGATAAAAAAAGAAAGCTGAATGGAATGTTACAGAGGTGATATCAGGCTAATAACACCTGAATCCACTCATTAAATCATCAAAAGGGAGATATCCAGAAATTTTATGTTTTCTGATGTGACACAATAGGAAATATATAGCATCGCCTGTGATGGGTTATTGTCAAAAATTGCACCTGAATGTATCACTCTCTGGATATAAACACCCATTTATAGAATAAAACAGCCTACAGACTACCATGTTAAATGGCATTATGGAAAACAATCACGAAAAAAAGGACAAATAAGTTACCTGGTTTCTTTAATAAATAGATAGCAAGATTTAACAAAGAGCAGGGTGAAATTGCTGTATGTTTTTTAAAACAAAGTTTTAAATTTAGAATAGTTTTAGATTTACAGAAAATTGTAAATATAGTATGGAGAGTCTCCATATGTGCGTCACCCGGTTCCCACTGTTGTTTACATTTTATATTACTATGACACATTTGCCACAACAAAAGAACCAACACTGCAACATGACTGTTAACTAAACTCCATAGTTCGTTCAGATTTTACTAGTTTCCCCCTAATGTCTTTTTTCTGCTTTTCAAAATGTTTCTTAATTTGGGTTTTTCTGATGTTTTTCCATTGTTAGACTGGGGTCATGGGTTTCGGAAGGAAGCCTGCAAAGGTGAAGTGCTGTTCTCATCACATCTTTGTTTCTTTATTATTATTATTATTATTATATTATTTATTGAGACAGGGTCTTGATCTGTCATCCAGGCTAGAGTCCACCAGCACAATCACAGCTTACTGCAGCTTCAACCTCCTGGGCTCAAGTGATCCTCCCACCTCAGACTCCCTAGTAGCAGGGACTACAGGTGCATGCCACCGCTCTTGGCTAATTTTTTGTCTTTAGTAGAGATAGAGTCTCACTATGTTGCCCAGACTGGTCTTGAAGTCCTGAACTCAAGTGATCCTCCCACGTTGGCCTCCCAAAGTGCTGGGATTACAGGCATGAGCCACCATGCCCAGCCACCATAACATTTTACCAAACTACATTCTACAAACATGACTTATCATGGAATAATGTTAACCTTGGCCACCTGGATGAGGCAGTGTTTGCCAGGTTCTCCACTCTAAAGTTAGTGTCCCTCTCTCCTTTCCATAATCTACTCTTTGGAAGCAAGTCACAAAGAGCAGCTTACACTCAAGAGTGGGGATATGGAAAGAGTTAAGCTATACCTCTGAGAAGGAGGATTATCTACATAAAACATTGGAAGTCTTCTATTTGTTTCCTCACCCCCATCTATTTTTTCAATTATTTATTTAAATCAATATGAACTGATGGGTATTTATTTAATACTTTGTGTTATAGTCAGTACTATGCTATTTATTTGGGTGCTCAAATGCTTCCAGCTTTGACCTCTAAAAGCTCCTTCAGGTTGACTCCTTTGTCCTTCTAACATACCCTCATCTTTTTGTTTTCTGAGCACTTCCTTACATTCTGGTAATACAAGATGCTCCAGATTAATCTTATATATATCCTGCCCAAGACTTAGAATAAATTATTTCTCCAAGGAGCCCCGATTTCCTTTATTGGAGAATGGTATTAGAAACAAAGACCTGGGTGCTAGAGGTACTTATTTCTGGAATGTCACTGCCTCTAGGTCCTCTTGGTAGACAGAGTTAGGGAATATATGAATGTATACTGACTCATAGAAACACATATTTATGATTATTTCTGCATCTATTCATCTGTGCATATATTAGGCTAAATATGAGTTTGCACTGATTCTGATCCAATCCTAGTTTGTTCTAGTCCTCTGCCTTGCTTATCTGTAATTTTTCTTTACAATAGTAGGAAACATGGCTCCCACCGCTTAACATACATTTATTTGCTCAACCTCGAAAATAAATGTACAATCACTCCAGAATTATCAACCTTCATAAACTCTATGAGAAACAACTTTGCCTGGTAAAATACACTATTTATTTACTGTTCCATTTGTTTTTAGTCTTAGAGTTTCCAGTCAAAACATGGTTTCCCAAAGTTAATTAGATCAGTTCATTTTCCCTGCCTGCTTCAGTGAGGTTATGTCACACATTTGTAACACAGTTAAGCTCTTTTATCACAGTCTGTTTCCCATCCTAGGCTCTTCCAATCCCCCGAATAATTTTTTTTAATTTGCATGCATTTAGGTTCATTTCTTATGCTATGGGTTTTGGCAAAACTATGGGTTTTGGCAAAAGTATAGCCTCATGTATCTACAACTACAAGATCATATTAGTTCCATCACCCTAAAAATTCCGTTTCCCTGTGCTTCCCCTAGTCAAATACATTTCCTGCTATAAAACTCTAGCAACCACTAGTCTGTTTTCATCCCTACAACTTTGCCATTTTAAAAATGTAGCATGAATGGAGTCATACAATTTTGTAGCCTTTTTGGTTTGGCCTTTTTCATTCAGCAAAGTGAATTTACAATTCATCAATTTTATTATGTAAATTAATAGCTCATTTCTTTTATTGAGGAATAGTATTCAATTATAAGAATATACCAGTTTGTTTATTTAATCCCCCTTGGTTGCTTCTAGTTTTTAGTGATTATAAATAAAGCTGCTATATACTTTCATTTGCAGGTTGTTATATGGATATATAATTTTGAATCTATTTTTTTAAATTATACTTAAGTTCTAGGGTACATGTGCACAACGAGCAAGTTTGTTACATAGGTATACATGTGCCCTGTTGGTTTGCTGCACCCATCAACTCGCCATTTACATTAGGTATTTCTCCTAATGCTATCCCTCCCCCAGCCCCCCAACCCCCCGACGGGCCCTGGTGTGTGATGTTCCCCTCCCTGTGTCCACGTGTTCTCACTGTTCAACTCTCACCTATGAATGAGAACACATGGTGTTTGGTTTTCTGTCCTTGTGATAGTTTGCTCAGAATGATGGTTTCCAGCTTCATCCATGTCCCTGCAAAGGACATGAACTCATTCTTTTTTATGGCTGCATAGTATTCCACGGTGTATATGTGCCACGTTTTCTTAATCCAGTCTATCATTGATGGACATTTGGGTTGGTTTCAAGTCTTTGCTATTGTGAATAGTGCTGCAATAAACATATGTGTGCATGTGTCTTTATAGTAGCATGATTTATAATCCTTTGGGTATATACCCAGTAATGGGATGGCTGGGTCAAATGGTATTTCCAGTTCTAGATCCTTGAGGAATCACCACACTGTCTTCCACAATGGTCGAACTAATTTACACTCCCACCAACAGTGTAAAAGTGTTCCTATTTCTCCACATCCTCTTTAGCATCTGTTGTTTCCTGACTTTTTAATGATTACCATTCTAACTGGCGTGAGATGGTATCTTGTTGTGGTTTTCATTTGCATTTCTCTGATGACCAGCGATGATGAGCGTTTTTTCATGTGTCTGTTGGCTGCATAAATGTCTTCTTTTGAGAAGTGATTGAATCCATTTACAAATTAGTAATATCACAAATCAAAGTGGGACATCACTATAGATAATACAGATATTAAAAGAATAACTCAGGAAAATACTATGAACAAATTCATACCAATAAATTTGACAACTTTCCTACACTGGACAAATTCTTCTAATTACATACACTACCCAAAGCTCACTGAAGAAGAAATAGATAATCTCAATAGCTGTGTACCTACTAAAAATAAAATTCATAATTAAAAACCTTCCCACAGAAAAAAAGAAGATAGCTTCACTGATATATTCTACCAAACATTAAAGGGAGAAAACTTACCAATTCTACATCAACAATTCCAGAGAATTGAAGAAGAGGAAATACCTCCCAAATTATTTTCTGAGGCCAGCATTATCATGAAACCATGATCACAGACATTATGAGAAAAGACAGCTACAGACCAAAGTCCCTCATGAGTATAGATGCAAAGATCTTTAACTGAATATTACCAAATCGAATCCAGTTTTGTGTAAAATGGTAATGCATAATATCCAAGTGGGACTTTATCCAGGAATGCAAGGTTGGTTCAACATTTGAAAATAATTCTGTGTAATATCAGCATGTTAACAGACCAGAGAGGAAAAACCATACAATTATTAAAGTAGATGTTAGCAAACACACTTGACAGATTTCAGCTTAATTCACTACAGTGATTCACCAGCAAACAAGGAGTGGAAGGAAACTTTCTTGACTTGATTAAGGGCACTTTTTAAAAGTTTATATTTCATGGTAAAGGCTGAATGCTTTCTCCCTAAGATTTGGCATGAGGCAAAATGTTCTTTTACCACTTTATTCAAAATTTACCTTGAGCAACAGGGCAAGAAAACTTTTGTTTCAAAAAGAAAGCCAGATTGGAAGCAAAAGTGTCTTTATTGGTAGATAACATGATCGTCTACATAAAAAATCCTAATGAATCTACAAAAAATTTACTAGAATAAGTGAGCTTAACAAGATCACAGTAGAAAAGATCAATATAAAAAATCAAATGTATTTGTTATACTAGAAATAACCATTTCAAAATTGAAATTTGAAAAATACTCTTTACAGTAGCATAAGAACTTACAAAAATACTCAGATGTAAGCTTTTAAAAATGTGTGAGACCTGCACATGAAGAAATAAATTTTAAAATACTCAAATAAATAAGGAGCTATACTATGTTAATAATTTAGAAAACTCAGTATTAAGCTGTCAATTCTTCCTGAATTTATCTATAGATTAAATGTAATTCTTATCAAAATTCCAGCAGGTTTTCTGGTGAAAATTGACATGCTAATTTTAAAATGTGTAGGAAAATGCAAAGGACATACAATGGCCAAAACAATTTGAAAAATAACAAATTTGATCTTTTTGATAATTCCTGTTACTTCATTTAAAGGTTTACTGTAAGCTACAATAAGCAAAAGATGGTGATATTAGTGTGAGGACAGATATATTGATCAAGGAAACAGAATAGAGCCCAGTAATAGATCCACTTACAAAGGGTAAATTTATCTTCGACAAAGATGCCAAAGTAATTCAATACATAAATAGTGTTTTCTTCAAGTGGTACTAGAACATTTGGACATTCATATGCAAAATTGTGATTCTCAAACCATCTCATACCATATACAGCAACTAATGTGACATGGATCATAGACCCAAATGTAAGAATCAAAACTGGAAGACTTCTAAAACAAAACATAAAAGGAAGTCTATTTTCTTCCCTTTGGACTAGGCAAAGATTTCTTAGGTAGGGCAAAAGCAAAATGAAATAAAACAAAATAAGACTAACCTTTGAAACAATGAATGAATTGGACTTTATCAAAACTGAAAGCTTCCAGTGTACAAAAGATATTTTTAAGAAACAAAATGATAAGCCACACGCTGTCAGAAAATATGTCCAAAATGTATATCTGACAAATGACCTGTATCCAGGATATACAGGGAACTCTTACAACTCAAGAATACAAACAACCCAATTAAAAGTAGGAAAAATATTTGAACAGGCACTTCACAAAAGAAGGTACAGAAATGGCTAATGATCACATAGAATGGGATCATCATCACTAGTCTTGAAGGAAATGCAGATTAAACCCAGAGGGAGAGACCATTACACTCCCACTAAAATGGCTAAAATTAAAAGGACTGACAACATCAAGTGCTGTAGAGCATATGAAGCAATGGCATCTCTCATTTTTGCTGGTGGGAATGCAAATACCGTATAGTTCCTTTGGAAAGCCATTTGGCAGGTTGTTATAACATTATACACGTGACATAAGACCCAGAAATTCCACTTCTGGGTATTTTCCCAAGAAGAGAGAAACATGTTCACACAAAACCCTGTATATTTAACCATATTTATTTATAACAGTCCCAAACTGGAAAGTACCAGAATGTCCATCAATCAGTAAATGGATGTTGTACATCTATGCAGTGCAATACCACTCAGCCATAAAGTGAGATAAGCTATGGATAAATGCAACACCATGGACAAATCTCCTAAACTATGCTAAATTAAAGAAGCCAGACACAAAAGGCAGCATATTGCATGGTTCTGTTTATAAGAAATTCTGGAAAAGTCAAAATGATAGGGAGAGAAAGCAAAGCAGTTGTTCCCAGGGAAGTGAGTTAGAGGGAGAGATTTGACTTCAAAGAGGCATGAGGGAAATTTGGGATGATGGAGATGGTCTCTGAAACTTCCCTGGGGTGATCGTTACACAACTGCAAACGCTTTTCCAAACCCATCCAACAGTATATGTTAAAATAAACATGATCGGCCTGGCGCGGTGGCTCATGCTTGTAATCCCAGCACTTTGGGAGGCTGAGGCGGGCGGATCACGAGGTCAGGAGATCGAGACCACGGTGAAACCCCATCTCTACTAAAAAAAAAATACAAAAAATTAGCCGGGCGTGGTGGCGGGCGCCTGTAGTCCCAGCTACTCAGAGAGGCTGAGGCAGGAGAATGGCATGAACCCGGGAGGCAGAGCTTGCAGTGAGCCGAGATTGCGCCACTGCACTCCAGCCTGGGCGACAGAGCGAGACTCCATCTCAAAAATAAATAAATAAATAAATAAAATAAATAAACATGATCTCCCGCACAAATTTGACTTACTCAGCAAAGACTAAGTCTATAAAACAAGAATGAAAGCAGTAGTTTTACTTATTTCATAAAAACACATCACAAGGGAACATCACACACCAGGGCCTGTCATGGGGTGGGGGGAGGCATAGCATTAGGAGATATACGTAATGTAAATGACGACTTAATGGGTGCAGCACACCAACATGGCACATGTATACAAATGTAACAAACCTGCACGTTGTGCACATGTACCCTAGAACTTACAGTATAATAAAAAAAAAATCACAACTTGTTGTAACACTATAATTTCAGGATGGGCTGGCATGATGTATTGGTGCAGAACATGGCTATAAAAGTCAAGCTGACCTTAGTTCAAGTCCTGTCTTTACCATTTACTAGTAGAGTGACCTTCTGCTAATCACCCTGTACTTCATTCAGACCTCACAGGATTACAGGGTAGATTTAATGGTGCGCTTTAACCACTTCATAATTGCCAGTCTCATAGTGAGTATTAAAAAAACTTTAGTTACTTGAAGAACATTTAGAAACAGCCTAGGTGGGGAGACATACATGTAAACAAATACATTACAATATCATGTGAAAATAACAAATAGAGCAAGTGTAAGGTACAGCTATAGCAACGAATGAGAAATGCTTCCCTCTGTCTGAAGAAGCTAATAAAGACTTTTTGGAGGAAATGATGACTAAGTTAAAATTTGAAAGATGAATAAGTGGTTTTCAGGCTGATTAGGGGAGTGAAGGGCACAAAATGTCATGGTGTACTTGGAGAATGCTGAGCAGTTTGCTATATTTTTGAACAATGACGGAAGCTATTGTAGTAGGAAGCAGTCAGTCAGAACAAGAAAGATATTGAGTGTCAATTTAAGAATCTTGTTGCATTTCATCATTTGTGTGTTAGAGCTGTTGGAGGCAGCAAGGACACAGACAAATTAAATTTGCATCTTAGAATGATTACTTTGATTGTCTTGGAGAAGATGAATTGAAGCTAGGACCAGTCTAGAGGATGGAAGACCTGCCAGAAGGCTTGTTAGATGAATTCAGGTAAAAGACAGTGACTTTCTGTACTTGGGCTATGGGAATGGAAAGGTGAGAATAAATTCAAGAAACTTTTAGGGGAATCCAACAATTAACTGTGTGAAAAGGAGAATAAGTCTAGGATGCCTGTCAGACTTGGTGGTCTGTTTGGGTAGACCACCTGTTGTTACCCCTAGATAAATGGAAAAACATGTCTATACTGGGAAAATGATGAGTTTAGGTGGGTAGTGTTGATGACTGAAGTGCCTGGGGGTATCCAGGTGGAACTGTGTAGCAAGTAGGATATATGGGTCTAGAGTTCAGTATCAGAGTCTGATGAGGAGCTACATATGTGCAATAGTTGAAGTCACAAATATAAATAAGATCACCTGGAAAAGCATATAGTGTGAAAAGAGAACAAGGGACAGATCCCTGGGAAATTTCAACATTTAAGATTCTGTAAAAAAACCACAAATGGGCATATATCCCTATAATCCCAGTTACTCAGGAAGCTGAGTCAGGAGGATTCCTTGAGGCCAGGAATTCAAGGCAAGCCTGGGCAACATAGACAGACCCTGTTGTATAGAAAAGATCTTAAATGATGGTCATAAAAGAAAGTAGGAGGAAGATCAAGAGCAAGTAGTATCAAGGAAACCAAGAAAAGAGTTTCAAGAATGAGGTGTCATTGAGTATTAATACAGCCGCAATGTCAAGCAAGATGAGCACTAAGAAGCATCCAATGGATATGGATAGTTTTAGTGCTGGGATGAAAACAGGTCACTATAGTCTGAAGAGTGAGTAGGAAGTTAAAAATGTGTAAGTATCTAATGCTGGCTACTTTTTTTGAAAAGTCATGACCAAGAAGAGAAAGAAAATAATAGGATAATGGTTAGAAGGAACAACAAGGGCCGGGCGCGGTGGCTCACGCCTGTAATCCCAGCACTTTGGGAGGCCGAGGCGGGTGGATCACGAGGTCAGGAGATTGAGACCATCCTGGCTAACACGGTGAAACCCCGTCTCTATTAAAAATACAAAAAAAAAATTAGCCGGGCGAGGTGGCGGGCGCCTGCAGTCCCAGCTACGCAGGAGGCTGAGGCAGGAGAATGGCGTGAACCCCAGGGGACGGAGCCTGCAGTGAGCCGAGATCGCGCCACTGCACTCCAGCCTGGGTGAAAGAGCGAGACTTCTTCTGAAAAAAAAAAAAAAAAAAAAAAAAAGAAGGAACAACAAGATCAAAGGGATTTTGTTTTTGCTTTTTAGATGAGGCATGGGAGGGGCTTCAACATAATTATATACCGACAGGAAAAAACGTGGAAGACAGGGAGAGGCTGAAAATACAGGAGTATATTATTCAAGGCCCAATCATATAACACTTGATGACGCTTATATCCTTGAAACTTCCTCCTTGGTTTCCTTGATACTACTTGGTCTTAATCCTTTTCCTACTTCTATGACCATTACTTAAGATGTTTTCTATACAGCAATCACACCGGATATTTGGCCATGGAAAACTGAATACAAATAATTGTTATAAAGCTGTTTATCAGGCAATTTAAACGGTGAGAAGAGAACATAAGATATATAAAAGTAGCAAGTATAAGAAGCATCTATCATTCTTAGGACTGGGAGACCAACAGGGGCCGGTAGGAGATGGAATTTGCAAAGTCTAAGAGGAGAGGGAGAGACTTTTCGCTAAAGGCAATCAAAAAGTATTTTATGACGATGGCATTTGAGCTGGGCTTAATTAAGTGGAAATGAAAGAATATTCCAGGTGTTGCACATGACCTGGGAAATAGAAGCTACTTTATAAATATTTGTTGAAAAATGAAGTGATGAACAGATGAGCAAAAAAGTTTAGAGAAAAGTGTGGAAAATTTGGGGAACAGTAAGTTTGGCTGGAGCTTGGATGGTGGAGATAGGTTGAAAATGTGGTTGCACAGATGGAATAGAGATGGAGCAGACGGTCTTAAATTCCAGGCCAATGTGTTGAAAATTTATCTTAGGAAGCCGCTGACATTTGAGTAGGGAAGTGACAAGACTGGAACGATGATTTCTGGAAGGCCGAATTGCCTGTGATATGTAGAAAGAACAGTAAGGAGAGAGGAACTGAAGTTATCAGCCAGAAGGCCAAAAAATGACGAGCTGGATTGAAGTCACAATAAGGATATGAGAAAGGGAACAAGCAGGAAACAAAATGTAAGCCGCCAAGAAGTGGCTGAAGTGATGACTGTGGTTGGGGGGCATGGGAGGAAGAAGGGAAATTGAAGCTCCTTCTGAGTCTAGGCAATTGGAAGAATGGCAGGAAGAGGAAAGAAAGAGGAAGAGAATGGGGCTTTGAAGGGCCATGAATTCTGTGGAAATGGATTGGACATCCTAGTGCAAGGAAATGTGGCAGTGCAGGTCTGCAGCTTAACGGAGCCTGGGCAGGTGGTGGCTGATGTGGGTTTCATCTGCACAGAGATTCTGGCTGACGCCTGTATTTGGAAGAATGCAAGAGTATTTGCGTATTTGAATCTACAGCCAGTCCTTGGGGCAGAAGCTGAGGCTGAACTGCCTCTTGATTTGCAGCTTCCACCGCCAGTTTCCATTCTCCCCTAAAGCACTAGATTCAGGTAATCGCGGACGCACTTGGCTCCTCCCGCAGTGACCGCTGCCCTCGGCGGGACAATGGGCGCCCTCGCAGCCCCGCGCGTTCCCAGGGCGCAGGCGCGGTGTGGCTTGGCGTCGCCTAGCAACGAGGCACAACAAGGGACTGGGGGTTCGTCTGCTGGGTTTGCGGAGCAGCTACTCGGCGGGATCTCCCGGCAGGTAAAGGTAACCCCGTGGGGTGGGGAGGCCCAAGGCAGAGGCCTGAGGAAAACCTGGGAAAGGAGAAGGTGCCACGTGGGCGCAGACTGCTGGGGTCAGTGAGGCAACACCTTGCTGGGCGTTGTTGGTTCCTGCCTCGCGCCCGCAGGGTTAGACGGGGCTTGGGGTAGGTTTCTTAAGCATCCTGCCACCTCCCATTCAACAGGTGACAAAACTGAGGCCCAGGAGGGGATCTGAGGTGAGATCAAGTCAGATTCCGTTACTTGACTGTGAGCAACTCAGAAGTGGCCTCGATTTCTCGAGCTCTCCTCCTCTTTAAATATTCTCAAAGCAGAACTCATTAGAAAATATTTAAAATCATAGGCTGAACGTTCACGAAGAACAAATACAAAGGACCAATCAACCTGTGAAAAAAAAAATGGCTCCAGTAGTCAAGAAGATGCATTTTTAGAGCAGAGTTGTTTGCATATCCAGTGCCCTGAAGTTTTCACCCAGTTAATTTACTGCTAGAGATTTTTTTTTATTATTATACTTTTAGGGTACATGTGCACAACGTGCAGGTTTGTTATATATGTATCCATGTGCCATGTTGGTGTGCTGCACCCATTAACTCGTCATTTAGCATTAGGTATATCTCCTAATGCTATCCCTCCCCCCTTCCCCCACCCCACAACAGTCCCCGGTGTGTGATGTTCTCCAACTGCTAGAGATTTATCCTAAAGAAATAGTTGGGGATACGGATGAAAATTTTATGCCCAAGGACGTTCTTTGCAGCCCTGTCCATATTTCCAGAAAATTAGAAAAAAAATTCAACAATCAGAGACTGGCTAGATAGCTAATGGATTTTAAAATATTTGAAATGGCATGTTATGCTAATCCACTGGAGATGATTGAAGCAATGAAGGGAAACTGAGACTTCATGAATTTATTTGTTAAGAATTTAGTAGGAATATGAACCCAGGAAGGGAAGGTGAAAGAAGGGGATAGAGATTGAGGCAGGATGGTAAAATCACTTTAGAAAAACACACAAAGCCAGGTGCGGTGTCTCACGCCTATAACCCCAGCACTTTGGGAGGCTGAGGCAGGTGGATCGCCTGAAGTCAGGAGTTCGAAACCACCCTGGTCAATGTGGGGAAACCCGTCTACTGAAAATACAAAAATTAGTGGAGCGTGGTGGCGGGTGCCTGTAATCCCAGCTACTCAGGAGGCTGAGGCAGGAGAATCACTTAAACCTGGGAGGTGGAGGTTGCAGTGAGCCAAGATCAGGCCACTCTTCAGCCTGGGTAACAGAGTGAGACTCTGTCTCAAAAAAGAGAAGAGAAGAGAAGAGAAGAGAAGAGAAGAGAAGAGAAGACAAATAGTATTGATCTCTCTGAGCTTATCTTTGGGTAATTTTTATTTTATTTGTTGTGCCCTTGTTTTCCAAATTCTCCACAGTGAAATGTATTACCCTTGTAAGGATCATCTTCATAGCTCATTGCCACTGACCTATGTCAGCTGTTCAGTCTCTCCTCCATTAACTGTCATACCCAATATGGTGATAAAGCACATAGGCTTTTTTGGGGGGGGGAGACAGAGTCTCACTCTGTCACCCAGGCTGGAGTGCAATGGCGTGATGTCAGCTTATTGCAACCTCTGCCTCCCGGCCTCAATTCTCCTGCCTCAGCCTCCCCAGTAGCTGGGACTACAGGCGCATGCCACTGCCACTCCAGGCTAATTTTTGTATTTTTAGTAAAGACAGAGTTTTGCCATGTTGTCCAGGCTGGTCTTGAACTCCTGACCTCAAGTGATCCACCCACCTCAGCCTCCCAAAGTGCTGGAATTACAGGAGTGAGTCACCACGCCAGGCCATGATAAAACACATAGGCTTTAAACTTCATTCTTTAGCTTAGGAGACGCTCTGTCATTGCAATACTGTCTGTGTAAGCTCTTCTAACCTCTGCACTATGCAATTGCTCAAAAACACTATCCTGAAGTAGGAAAAATTAGTTCCTAAGTGAAAATCAGATGATTTAAAACAACTTTATGCAGGTGTAATTAAATTGCTTCCTGAATATTATTCATAAGCAACTCTTTTATAAATCAAAGTCTGCTCTGTCTTGGAATTGGTTATAGAGTGCTATAAACTCTGTTTTTCCCTAGAGATTAATTGTAGGATAGATTCTCATTTGCCCAGAATAGTTTCTGCATGTCTGCCTGAAATATTGTAGGCATAAGGTCTAGGACCTGTTCACTTTTCAAGCACCTAAGGAAGATGTTTGAGATTTGAAAAAAAATGCTTATATTGGCTCTAAAATATGAAAAGAGAACTGAAAAATTAGTGTTAATTAAACGTTTTATTAATATAAATTTTTTATTACATTTGAAAACAATTTTCTCATTTTACAAGAATTTCCAGGTGTATGCACTGATTGCTGAGTAATTTCAAATACAAATTTCAAAAGTTTTTATGATGCAAATGACGTTTAATGGGTGATGCAGGCACATTTTAACATTTTAATATATTGGCTATAGTGTGAATAAGCTTGCCCAGGCCCTCAAAAGTCTTAAAAGTAGTATGGTCTGAAGTTAGAGACCTAGAATAAATGCCTTTCAGAAGTATCTAGGAGTTTCTATGAAGACGTGGCTTTTTAATGTATGTGATAAATTCTGGTCAGTGTCTCTAATGCTAGGAGTTACTTTTGACCCTTGACATACAATTTGAGCTAACCCTGACACTGACACTGTAGATTCTCCCCAAGGATTTTCTACTTCCTAGGATTTCTATTGAGACTATGGTGACTTCCTCAAGGCTATGATATACTGTTTAAGATTGCTCCTACTATATACCATTTAAGATGGCTCTGATGCTGAACATAATTCTACAAACTCTCATTGAAGAAAACTAGATAGATTTCCTGGGTTATTCTAATAGACATTAAGATCTTGAAAAGTTTTTTTTTTCTTTTTTTTTTGAGACAGTCTCACTCTGTTGCCCAGGCTGGAATGCAGTGGCACAATCTCGGCTCACTGCAGCCTCCACCTCCCGGGTTCAAGTGATTCTTGTGCCTCAGCCTCCTGAGTAGCTGGGACTACAATGCATGTGCCACCACACCTGGCTAATTTTTGTATTTTAGTAGAGACAAGATTTCACTATGTTGGCCAGGATGGTCTTGAACTCCTGACCTGGTGATTTGCCCACCTCAGCCTCCCAAAGAGCTGGGATTACAGGCATGAGCCACCTGCTCAGCCTGAGAAGTTCTTTGAACCTGGGCTGGGTTACTCCTCTGTGGTGTGTTAACTATGTATAAATTCCATTCCTTTCACTTTTTCCACACAGACATGGACATATGAGGACAAGTGGAAAGGAAGTAACCTCAGTTTCCCCAGAATGTATCTCTTCAGGTTTTTTAATTGTTTTACTGAGCTGTGGATTATATGAGAGAAAACATTTTGTTATCCAGGCAAAGGACACAAATGTTGATTCAAGACCTGGTAGATTTTGTATACCATTTATAAGATCATTACTCCTAGGAAAAATGGAGCTAATGAGGTTTATAAATATCAAATGCCAATTATGTACCAGACACTGTTGTAGGTGTTTGGGATAGATCAGTGCAAGATCTGCCTTTGTGGCACAAACATCCTTGCAGGTCTCAAAAGTAACTTGATGGGCTTAGTCTCTTAAGCCTATCATAAGCAAGCTATAAAAATGGTAAATGATTTCTTGTTATTTAAGTTATGCCACTAATATATTCACCTCCTTTCTAAACTGAAAGCCAGGACTAACGCTCAATGATCTTATCAATAAATTCCTTAAAATTGCAGAGTTTGAAATTGGGATGTAGGTGACATATTTGTACATATGTGATAATTTTTTTATGTATTGCATTGTGTTTTAGGAGGTAAAAATTTAAAGGAGAAAATAAACCTCCTCTCAAGGGTACAGGTAATTGAGAAATGCATGTGCAAATGTCACTTTAACCATATATTGCATCTTTTTCCAGGATGGGTAAAAAGATAAAGAAGGAAGTAGAGCCTCCTCCTAAGGATGTGGTAAGTTTCTGATTTGAATACTAGTAGCACTTTAACAACCAGTTATAAAAATAAATTGTTCACACAGTTTGGCATGTACCAGTATATACATGAATACGCGGTGGCAGAAGTCCAAAGTCTGACTAATGATAAGATTAGTCAGAGAAATCTAACATTATATAAACAAACATTTACAACATTGTCATCATATAATTAGCACAATTAGAGAGTAATTATTAGCTTTTCCAGTATGTAGATGGCATGTTTATAGCATAGTTAATGAATAAATAGTTTGGGTTGTTCTTTTAAATACTTACCATTTACATTTGCCAGCCTCTTATGTATGTTAATTAATCAAGTAAATTTTCAAAAATAACTGGAAGTTCTGTTATAACTATTAGATATGTATAGAAGGTTGTCTGGTGATGACCATTGCACGTGAGAAGTCCCTATCCTTTCCAGTTCTATCGAGAGACTAGCCTGGCATCATCATCTTTCTTCCAAATGCTAAGTAATTCATTCCCCACTGATAGCTCTTCTCTGTCTTTAAAAACAGGACTTTATCTTCTCTCTTTAAAGTTTATCAATTATTGAAAGGTTGTGTTAAAAGTGAAAAATGACCTTGGACAATTTTCAGTTTCGAAACTTATTTTGAAACAGACATTTGGTGTGATTTCCTTCAGATAAATCAGGAATAGAAAAGAAATCAGTGGAGTCCCCAGACTCACAGCAATTTCAAATTTGAAGGAAACTGGGCTAATGGCAGAAATCTGCCCCCCTGGGAGCTTTGTAGTTAAGATCCTGGGGGCCTTGAGCCAGCTCTGCCTCTTGCCAACTGTGTCATTGTGGCCAATTTGCCAAATTTGGCCAAGTTATTTCGGTTTTTCTTTAGCTCCTAAATGGGAATCATAATATCAAACTCGTTCCTGTTGTTGTATGAATTAAAACAAAATAAGTCACATAAAGGTCTTAGTGCCTGGCACGTAGCACTTGGAAAATAAGATCTATTATCAGGAGAATCCTCTGGACTCTGCTTCTGAGACACACACAAACACACACACACACACACACACACACACTTGCACCCCTGTGCAATCCACTAGGTATGATACTTCAATACAGTTGGGAACAAAATCTACAGAAGTGCCCATCTTCCCAGGTCCAGGCAGGATTTGCAGGGATATACATTGTGATCTCATTATGTTTCATCATTCTGGCTGCTTCTCTTAGGACATATTCCTAAAATGTTGCAGATTCTCTTATTTTTTTCATTGCATCCAAGGTTTGTATTACCCCCCTTTTTGCTACCAAATAGCATTAATGGCATCTTATTAGCAAAAACATATTCTGATTAAAATTAGAATTACAGGGCTAATAAACAATAGATGTATATGGCCAATACACTTTCTATAACTTCATAATGTCTTGCTGATATTGTCCTCTGGACTCCAATCCTTGGGGACACAATGGAGAACTTGAGAAACACAATCCTAGCATTAACAAAATAGAGCTCTTGCTTCCTCAGCTCCCAACAGCCTTGGAGGTAGCCAATGGCGAGTGTAACATTGACCAATGGTCCTTACTTTTCCCTGCCTTTCCCAGGGGACTTCTACTCTGACTATAAAACTGACAGAGTGTTGGGAGGCTGAGGTGGGCGGATCACGAGGTCGGGAGATCGGGACCATCCTGGCTAACATGGTGAAACTCCATCTCTACTAAAAATACAAAAAATTAGCCAGGTGTGGTGGTGGGCGCCTGTAGTCCCAGCTACTTGGGAGGCTGAGGCAGGAGAATGGCGTGAACCTGGGAGGCAGAGTTTGCAGTGAGCTGAGATCCCGCCACTGCACTTCAGTCTGGGCAACAGAGTGAGACTGCATCTCAAAAAACAAACAAACCAACCAACAAACAAACAAAAACTGACAGAGTGGTATTAAAATAATATCTAAGCCCTTTTCTAAAGTATTTGTTCTTATACTTCAAAGCAGTATGCCACAATTTACAGTATGTTAACCTGGAACTTGTTCCAGAATATACCTCTAAAGTCAATAAAGTTTTGTTGTACACATTGTAAATGAAAACCACATTTAAAGAGAAATATAACTACTTAAGAAAATAAACTTTTCTCTGTCAACTAATGGTACTTTGCTTCTTATATGTTTCCTAGAAATATTGTTTCCAAAGACTTTAATTTTTATCAGGCTTTCCTCTATAGTTTAAAATGAGTAATAAAGACAGCAAGAAAAGTGTTGGTATTAGGATTAGAACAAAAAGCTCCCTTTGCTTTTCTGAATATTCTCATTTGTTGTACCATTAATATATGCAGATATGGTACTGATTTACATTTCCTTCTCATAAAAGAGACACTAGCTAAGAAGACGCCTACATATGGAAAAGATACGGCTTGATCGACCAATACAACTATATTCTTCCTTTCCAAATCATTTCCATATCAGGCCAAAAGGTTGCTTGTGATGTGTTAATAAAAGGAAAATTTACTGTGGAATATTGCATAAAAGAATTCCTAATAGAAATGACTCTACTAGGCATGATTTAGTATAAGGCAAGATATTCAGTGTCTAAGAGTACCAGCTTTGGGGCTATCTCACCTGAGTTTGGGTCCTTACTCCATTATCCACTTATGCCCATCTATGAACTTGGGTGAACTTTCTAACCTCTGTGCACCACAGTGAGGATGTGATACTGCTTAATTCATTGGAATACCCACTCACATCAGTGAGGTAAGGTTAGATCAATGTAAGATGCTTAAAACAGTGCCTGGCATTAGGTAAGAGGTTGGTAGATGTTATTATTATTAATGATATAGTTGAGGGTGCTGTTCATCATTCTACAAAACTGAACAAGTTTGTATGAACTGTCAAAGGAGACAGGGAAGTCAGGGATGAGGCATGGAAGACCAGCTGGCCACTGAAGTCCCCTGAGGCCTGGTTCGTGGCCATCATGATTTATGGTCAGATCTTTGAGTTTGCAAGCATGGAAATTGTAGTCTTTTAATATTTCAGAGGTGATTGAGCTTCAGTGGATAAAGCCACAAGCTCTAAATTCCCGAGGGACTACGACCTGGCCCTGGAATCGTAATGATTAAGTATCAAGTTAACTGAACATTTATGTTAATGGGTCAGGACTTTCTTTCCTTAGTTAAATGCACACAGGAAGCTAAGCAGGGTGAGTACAGAATCAGAGCAATGGAAAGTAGTACAACATGCCCCCTCAGCTGCACAACCAAATCCAGTTCCTGGGAAGAGGGTGCGGTCTCCTGGGTTTTCCTGGACCTCCTTCATCAATCTCAGAACTCAACCTTTCATTCTTTGTCATAGACTGACAACACTACTACTATTATATTTTGCATATAATTTCACATAGAGAATGTACCTTCAAGGCCTACTGATAGCTCCATGGACCTCAGATTTAGAGCCCTCTCTCCTGACATCAGCAAACAGCACACAGTTAAGGCACTTTAAGGCCACAAGCATAAATAAATAAATAAATGGCCTGTGCTTGCCCTATTGGACAGCACAGAATCAGAACATTTTTATCATTGAAGATCTATTGGACAACACTATTCTAGACAGTATTATTCCTTAACAGAGACATAAAAATATTCTAGAAGCCTATGGCCACTCGAATTGACTGGGCTGAAAATTCAAAGCTTAGCCAAAATGCTTCCATTTACTTTCATTCTTTTTGTAAATAATTTTGTTTTATCATTTATTTTGCTATGTAAAGAAGTTATAAGGACTTCTTTTCCCATCTTTCTCCCTCCTGACAGTTAAACACTATGAATTAATAAAAAATATAAATTCATAAACAATATACATATATAAAACCATATGGATAATTTTCAGCTTGCTCACCTTACTCCAAAAGTTTGCTACTTTGATCAGGTTATAAAGTAAACTAAAAGGTATTTTAGCTACTTTCATTTTAATCTTTAGACATTTTAGCAAATCTTTCCTGATGTCTAGATATTCTCTACTGAAAGTTCCTATTAGATGAATGCTGTCTACCTCCTCCTGTTTATCTCTCTCTCTTTTCCTATACAATTAGTGTCTCATGATCTGGGACCACTGATGTGGTAAACATATTGAAATAGAAATTTTAAAAGCTTTTTATTTGTACTTATTGGCACCATAAAAATCACTCAGCTGTGATGATCTATTTTCGCTGAGGTCATCTTCATAATTTTGTATTTTTTTAAACCTGTGCTAAAACTACAGCCACTAGGCACACGTGGTTATTAAAATTTGAATTTATAATGATTAAAATTATTAATTTTAAAGGCCAGGTGCAGTGGGTCACAACTGTAATCCCAGCACTTTGGGAGGCTGAGGCGGGAGGATCGCTTGAAGCCAGGAGTTCAAGACCAGCCTGGGAAAAATAGCAAGACTTAAATGACGAGTTAATGGGTGCAGGAAATCAACATGGCACATGGATACATATGTAACAAACCTGCACATTGTGCACATGTACCCTAAAACCCTAAAGTATAATAAAAAATAAAAAAAAAATAGCAAGACTTTGTCTCTATTTTTTAAAAAAGAAGTTAAAAATTCAGATTCTCAGTCGCATTAGTTACATTTCAAGTGCTAAAGAACCACTTGTGGCCTGTGACTACCATATTGGATAGCACAAAATCAGAACATTTTCATTGCTGAAGTTCTGTTGGACGGCACTATTCTAGAAAGTATTATTCTTCAACAGAGACATAAAAATATCTCTAGAAGCCTATGCCACTCTAATTGACTGGGCTTAAAATTCAAAACTTAGCCAAAATGCTTCCATTTTCTTTCATTCTTTTTGTAAATAATTTTATCATTTATTTTGCACAGAGCATGAAATTATAATTTCTCAACGAGCTTGTTGGTGACTGACTTTCTCATGGGAAAGCAGATGGGATATGTAATGACAGCACAGTATTATTTATTTAGTCATGTGGCACTCTGTTATAGCTATCATTTATTCTCAGTGCCATTTTTAATAAAAAATTACTATAATGGTACAGGCTCTGTAGGAGAAACAAATGTCATGCCAAGTTTCTCTACTCTCTGCCAAACATTTGTATTTCTCCTTTGTCAGCCCATTGGATTGCAACTCTTACAGTCTCAAGCTTCCCTTTAAGTTTCTCATACCCCATATTATCTTTTTTTCTTTTTTGAGATAGGGTCTTGCTCTGTCTCCCAGGCTGGAGTGCAGTGGCACAATCATGGCTCACGGCAGCCTCCACCTCCCAGGCTCAAGTGATCCTCCCCGCTCAGCCTCTTGAGTAGCTGGGACTAAAGGTACACACTGCCATACCCGGCTAATTTTTATATGTTTTGTGGAGACAGGGTCACACTATGTTGCCCAGGCTGATCTCGAGCTCCTGGGCTCAAGAGGTCTTCCCACCTTGGCCTCCCAAGTGCTGTGATTACAAGCATGGCTCACTGCACCAGGTCTTTAAAATTAATTTTAACTATTATAGATTCACATTTAAATAACCAAGTGACTATTAAATGATATTTACTGAAGCTTATGTTTAATGTATTTTCGTGTACTCTACCTACTCCTCTGAGAGTTGTTCTTCTGTGGTGATCATGACATATCTGTCCTTAACCACAGTATCCTTATTCACACGCTTATATAATCAGCTTTAAAAATACAGAAACATGAGAGGTCTCTGGGGTGAAAGTTCCAACAGGGAAGGGAAATCTGTTTTGGATGTGGATTGGTGGAGAAGATGGCCAGCTGGGACGTAAGGGAAAGTGCCTTAAGTGGTGAAGATGATCTAAGGCTGTCGTTCTTAGAAGTTTGCAGGGCAATCAAGGAGACTTATGAAGGTAGGTTGAGATCTGTGGACACTCCTCCCTCTGAAATGTACTCCAAGTATTTTGCATATAATTTCACATAGAGAATGTACCTTCAAAGCCTACTGATAGCTCCATGGACCTCAGATTTAGAGCCCTCTCTCCTGACATCAGCAAACAGCACACAGTTAAGGCACTTTAAGGCCACAAGCATAGAAAAAGTTTCCAGGGGCACTTTAATACATTCCTTTACAGACATTTTCCAAGTACTACCATCACCCCAGTATTGTTCATAGGTGATGGAGACAGAGAAACAGCATGGTCCTTTGCCTAAAGAAATGTATTTATTTGCTGGACAAATATAGAGTGCCTACCGTATGCAAGCATTCTTCCACATCCTGGGCATAAAGATGGGGAGAAAGGAAGTTCAGGCCCCAAGGCAGCTTATATTATAATGGGAGAAACAGTCAATTAATAATAATATAATTCAGGTAGTGATACGATCAAAGAAGAAAAATAAAGTATGATATGGTAAGGAGTGTGATGGGGCCTTTTTAAATAGAATCTTGGTCAAGGCAGGCCTTCTTGGTGGGATCTCAACCAAAACACACTTAAATGAAATGAGGGGGTAATCTGTGCAAATATCTGGGAGGGGACCCCAGCCAGACCACAGTAACTAAAGCCTTACGCAGTGTGTTTGAGGAATGCCAGGAAGGTTGGTGTGACAGGAGATTAGTGAGCAAGGTGTAGGACGGGGTCACAAAGATGGTGAGATGGTGGCGACCACGTACGACATTAGGCTATGTTAAGCAAGTTGGATTTTTTCCTAATGTGCAAAAAGGAGAATTCGTTGGAAGGTGACAAAGAGAGGAGTAGTGACATCTGATTTATATTTAAAATGAAAAATAAGATCGTTCTAGCTACAATGTGGGAGAAACATGAAAATTGGAAGACCAGCTTGGAGGTTGTTACAGTAGTGCAGTTAAGATCTAATGGCAGCTTGGACCCAGGAAGTCACCGTGAAGAAGATGAGATGTGGCCAGAGTGAGGATGAGCTTTGAAGGTCGAGCTGGCAGGATGTGCTGATGGGTAGGACGTGGAGGGTGAGAAGGGGACAAGTTGAGAGATCAAGCCTGAGCAATGGAGCGAATAGAAGTACAACATACTGAAATAGACATGTAAATCAAAGACATAATGCAGTGTGTTAAATTCAGAAAAATGACAGCTGTGGAAGAAGAGAAAGAAAAGCAAGCAAGCAAGCCCAGTCGCCCAAGGAATTTCAACCCCCAAACCACCATGAATAAAAACAATAAAAAGTGTATCCAGAGAGATGGAGGCCTGACAATTAAATACACCATAACTCTCTGTAGTTTCAAGTATTATTGTATTATTTTCTTTAGAAATGAAATAAAACTCTCAAGAAGTCCTGGGTGACATGTGACATGGTGCTCCCAGATGGTGGCTTTAGTGAGAACTACTTTGGTAAGTTACTGAGGGTGAAAGTCAGATTGGATATGTGCAGCAAGGAATGAGAGTAAGAAAAGTAAGTATTCGTAAGGGTTTTGATTGTGAAAGACAAGGAAGGGTAACGTGGTGTACGGAGGATGATTACTATCTAGGGACAGATAAATAAACCAACTGGTTTTTATTTTAAAATAAAAGAGCTTCAAGAAATCGGAGTTCAAGGAGGATTAGGTGGCTGCAGTTTGCAGGGCAGAGTACCAAATAGAAGAGACCAACATACAGCAATAGCTCCAGAAATCCAGTTAATGGTCCTCTGGATTCTCTGAAATCTAATTTGTATGGGGTGAAACTCCACATGGCGAAGGACATGCATGAACAACTCTTAGGGTACCGTTAAGTCAAACCCTCTCTAGAGCTCACATGGGTCTGGGAAGCATTGTAATTTGCTTGGAAGGCATGGAGGGTCTTATTGAATACCTGGGGCATTAAGAAGAGTCCCCAGAAAAGTCATGCCTTAATAGTCGTGTGGCTAAACTATCCAGCCCTATAGTAAAGATTTCTCTAGTCCTGCCCTACCTAATGAAGCTTAAAAATGGGCTTTAAATAGATTAACCTGATCCATAAGTAAGATAACTGCCTGCCAGAACAAAATTCAATATCCTTTAAGGAACACTCCTCCTCCCCCAGCCCCCAAAAGAATCTAGATGCTCAGCTACGTAATTTTCACAATGCCCAGTATCCAATACAAAATTATTAGGTGTGCAAAAAAGGAAAATGTGACCTATAACCAGGAGAAAATCAGTTAATAAGCCAATAGAGGAGGTAAAATGGGATACCAAAAAAACCGAATTAACTGAAAAAAGGCAGGCTAAAAGGAACAGGGAGCAAATGTGACAAAATGAAAACAAATAGCAAGATGATCAATTAAAACCCAACCATATCAACAACCACATTGGATATAAATAACCTAATATCCCAATAAAAAGTGATTGTCCAACTGAGTAAAAAAGCAAGACTCAACTCTAACCTGTCTATAAGAATCCTCCTTTACATATAAAGGTACACATAAAAGTAAAAACATGGAAAAAGATATATACCATGCAAACACTAATCATAAGAAATCTGGAGCACCTATGTTAATACCAAATGAATTATATTACAATTGCAGGACAAAGAATATTACCTGAGAAAAAGATGGACATTTTATAATGATACAAAGGTTTATTTTTTTTGATGGTCGTAAGTGTTATGCACCTAATAACACAAGTTTAAGATACATGATGGCAAAAAAGGCTATGCGATAGCATAAGAAAAAATGAAACACTTAGACATCAGTTTAACAAAATAAAATCAATGCGTATATGCTGAAAACTATAAAACATTTCTGAGACAAATTAAGATCTAAATAACTGAAGAGATAAAAGTACTATGTTGGATACAGATACATTGCCGGTAGGAATGCAAATGGTAGAACTGCTTTGGAAAAATAAATTGTATTTTTTTCTTTTTTTGAGACAGGGGCTCACTCTTTTGCCCAGGCTGGAATGCAGTGGTATGACTGTAGCTCACTGCAGCCTTGAATTCCCGGGTCAAGTGATCCTCCCACCTCAGCCTCCCAAGTAGCTAGGACTACAGGTGCATGCCACCACACCTGGCTAATTTTTTCACTTTTTGTAGAGACAAGGTTTCACTATGTTGCCCAGGCTGGTCTTGAATTCTCGGCCTCAAGTGATTCTCCTGCCTCAGCCTCCCAAAGTGCTGGGATTACAGGCATGAGCTGCAGTGACCCAAAATTATGTTTTCTTATAAAGTTAAACATGCACTTGCCAGACAAGCCAGAAATTTTACTTCCGGGCATTTGCTCAAGAGAAATGAAAATATTTGTCCATAAGAAGACTTGTATAAAATGTGCATGGCAGCTTTTATACATAATGGTTCCAACCTGAAACAACCCAGAGGTCTATCAACAGTTGAATGGATAAACAAATCGTGATATACAATGGGATACTACTCAGCAGTAAAAAGAAAGGTAAAAACAAGTGAGATCCATGAAACATGGATCTCAAAAATATTCTGCCACATGAAAGAAGCCTACACAAAGGGTCCCTATGTACTAATTTCAGTACTACTAAATTATAGGACAGGCCAAACTGATCTGCAGTGAAAGAAAGGAGATCAGTGGTTGTCTGGGACCAGTCATAGGAGGGGAATCAACTGCAATGAGGCAGGAGAGAATGTTGTGGGGCATGGAAACCTTCACATATTGTTTGGAGTGGTTGGTTATACAGATGTGTATGTTTCTTAAAATTCTATAAAGATGTATACATTCCTCAAAACTCATCAAACTTACACTGAAAATAACTGCATTGTATTACATCTAAATTGGCCCTCTTTAAGCTGGATTCGAAAGAAGTAAAGGAAGAATTTAGTTGACAGGGAGGAGTTGACTACTCATGAGACAAAAGGGATGATTAATATAAAGTAAGATGAGAATGTGTCCGTTCTGTGAGAATAGGAGATTGAGTTACCTAATGTGCTAGTCTTAGCGTCTGGCACTTAATAGGGATTCAATAAATGTTTATTAAATAAATGAATTAATGAAGGTGAATGAGTTAAAAAGCCAAAGCACCTATTAGAGATTGGCCTTGGATATTTTCTCTGAGGTAATAGAATAACATGTGCAGATATAGGTAGATTTGAATCTGCAAGTTGGAAGTTGATGGAGTTTCCATCTGGTAACTTTATTTTTTCTGAAAATTTTGCTGGGTGAGGAGGAAAGAAAGGGGGAAGTAGGAGTGTTAAATGTTCAAGGATAGTAGAAATGTTTGAAATAATTTTGTTCTTTTGAGAAGAAAAATCAAGTTTACAAAAGAAATATAGAAACCTGATTTTCAGTGAGGACCCCTCAATTGCTGGTCATGAATTTATAATGATACTAGTTTTCTTCTAGTTTAACATTCTTTGAGAATGGTTGGACACTTGGGTATAAATGCAAAGAAGAAAATACTAGTGTTCACTTGTGGTTTGGGTTGAGAAGATTCATCTGATGAAAAGACAGAGAGACAAGGAGGTTTATGGTTTAGCAGAAGTGTTATTCAGATAATAGAACATGCAATCTAAGCAACTTAAGAGGGGAGGAAGGGAGAAAGCTGATAAAGGGAGAGAAAGCAGAGGGAGTAAATGGACTGGGGATCCAAATGCAATTGAAGAATCTCTGTAGTGGGAGTAGTTGAAAAAGTCAAGCTGTATCTTTCACCACTTGCTGGTTGGCTACCAAGAACCCCTCAGAGCCTGAACACTGTGGGTGCTGCAGGAAACCCATCTGTGGGCAGATAGAGAAAAATTAATGGATTCTCAAGCATAATAGTAGAAGACAAAGCTGAATGATAGATGGATGCTACTGAGTCAGTATTAGTAAAAGAGACAGGAGAGAACTTTCAAAAGTAATGAGAACACTTCTCTTCTGTCTAGGATATAGTGGAAGCAGGTAGCAGCAGGCATTTCTCCAGCTACAATAACTATGAAAAGCAGATGGATTTAAAACTATGATTGAAGAGCTTTGGAAAGGCAAATTAAAAAGACTGATAATACCAAGTGTTGGTGAGGATGTAGAGCAACTGGAACTCTCATTCATAGCTGGTGGGAATGTAAATTGATAAAACCACTTTGGAAAACTGTTCGACAGTACCTACAAAAGGGAAATATATGTCTACTCTATGACTCATCAATTCCATTCCTAGGTAAATACCCAAGAGAAATGTATGTATCCACAAAAAGACATGTAAAAGAATATTCATTGTGACTTATGATTTCCTCAAACTGGAAAGAAAAGAACCCAAACTGGTATATTTATATACTGGAATACATTATATAGCCATAAGAAATATGACTTAGCTATATAAGCAAAAATGTGAAAGAACTGCAACAGGTATTGCACTGAGCTAAAGAAACCAAATATGAAAGAGCGAATGTTGTATGATTCCTTATATGAAGTTCAAAAATGGAAAATTAAGTGATTATTTTAAAAGTCAGAATAATGGTTATCTCTCATGGGGGCAGGGTGGCTTAGGAAAGGAGTGTGAGGAAACCTTCAGAGATACTAGAAATGTTCTATATCTTAGTTGGAGGGATCTGAATTAATATTCTGGAAGATCAAGTGGAAGAAATACCCAATAACGCAGAGTCAATTTTGCTTTTTAATCCAATCTAACAGCCTTAGTTGGATTTATTTACCCTAGTGATGTATATTTTGATCATTGACATATTTGATTTTATTCCTATCATTTTATTTGAAGTTGTGGTTTTTCTTTGCTATGCTTTCATCTTGTAATTTCTTTTGTATTTTCTGTCCCTTTTCTGAATTGAGCAATTTCCCTTTGTTTCCCTTTCTTTCTGGCAGTGTGGAACTTCGGTTACTTGTTGGTAGCCTATCTATTAAATGCACATTTTAACCTACATTTTTTCTATTAATGTAAAAATAAGTAATAGCTAGGCAACATTCCTTTTTTTAAAACCAAAAATTTTCTTTACCTGTTTTGTTGAAAAAAAAAATCTGTTTTAATTCCAAGCCACTATTAGTTTTTTTCCTTATAAATCATTATCACTTCAGGAATCCTTTCTTAAGAATTGCATTGGCCGGGTGAGTTGGCTCATGCCTGTAATCCCAGCACTTTGGGAGGCTGAGGCACGTGGATTCCCTGAGGTCAGGAGTTCAAGACCAGCCTGGACAACATGGCAAAACCCCATCTCTACTAAAAATAGAAAAATTAGCCAGGCATGGTGGTGGGCATCTGTAATCCCAGCTACTCGGGAGGCTGAGGCAGGGAGAATAGCTTGAACCCAGGAGACGGAGGTTGCAGTAAGCCAAGATCACGCCATTGTACTCCAGCCTGGGCGACAGTGAGACTCCATCTCAAAAAAAAAAAAAAAAAAAAATGTATTATAATTCACATCATCTGCAACATTTAGTAAGCTAAACAGCAAAATACATTTTACTGTATTTTTTGATCCACTACAATTGTTTTTATATTTTAGTCCTCCCAAGTTGTGGCTGGAGATTTTGCCTGAGCAATTTGTTTAAGAGTGTATGGTTGATTAGTTTTTGAGTTTATGAATTCCTGAACATCTGAATGATAACCTAGCCAGATATAAACCTCCAGAGTCACAATCCTTTTCCCTTGGACCTTTGTTGATTATCTTCAATAAACAGTCAGGAGAAGGAAAGGTATAGGTCATTTGCTGAGGCCTTTCTTCTTATTATTCAATATTATTTCTGCTTCTTGTTGTAAATTTTCTATTTGGTCAAGCTAATATTTTATCCACCATAAACAAATATTCCCATTTTAAACCATCTTGTGTTATTTTCCCCATTTGCATATCCTCCCTTCTTATCGCCATCCATCCCATTTTATCTGTTCTTCAAATCATATCTGAAGTTCTACCACATCCATGGAGCTTTCTCTATTTACCCCAGTTTCAAATTAATTTCCCCACTCTCATCATAGTATTTATTGTCTCTGCCATATGTTTTGCACTTCATAAAATCCTAGAATTTTATATCTGGAAGAGATCATACTCCACCTTCCTAACTTTTCAGATTAAAAAAAGCCATGGTCAGTGAGCCACATGTGTCACCTGGGTGATGTGAGGTCCTCAGGCATTCTGGGGCTACCCTTTAATACCTAAAGAAGATGGTTCTCAAGCCCCAAACCCTAACTACATTCAGAAGTCCTCCCCTTAAGATTTCTGTGGATTTCCAGGGCCTTCTGCTCTCAAGATCAGTGTTGCAGCCAGCATCCCAGCCATTGCTCTTCACTCAGCTAGAGGCCACCTTTTCTCCCTGGATCATGTCTAGAAACACAAGTGCCACCAACTCGTTGTACACAACTGATTTTTTACTGAAGATCTGTCTTCTCTAAAAGGGTCTCTAAGAGGTTAAAGAACAAACAAGACTTTTGTAGCTCTTATAGCTTCTAGTATAGTGGGAGCCATAGAAAAACAGCAGCTTTACTTTGAATGTTAGACAATGCTGTTCTAAAATTCAGCAGCCATTTCTCCTCCAAAAGGGAAGTTTTATCCTGGCTATGTCCTTTCAGGTCATTGTTTCTTGCTATCTTCTTTCTTCTTTACTCTTCCAAACTCACACAATTATGTTTCCTTGGAGTAATGAGAGTAATATATTTCTTTATTCTCTACCTAAAACGAAACAATCTTAAAAATATTCCATGACATAGTAAGATGTCTATATAGGAAAGCCAACACAAAGAACCAGCTAAAGCTTTGAAATACAGTTTTTTTTCCTTTATCCTAAGCAGAACTCCATCCTTCATTAGTCTCTGGAAATGGAAGAAAAATAGTGTAATAATTTGTTTTCTCCTTGACCACAGAAAGCCTCTATGTGCTATGAACAATAGTTCGTTTCAATTACACATTTCAATTACACATGAATTCTCAGGACACAGGTCTTCTTAGAGTCCTATACTTTTCTTCAGACTGTATTATCATTTCCCCTGTTCCAGGTTTTATTCAATTTTACATTTTGTTATATGCTTTTTCTACTGTTTTTTTTTTATTATTTTACATATGTAATTCCTGCTTTTCTAGAGTCTAGTGGTTGGAAAGCAAGTATTGATTATTGAGATGGTCATGGAATAAAATATATACAGGTATTCAAGGATTTTGTGTATTGAGTAAACATTATATCATTTGATAAACATCCGTCATGTGCCAGATGATGTGCTAAGTGCTTTGTATACATGGCCTCTACTCCTTTCCTTGCTCCTTTGAGATGGTACCTTTGAGATAGGTACTATTATCCTCATCAAACAGAAAAGGAAATTGACATTTTAGGAGCATAATTCATTTGATTCCACATGGCTAAATTGAGAAACTAGACCTGTCAGATTCCAAAACATTTTGCTCTTCCCACCATACCCCAGGCATTCCAATGCTGACAATTGTTTCTCTAGCAGTTGATATATTTTTAATGAAAAACTTTGCAGTGCACTTATTGGGCAGTGACCACATCCTTTTTGCAAGATTACATTCTCTTTAAGTTTTAAGACCCATTCATTTTTAATGTAACTTTTAAAGCTCATATGTGAAACTGATAGCTTTCTTTCTGCCTTTCAGTTTGATCCATTAATGATTGAAAGCAAAAAAGCAGCAACTGTGGTATTAATGCTTAATTCTCCAGAAGAGGAAATTTTGGCTAAAGCATGTGAAGCCATTTATAAATTTGCTTTAAAAGGTTTGGATTTTTTTCAGTTTATCTTTCCGTTTCATTAATTTCTTAAAATATTTACTACCTCTTGGGCACTTTTCTTCCTAGTCTTTAACTTACTTGCTGTCAGATGAATTATTTCAGACAACCAGAATATTATTTAATGCATTACCTAAGAGCAATCTCTCTTCCTGAGTTCCTAGCTTAATCTTAAGGAGTAATTTAGTCACTGGGTAGAACGGTCATTCTGAAAGTTTCATTGTAGTTTTAGAAATTGCAAATGTCACAGAAGCTAAAAGAACTCCCAATAGTCAAGGCTGGAACAATTAGAACAACAAAGTAAAGCAGTATTGGCTTATAATCCGGGCGGAAAATAAGTATCCATGAGTCCATACTGATATAAATAAAATGGGTGAATAAATGGAAGAGACAAATCTCCTGTGCAGAAGAATTCCTAATAGTTTATGTAGACGCTCTTGACTTCAAGGAGGTGAAATATAACTTCCAACTCTTTGAGTGGGAGATCTACAGAGTGACTTATTTCCAAAGAGTACAATATAGAAATGGGGGAAAATAAGCTTACAGTGGATAAACCTGACAAACACCACCGCAGCTAGGTGATCAAAATCACACCACACGCCTGGGCGTGGTGGCTAATGCCTGTAATCTCAGCACTTTGGGAGGCCAAGGTGGATGGATCACTTGAGCCCAGGAGTTTGAGACCAGCCTTGGCAATGTGGCAAAGGCCCATCTCTATAGAAAAAAAAATACAAAAACTAGCCATGTGTAGTGGTGCATGCTTTTAGTCCCAGCTACTTGGGAAGCTGAGGTGGGAGGATCACTTGAGCCCAGGAGTTCAAGACCAGCCTTGGCAACATGGCAAAACCCCACCTCTACAAAAAATAGAAACATTAGCCAGGTGTGATGGCACATGTCTGCAGTCCCAGCTACTTGGGAGGCTGAGGTGGGAGGACTGCTTGACCCTGGGAGGCAGAGGTTGCAGTGAGCTGAGATTGTGCCACTGCACTTCAGCCTGGGCAGCAGAGAGAGACCCTGTCTCAAAAAACCAACCAACCAACCAAAAAAAAAAAAAAACAAAAAAAAAACCACCAACCGTGATAAGTCCTATCAATATTAGGTGCTCTTGATATGATGTGATGAAAATGACACTTTATTTGTGTTATTTTTCTTAAAAATCTATAACCCCAGTCTAATAATGATTTTTAAAATCAGACAAATCCCAGTTCAGGTACAAAATACCTAGCCAATGCTCCTCAAAACTGTCATGGCTATCTACAACAAGCAAGTTTGAGAAATTCACATAATGGAGGCATTATGAGTAATGACATAGGATCCTGGGACAGAAAGAAGATATTAGGTCAAAACTAAGGAAATCTGAATAACTAAGTACTTTCATTAATAATAGTGTCTTCAAATTAGTTCATTAACTGTAAAAAATGTACCATACTAATATCAAATGTTAATAATAGGGGAAACTGGGTCTGAGGTATATGCAAACTCTTTGTACTGTCTTTGTAAGTTTTCTGTAAAACTAACATTGTTGTAAAACATAAAACTTATTTAAAAATTATAAATATTACACAGCAGGTTCTACTGAAAGGTTTATTCATAGAGGATTTAAAAACATACAAGATGCTTATATTTTAGTCCTCATATTATTACAAATGATAAGATTATACTTTTATTATGTTGCATGACATTTTAATTGAGAATATTAATTTGAGAGTTTAGTGTAACTAAACTGATTTTTTTAAATAAACCATTTCAAACTAAGATAGGGACAATTTTGTTTTAAATAAATGATACTTGACATATTGTGTTGGAAACTGAATGAGAGAACAACAAATCATTCAATTAGCAAAGGGTACAATACTCACCTTGCTTTGTCACTCAGGTCATCATTGGGAACCCAGATGTAAACCAGAGTGTTTCTGGAAGGTACTATATCTTTTTGAGTGGATGGTATAGAATTCTGGGTCAAATTTCAGGGAGATATTTGATTGTGCATCTATGGCAGCATGAATCCCATTCAGTCTTATAGAGTCATTATACATCATCTGGCTGTCACATGTATCTATGTGTTATCTCTTTTTGCATGACATGAAGAAATAGGCATGTATTTCATATGAAATCAATACAGAAATAATTTTAAGTCTGATGTTTTATACTAGTAGTATTTTCTAAAATTTAAAAAAAAAAATGATAGGACTTTGGCTTCTGGCCACGACGGGACCACTCTACTGCCTGAAACAATGAGTGAAACAAACTCAATATGTGAAAGTAGAGTAGACTTACTCTATTGGCGGAAACAATGAAGAAAATAAACCAGATATATGAAATAACAGTTGACAAGACCATCAACATCAGACAATAAAGGGCAGTGACCACTGAGAGACAGGAAACAAGGGAAGTAAACCCTATGATTGCCTCAGATTTTTTACTTTAGAGAGCTTTTTGGCCATAGCACTGGAAAGGGTAACCTGGTGGATTCTCTGAGTTAAGAAGACAAACCTGAAAGTCCAGAGAAATAAAGGCATTCAGAGTTTTCAGGACAGAGTAAAGGAGAGGAATGAGTTTCACAGAAGGAGAACTCAGGAGATCTGTAAAGGGTCTCATTCTTGTCTTTAGAAGAGTAGTGAGCAGCATGTACATGTGAGGGTAATAGTTGGAACAAGAGGCACCCAAAGGATTGGGGTAACAGTGTGTGGTGCTCACATAGGGCTAGGAGTAATGCCTGTTTCCATCAGCCAGGCAGAAACTTCAGAATTCATGGAGCATTGTGTAGAATACACAGAGGAGTCTTGCCTCAGTGTGAGAAATAATTAGTCCTAGATTGTGCACTGTTCTAATACCACCTAGTAAATATTAAAAGCAAGACTTGAAAGGATTGAGTTGTTTCCAAGTAACTTAATTTGTCCCTGAAAAAAATCTTAATACAGAAATATCCATTGCCCAAGAAGGTAAAATTCACAATGTCTTTCATCCAATAAAAAAATTACCAGGCATGAAAAAAAGCAGAAAAAATGCATAATAAGATATAAACCAATGAGTAAATCAATTGACCCAGATGTTAGAATTAGCAGGAAAAGACATTAAAAGATTAATTACAACTGCATTCTATATGTTTAGAAAGTGAAAACATGGAAGCTATAAGACAGACCCAAATACAACTTCTAGAGATGAAAACTTCAGTGTCTGAAATGAAAAACACATAGGCTTTGATTAATGCAGATTGGGCATTGCAGAAGAAAAGATTAATGAACTTAAATACATAGTAACACAAACTGTCCAAAATGAAGGACAGTGAAAAGAGATTTTAAAAAGATGAACAGAGATTCAATGAGGTATGAGAAAAATTCAAGTGTCCAATATATGTGTAATTGGAGTCTCTGAAAAAGGGAGACAGGGACAGAAAAAGCATTTGAAGAAATAATGGCCAAATTTTCCCTAAATCTGATGAAAACTCTAAGTCCATGGATCCAAAAAGTTTGTCAAAACCCAAGTGCAAAGAATATGAAATAAACTATGCCATAGTACATTATAATCAAATTGCTTAAAACCAGTGCTAAAGAGAAAATCTTAAAAGCAGCCAGAATCAGTAAAAACATGTTACATTCAAATAAAGATAAGGATGACAATAGATAATAGCAAATTATAAATAAGGATGATTTATCATCAGAAATTATGAAAGTGAGAAGTCTGTAGAGCAACAATCTTTAAAGAATAAAAGAAAAATAAAAACTTTCAACACAGAATTACATACCCAGAAAAAAAACTTTCAAAAACGTAGGTGAAATAACGTTTTTTTTCCAAATATAAAAAAGCTAAAATAATTTATTTCTAGTAGATCTACACTACTACTTATAATAAAAAGAGGCCTTTTAGGCAGAAGGAAAATAACACTAGATGGAAATATGGATCTACAAAAAAGAATACAGAGTGCTAGAAATGGCAACATGTATGTTTTGTTATTTGCATCACTTCAAAAGCAAATTTATTATTTTAAACAAAAATAATCATATATTGTGCAATTTGAAACATATGTATAAATAAAATATATGGCAACAACAGCCCCAAGGTAGAAAGGGAAAAAATGGAAGTATACTATTGTTAGGATCTCATATGTGAAGGGGCATAATACCACTTCAAAGTAGACTGTGATAAGTTAAAGATGTATACTGCAACCCTAATGCAACCACTAAAATAACAAAATAAATGATAATATTAAATAAGCCAATGAAAGAAATAAAATGGAATCAGTAATATTCACAGAATACATAGAAAAGAAAGCAGAATATGAAGAAAAAAGAAAACATGGAATAATGGGGCATATAAAAAACAAATAACAAGATGGTGGATTTAAATCTAACTATATCAAAAATCAAATTAAATATAAATGTCCTAAATACCTTGATTAACAGGGAGAAATTGGTATATTGGATAAAAAGCAAGAGTAAACCACATGCCACCTTCAAGAAGTGCATTTAGAATATAAAGACAAAAATAACGCAAAAGGATGACAACAGATATGTCATGCTAGCATGAATCAAAAGAAAGCCCAAGCATTAGTAACAGAAATATTAATATTATAAAAGTAAACCGAGAAAAGAGCAGTACCAGAGATAAAGACGGTCATTTTATAATGATAAAGGGATCAGTTAATCAAAAGACTGTGAAAAATCTTTTTTTTTTTTTTTTTTTTTTTTTTTGAGACAGAGTCTTGCTCTGTCACCCAGGCTGGAGTGCAGTGGTGCGATCTCCACTCACTGCAAGCTCCGCTTCCTGGGTTCACACCATTCTCCTACCTCAGCCTCCCAAACAGCTGGGACTACAGGCGCCCACCACTACACTCGGCTAATTTTTTGTATTTTTAGTAGAGACAGGGTTTCACCGTGTTAGCCAGGATGGTCTCGATCTCCTGACCTCGTGAGCCACCTGTCTCGGCCTCCCAAAGTGCTGGGATTACAGGCATGAGCCAGTGTGCCTGGCCGAAAAATCTTAAACAGTTATGTACCAAATATGAGATCTTCAAAATACATGAAGCTAATAATACAAGGAGAAATAGATATCCACAATTAAAGCTGGAGATTTAAATACTCCTCTCAATAAATAAAAGAACAAGTAGACAGAAAATATATAAGGATATAAAGGATTTGACAATAACAATGAATTTAACCTAATTAATATTTATAGAACACTTTAAGAGCAGTAGAGTACACATTTTTTTTCAAGTGCATACAGAACATTTATCCAAATAGATCATATTCTAGGCCATAAAATAAGCCTCAATAAATTTTAAGTGATTCCAATAACACAAAATGTATTTTCATACCACCATGGAATTAAATTAGAAATCAATAATGCAGAAAACTCTGGATAATTGTTAAGTAGTTAGAAAATAAATAACATACTTTTAAATGACTTATGAATCAAAGAAGAAATCAAAACAAAAATCAGAATTGAAAATTAAAACACAGCAAAAGATGCCACTCAAAGTATTTAGAGAGAAGTTTATTGCACTAAATGCCTATACTGGAAAACAAGGAAAGTCTCAAACAAGTAATCTCAGCTTCTATCTTAAGAAACTAGAAAAAGAAGAACAAGGCTGGGCACAGTGGCTCACACCTGTAATCCCAGACGTTTGAAGAGGCTGAGGTGGGCAGATCATGAGGCCAGGAGATTGAGACCATACTGGCCAACATGGTGAAACCCCGTCTCTACCAAAATACAGAAAATTAGGTGTGGTGGCGTGCGTCTGTAATCCCAGCTACTTGGGAGGCTGAGGCAGGGGAATCTCTTGAACCTGAGAGGTGGAGGTTGCAGTGAACTGAGATCATGCCACTGCACTCCAGCCTGGCAACAGAGTGAGACTCCGTCTCAAAACAAAAACAAAAAACAAAAAACAAATTAAACCAAAAGTTAGTAATTATAAGGATATAATAGATATCTCAGTATGAATCAATGAAATAGAAAACAAAAAAAATTGATAGGCCATAAAAATGAAAAGCTGTTTTTTGAGATCAGTAAAAATGACAAACCTCGAGATGGATTGATAGACAAAATAAGAGAGAAGACAAATTATCCATATCAGGAGTGGGAGAAGGGACATCACTAGAGATCCTACAGATATTAACAGGATAAGAGGAATATTATGAATAAATTAATACCAATAAATTCTACAACTTAGATTAAGTGGACAAGTTTATTTCAAGACGTAAATTTCCAAGCTCACTAAAAAAGACAGCTTGAATAGCTCTATATTACAAAGACTGAAATTTGTAGTTAAAAACTTTCTCACAAACAAAACTTCAGGTCCAGATGGTTTTACTGGTGAATTCTATGAAACATTTAAGGAAGAAATAATACTAATTACACACAAATACTTTCAGAAAATTGAAAATGATGGCATACTTCCCAATTCATTCTGTGAAGCCACCACTACTGTATAAAGGCCCAAACAGCAAAAGGCAAGAAAAGAAAGAAATCTGCAAGTCAGTATGCCTTATTAACATAGATGTAAAAATTCTGAACAAAATGTTAGCAAATAAAATTTAACAATGTATAAAAAAAGCTAACACATCATGACTAAATGACTTATTCCCAGATTGCAAGGTTGGCTTAATAACTGAAAATTAATCAAGGTATTTTACCATGTGTGGTAGGTAGAAAAATAACCCCAAAATATCTACATCAGAATCCCTGGAAGCTATGAAAATAGTATGCTACATGACAAGGGAGAAATAAGAATGCTGATAGAATTAAGGTTGCTAACCAACTGACTTTGAGATGAGGAGATTACCTTGGATTATCTAGGTTGGGCCAACACAATCACAAAGGCCCTTACTGGTGAAAGAAGAAGGCAAGAGAGTCAGAATTGGAGAAGACATGATGGTGGACACAGAGGTCAGAAGGGTGTGATTTCTGGCTTTGAAGACGAAAGGGGCTCACTAGCCAAGGAATGCTACCTGGAAAAGAAAAGGAAATGGATTCCGCCATAGAGTTTAGCTCCTAAGGAGCACAGATAGCCCTGCCAACATTTTGACTTTCACCTACTGAGATATGTATCAGACTTCTGACTTCCAAACCATAAGATAATAAATTTGTGTTGTTAAACCACTAGATTTGTTATTACAGCAGCAATAAGAAAAAAATATATTTTTTAAAAGAAAAAAGAAAAACCGTATGATCATCTTAATACATGCAAAACAACCTTTTTTGGCAAAATCCGACATCCACTCCTGATAAAATGTCTGCAAATTAGGAATAGATATAAACCTTCTCTCCCTAATAAAAGATACCTACAAAAAAACCTATGGCTTACAACACACTTAATGGTAAAAAACTGAATGCTTTTCCCCTAAGATCAGGAGCAAGAGAAGGTTGTCTGCTATCATCACCTCTATTCAACATTGTATGGGAGGTTCTAGCCAATGCAATCAGGCAAGAAAAAGAAATAGAAGGCATCCAGAAAATTTGTAGTTAAAAACTTTCTCACAGATTAGAAAAAGGGGTAGAACTATCTCTATTGGATTTATATAAGATGACATAATCTGGCTCTGTTCACTCACCCTAATTATTTTGAGATTAATTCATATCGTAGCACTTCTTTTTATTGCTACCATTATATGGGTTTACCACAGTTTGCCTGAGTCATATGGTAAGTGTACATCAACATTTTAAGAAACTGCCAAACCATTTTCCAAAGTGATTTGTACTGTTTTATATTCTCACCAGCAATTTATGAGGGTTCCAATTTCTCTCTACACTAGCTGGCACTTGTTGCTGTTCATCTTTTTGATTATATTAATCCTTGTGGGTGTGAAGTGGTATCTCATTGCAGTTTTAATTTGCATTTCCCTAATGACTAATGATGTAGAGAAAAATGTACTTTATTGTCATTGTATATCCTCTTTGATGATGTATCTGTTCAAATCATTTGTTCACATATATTTTAAAATTTGGTTGTTTTCTTATTCAGTTTTAGAAATTATATATTCTGGATATACATCCTTTACTTCTGTATCAGGCATATATTTGCAGAATTTTTCTCACAATTTGTAGAATATCTTTTAAAAAAATTTTCTAGACTTTTTTTCTGTAAGCAATTTTAGGTTTATAGAAAAATGAGGCCAGGCACAGTGTCTTGTGGAGCCTGTAATTCCAGCACTTCGGGAGGCTGAGACAGAAGTATCACTTGAGCCCAGGAGTTTGAGACCAGCCTGGGAGACATAGTGAGACCCCATCTCTACCAAAAAAATCGAAAAAAAAAAAAATTAGCTAGGCATAGTAGTGGTTGCCTGTAGTCCCAGCTACTCAGAAGACTGAGGTGAGAGAATCGCTTGAGCCCAGGAGGTCAAGACTGCAGAGAGCCATGATCACACCACTGCACCCCAGCCTGAGTGACAGAGCAAGACTCTGTCTCAAGAAAAAAAAAAAAAAGAAAGAAAAGAAAAATGGGAAGTAGAGTTCCCATAAACACCCCTCCTCAATTTGTTTTCTCTATTATTACAGTTATCTTTTGCATTGTATTAGTCAGGATTCTCTAGAGAAAGAGAACCAATAGGACATACGTAGATATATATGAAAAGATTTGTAATGGGAATTGGCTCACATGATTGTGGAGGCTGAGAAGTCCCACGACAATACCATGTGCAAGCTGGAGAATAAGGAGAGCCGGGGTGTAATTCAGTCTGCGTCCTAAGGCCAGAGAACCAAAGCTGCTGCAAAGTCCTAGAGTTCCAAGGCCTGAGAATAGGAGCTCCGATGTCCCAGGGCAAGAGAAGATGGATGTCCCAGCTCAAAAAGAGAGAGGATTTTTCCTTTTTACACCCTCTGTTACTCAAGCCCTCAACAGATTGGATATTGCCCACTCACATTGGTGAGCGCACATCTTTACTCAGTTTAGAGATTCAAATGCTAATCTCTTCCAGGAACACTCTTGCAGACACACCCAGAAATGTTTTAGTAGCTATTTGTGCATCCCTTAGCTCAGTCGCTTTGGCACATAAAATTAATGTGATGACATCTATAGACAATTCTAACAAATCTACAAAAAAGGGCTAGAACGAATTAATTATGCAAGGAAGTATTTGTTGAGTGTCTATTACATGACCGGCACTGTCCAAGGCACCAAGGGTATGAGAAAATAGGGCAGGAAGGGCATCTGTCCTTATGGAGAGTTATCGTGGAGTAGGCAAGCAAAACCCAGAGGTTGTTAAGTGACATGACAAAAATACAGCAGGATAAAGAGGGGTGAGACAGACTTGGATGTGGTGACAGTAGTAGATAGGGTGATTGCAGGGGACTGCTCCAAGGAGGTGCAGTGTGAGCTCAGAACTGAAGACAAGATGAAGTCAGCTTTGTAAACAGGGGAAGGGAGAGGAGGAAATGTCCAGGATGCCTGTCCTTTAAGTTTATTCTGAGGGAAATATGAATGGAAGCCAAGAGGAATGTGAAAGGCAAATGGCAAATAAGAAATTGGAATGGCACAAGGCAGAATGCTGATGAGATCGATAATATCCATGTGGTTTTGTTTTACGTGTGATGTCAGGTGAGGAAAATAAAACAACCCTCCTTGAACTTGGAGCTGTGGAACCTTTAACTAAGCTACTCACCCATGAAGACAAAATCGTAAGAAGAAATGCTACTATGATATTTGGAATCCTGGCTTCTAATAGTAAGTATCAACTTTTAAAAATAATCAAATAATCCCATGTTAAAGCATTATCATTCTTTTAAATTTAACATTAAGGAATCTGTTTCAATTTTATTTCAACTGACTTTAATGTTCACAAAAACATTCTATCAGTATAATGCAGCAAACGTGTGATTTCACATTTTAAGGGATAATTTTAAAATAGGAAAATATGTGCAAGCACATCCATGCAAAAACTCCTGTCAGAATTGGGATGTAGTCCTACAAGCTGAGAGAGCAATCATTTTCTCTTAAAATTATTTTTCTTGAGTTAGTGTAATGTAATTTGCCTGCCTATACGTATCTTACATTTCATATATATTTCATAGTGAACAAAGCCTAAAGAGTTTTGATAAACTCATTTTTTTGAAACTGCAAACTATATTTTGCAAAAGATAAATTTAAATGTGCATTTAACCAAGGTAGGTGGATCACTTGAGGTCAGGAGTTCAAGACCAGCCTGGCCAACATGGTGAAACCCCGTCTCTACTAAAAATACAAAAAGTAGCCGGGAATAGTGGTGGGTGCCTGTAATCCCAGCTACTTGGGAGGCTGAGGCAGGAGAATTGCTTGAACTTGGGAGGTGGAGGTCGCAGTGAGCTGAGATCGCGCCACTGCACTCCAGCCTGGGTGACAGAGTGAGATTGTCTCTCAAAAGAATAAATTTTAGAAAGTGCATTTACTCCTTAAATCAGACCTATTACTTGCTCGGAATCATATATGTCATATTATTATATTAATATATAATATATAGCTAATGTTATGTAATATTAATCATGTGTACATGATTAACATTAATATGTGATTAATATCAATATATAAATATCAATAATTACTATATTGGTATAATATATTAATATGTAATTATATATTATATATTAAATAACATTAGTATCATATAATATGATGGTAAATATTAGTTAAAAGATGCTATCATGTCCATTAGAATATCAGTTTGAACACCATGCCAATAAACGCAGTCTGTGACTTATGAACAGGATATAGTTTCCTTGTCATTTTCTAATGGTAGTTTTTGAGTCAGCCACCAAAAACCCTGTAACTCATAATAAATTTTAAATGACACTCTTAGTGGAGACTGAATTCTAACATGAAACTTAGGCTGCTCTGAATAAGCACATGCCTATCATGGTACATGGCTAAAATCACTATACTTTCCCCATCTTACGATGATCTCAGCAAAACACAAGCAGGGATTCTTTCCTAGTCTTCCTGCCCCCCGCCCCCCGCCATTTTCCCTGGACCCCATGTGACGACAGTGAGGCCTCCTTATTCCTTGTCCAGCAGGGATTGTGGTATGAGTGTGTTCAGGGACAGTTATGAGTTATGAGTGGAAGTTGGGGAGAGACGTGGAAGGGCGGTTTTGTGTGGCATCTGTGCCATTACAGCCTCAGCTACAGAGACTGCATTTGCGGGCAGCTGCGGTGCTGGAAGCAGATGGGGCCCTGTGCGAGGAATCAGTGGAAGGCAGTGACTTTGGGAGCTCTGATGGTAGTCGTGCTGTAAGGCAGGGGCCTGGGAGTGTTTCCGGAGATGGCAACAGGGTGAGGACAGTCATGGCGGAGTGCATGTCCCACCAACTTAGACTATGATAATACTAGTTAACACTTCCATACACTGACAAGGGGCCAGGCACTGTGCTAAGTGCTATTGATATATTAAATCAATTAGTCCTATCTAACTGCCCTGTGAGGTAGGTACTATTATTATTCCCTTTACATCTGAGGTAATAGAGGCATACAGAAGTTAAATAAGGCAGTACTCAATTGAATTATGGGCCTTCCTAAATTTATCACAAAAATTATCTGTGTAACCATTCTATGTTAGTATCATAATGAATGTTTAACTAAAAACAAAAAAAGGAAAATTATAAGCAAAAAAGGGAAGATTTTTTGATTTCTTATGTTTTACTCTACTCACATACCATTGAATTTGAGAAACAAACATAGTTTGTGGCCAGACATGGTGGCTCACACCTATAATCCCAGCACTTTGGGAGGCTGAGGTGGGAGGATTGCTTGAGCTCAGGAGATTGAGGCTGCAGTGAGCCATGACCACACCACTGCACCCCAGCCTGGGTGACAGAGCGAAACCCTGTCTCAAAACAAAAACACACACACAAACCTTTGTAATACGTCTTATGCAACTCTTTATTTTAAAAGTAGGATAGATATCTCAAAGCATTAGTTTATTTGCCCAAAGTCATGCAGGTGGTTAGTAGTGGAACTGAGATTAGAGCCCTGCACACAGGCATACCTGTCTAGCTTTAATTAGGCTGACAAAAATAGTATAAAAATGCACTTTAAAACAGTCAATATACTTATTTTTAAGCATTTTTGGCATTTCTAATAATCAAATTGAATGTAAGCAATCAAGATGTATTAATTAAAATAGGCTGGGTAATTCTTACTTGCATTCTGTACAAAATTTATTAAAATCAGAATTTAAAAATACCCTCCCAGCAACACACACACACACAGATTACTATTACATAATAAATAAATGTAGGGCACAGTGACTCAACTCTTCTGATGTGTGTTCTAGGCACACTTTGCACTTTTATGGTTGTTTCTAGCGTCTTAGAAGGAAATACAGCTCATGATCGAGGAATATAGGCAGGCTAGAGAATGTGTGGGGTTGGCCCCACCTAGGTATGAAACCTGCCCCACCACTTGCTTTATGGTTTTGAGCCTCAATTTCCTTGTCTGTAAAATGAGATAATAATATTACCTGTCTCATAAGGGACTGTTCAGTAGATACTACCATTATCAGTATTATTATTTTGAGACAGGGTCTCACTCTGTTGCCCAGGCTAGAGTACAGCAGCGTGATCTCAGCTCACTGCAACCTCTGCCTCCCAGATTCAAGCGATTCTCCTGCCTCAGCCTCCCTAGTAGCTGGGATTACAGATACAAGCCACCATACCTGGCTAATTTTCATTATTTTTAGTAGGGTAGGGGTTTCGCCATGTTGGCCAGGCTGGTCTTGAACTCCTGACCTCAAGTAATTTACCCGCCTCAGCCTTTCAAAGTGCTGGGATTACAGGCATGAGCCACCACACCCGCCTATTATTATTATTAATAAACATCAATATTCTGTTTCTTCCTTTGTAGATGATGTTAAAAAATTGTTAAGGGAGTTAGATGTCATGAATTCTGTCATTGCCCAGCTTGCTCCAGAAGGTAACTTTGCATTCTATACCTGTTTTAAAAAATGGAACTGGTTTTTTACACTTGATTAAACTATATATTGAAAATCACTCATGAAATATTGTAAAGTGTAAAATCTCTCAAACCACAGCTCAATTTTGAGTTTATAAAAGAGGTGAGCTTTAAGCAAGATACAATTTGTGGAGCTTTGGTCTCCAAAGCATATTTTAAAGTAGTGGCTGAATAATAAGCAGTTGGCATACTTGTGTTATTTATTTTTGATACACAGAAGAAGTAGTTATCCATGAGTTTGCTAGTCTTTGTCTAGCAAACATGTCTGCAGAGTACACCAGTAAAGTGCAAATATTTGAACATGGGGGATTAGAGCCACTCATCAGACTACTGAGTAGCCCCGACCCGGATGTAAAGAAGAATTCTATGGAATGCATTTACAACTTGGTGCAGGTAAGATTAATTTCTAAAAAGTGTTCTGACGAAAGCTGATTTTAGAATTTATCTTCCCATTAAAAATAGAAAAAAGTAAAAACTCACCAGTTTTGCATCATCAGATCTTCTTGTTACTGGTATTTATCATTCAGAGAAAAAAAATAATGGAAGCTTAATGTAGATATCTTTCAATTTTCACATTTTGTAAGTCGTCGTCTCCTGTGAAAAAGTATTTTGGAAATGTATTTGTTTTTAAAGAATAGAATGGCATGCAAATAAAATGTACTTCTTTTGAAACAGGAAATCTATCTAATATGTGGAACCTATGCAGTTACTATTAATTGAACCCTGGTGGTCTAAGCACATTGGATGTAATATATACCCTATTCAATGTACTGAGATTTTGGTTTAGGCTTATTTGTTGCTAAAAATCTAGTGATTTGAGTATGCAGGACAGAAGTCATTGCCCACAATAGCAAGATGCTACCTCACTGTGCTGTTTTCCTTTGTCACAGAAAGAAACTGCCAACCTTCCCCTCCCCTACAGTCCTGTCTTTTGCACCCCCACCCCTGGAACACACACACACACACACCCTCACTCCCACAGCAGGTCAGCTTCCTGACACTTTGAACAGCCTTCTCTGCTGCTTAGATTCCTTAACAATCAGCATGCCCATTTGATGAGCTTTAGATCACCTGAAATTGGAAAGATGCAACTTTTAAATGGCCATTAATAGAGTAGGGAATGAGGAGATACCAAAACAAGAGTGAAGAAGAGGATTAATGGAGAGGCAACGTATTCAGGCAAAGAGAGACAAATAGGCTCATGTCAAAAGGCAGCAAAAGCAAAATTCCTGGCCCAGCATGCCGTTGCTACTCGACAGGACTGGTTTCACCCTCACCCCCACCTCCCTAAAAAAGACACCCTTATAAAGAAGCTCAGCCCCTCTTTTCCCTTCTCCGGTCACTTTGGCTTTACCTACTTGATTAAATATTCCTGTAGGTGTGTTGGTGTTTTAAATCCCAAGACTCCTTAGAGCACTATTTCCCTATTGTCTTAATCAAGAAGAAATCAAAATCATTACCTCCACAATTCTTAACAGCAGCACTGGCTAAAAACTGTGTATTAGTTTCCCAGGGCTGCTGTAACAAAGTACTACAAACTAGGTGGCTTAAAACTACAGACAGTCACAGTTCTGGAGGCCAGAAGTCCAAAATGAAGGTGTCAGTAGGACCACGTCCCCACTGAGACCAGCTAGGACCCTTCCTTTCCTCTTCCCAGCTTCGTGTAGTGGCCATCCATTGGTGGCGTCCCTTGGCTTGCGGCTGCATCTCAGCAAGCTCTCCCTCTGTCATCTCTCTCTCCTAAGGACACCAAATGTACAAGGACACCACTAAGGGCCCACCTTACTCCAGGATAACCTCATCTTAACTAATTATATCTGCAATGACCTTGTTTTCAGTAAGGTCACATTATGAGGTACTGGGGTTAAGACTTCAACATATATTTTGGGGGAACAATTCAACCCATGACAAAAAGCAACCTACAATTGTGTCTAAAGGAAACTGAATATTAGCGATCAATTGAAGGATGGACAGGGGAAAGCTAAGCTATAATTGGAGCCTTTTCCACCTTTAGTACTATTTACCATGTTTTGACTAAAGGTGTCATGTCTTAAAAGAGTTTGGGAGCTTTTCATGGCTGCTTGGCTTGTTTTCTTACACTCCCCCACCCACTTCTTCACTCACACAGAATCATAGACATACAGGCACAATTGTCTAGATTACAATGACCGCTTGATTGTGTAAATGTCTTAAATAAAGGTCATGTATCTGAATAAACCTGCTGTAAATTTGCATGCAGAGGGCCTGTCAACAGTACTGCATGCTAATAGGTATTTCATAAACAATCCATTTGAATGAGATAATAAGGAATGAGATAATAAGGAATCAATGCCATTTCATTGTATTAATTACTATTTGAAGCAGTATATTCAAGTGTGAAAAGATTTTCATTATGCATAGATTTTATTATAATGCTGTTTAATCAGAATTTGCTGTATAATAAACAATAGATACTACAAAAGTCATAGATCATGTATATTTTCTGTTGTAGACAATGTCTACATATTACAGTTAAAATAAATTTTGGTGTTGTCAATTGAAAGATTTCTTATTTTTGTGAGTTATTTTGGAAGGGAATCTGGAATAAAAGATGGGAAAATTGTAACTTATGTTCTTGTGTTAGAAAACAGAACTTCTCCATTCTTGAGAATGTATTTTGCTTAAAAAAATTGTTTTGTTCATCTGTATTTTGTGGCAGGATTTTCAGTGTCGAACTACACTTCAAGAACTAAATGCAATACCTCCTATCTTAGATCTCTTGAAGTCAGAATATCCAGTGATTCAGTTGTTGGCTCTCAAAGCCTTAGGTGTTATTACAAATGATAAGGAGTCTCGAACAATGCTAAGAGACAATCAAGGATTGGACCATCTTATTAAGATCCTAGAAACTAAGGTATTTAGTTTCATTCATTCCACCCTCTATGAGGAAATGTATCTCTCCCAAATGTTTAAAAGTGAAATTTTATTTAACATGTATTAAGTATAATGGATTAATTTGCATATTGCTACATAAAGTTTACTGGCCTGCTTAAATCAGGCTAATTGTAGAGGCCATTATAAACTAATTTTAAAAGTCTTCTAGCTTAGCAGACTTAAGAATTTTAAATTCTTGTCTATGATCTTCGTCTTGATTTCCTGAAACACCTAGGGTGAGTCTTTTAACCTTCATTATGGTTTTCTCTGGGATAAAGCAGAAGCGTAATTTACCTTCTAGATGCATTTTAATAATATTGGAGCTAAATGTTCATAGTTGCTAATAAGCTCCTTAAGAATTGAACTTTAAGAATATCTGTGCCTTCTGGGATCTCCTGGTTACAAAAACTCATCTAGCAGTTTATTGAAAACCGTTTAATTGACTTGAGTGGTTCAGATCTCTTCTGAATGTGTCCTGTGTCTTTAGCCACTAATTCCTTAGTGAAACAGTAATAAACAGATTTCAGATCCAGTATCCCTACTTTAATATTTAGTAAATTAATTCTAATAACAGAAATCTACTTGAAGTACCTCTTAGAAATTCCAGAGATAGGAACATATTGAAGGAGTAAAACGGAGTAATAACTTTGTATTCTGTTTCAAACTATCCAATTGTTAAATTTTTTTCTAAAAAAATGAGAACTCAGTTTGATGATACAGCACTGGGAAAATGAAGTACAATATAAAAGAGCAGCGATGGCACAAGCATGTTCCCAGCCATGTGGACCTACCTGCCTTTGATTTGTGGATCCCATATGTGATCCCCTATAATTACACTTGTGATGCAAAATCCTAGTAACACTATATAGTAAACATTTTATCCTGTTTTTTAAAAGGGGAACTGAAACCAGAAATGTTACTTAATTTGCCTTATGTCACACAGGTAAAAAGTGACTAACCACAGGGTTTATCTGATATGCCATAGTATTCTCACCTATCTGATATTTTACCTGTCTTCTTTTAATTAGGAAAGGGGATGGAAGCACCTACTAGGTGGCAGGGATTGTGATTTTATTAAATTTGAAATTCACTGAGGAATGTGATGGTATCTTTATCTATAAAATGAAAGTATCGATAATAAGTTTATCACTACATATATAATCATATATACCTATTATAGCATTAATCCTATTATACAAATAAGAAAAATGCCTCTCAAAGAGATTGAATAACTTGCCTATGGTTAGAGCTAGGAAATATGTGAGACGGGTTTTTTAAGAACTGGTATGTATCTATGTATATATTCCGGTGGGAAAAATTCAAAGAACACAAAAATATACAGAGTGAAAAATAAAAATGCTTCTCCACATCCTCACCTAAGAGTAGGTACAAGGCACAGGTGTCTGCTCCCATAATTTTTATTCAGCATTGTCCTGGAGGTTGGAACCAGGGCAATAAGCCCAAATAAATAAATGACACAAAAGACTAACAAACTGGGGCCAGGCGCAGTGGCTCACGTCTGTAATCCCAGCACTTTGGGAGGCTGAGGTGGGTGGTTCACAAGGTCAGGAGATCGAGACCATCTTGGCCAACATGGTGAAACCCCGTCTCTACTAAAAATACAAAAATTAGCTGGGTATGGTGGCACGTGCCTGTAATCCCAGCTACTTGGGAGGCTGAGGCAGAAGAATCACCTGAACCCAGGAGTCGGAGGATCGCACCACTGCACTCCAGCCTGGCAACAGGGCGAGACTCTGTCTCACAAAAAAAAAAAAAAAAAAAAAGACAAACTGGAAAGGAAGATGTAAAACTGTATTTATTCACAGATTGCATCTGTTATTTATTCAGATTGCATGACCATTTATACAGAAAATCCTAAGAAGACTACAGAAACTGACTAGAACTAATAAATAGATCTATCGAGGTCACAGAATGAAAGTTCAATACATAAAAATTTATATTTCTATATGTGAGCAATGAACAAAACAGTGAAAGAAAAAGTACAATTGAACTTATAATACATTCCTAAAATATGAACTACATGGAGATAAATTTATCAGAATTTTTGCAAAGTCTATACACTGAAAAATATAAAACTTTTTAAAAGGAACTAAAGAGATAATATATGTATATGGATTGAACACATTAATATGTCAGTTTCCACTTAATTACCTTTTGATTAGTTTTCAATTATCATATGATTATTGATTTGGTTATAGTTAAGCTTCCCATTTATATTTGTCTGATCTGTTTAATTCCACAGTTCCTCTCTTCCTGCCTTTTGTAGTGTTTTTTTTTTTTTTTTTTTTTTTTTTTGAGATGGAGTCTTGCTCTGTTGCCCAGGCTGGAGTGCAGTGGCACGATCTCTGCTCACTGCAATTTCCGCCTCCTGGGTTCAAGTGATTCTCCTACTCAGCCTCCCAACTAGCTGGGATTACAGGCATGTGCCACCACATCCAGCTAATTTTTGTATTTTTGGTGGGGGCGGGGGGGTTTCACCATGTTGGCCAGGCTGGTCTCGAACTCCTAACCTCAGGTGATCCTCCTGCCTTGGCTTCCCAAAGTACTGGGACTACAGGCATGAGCCACCATACCCACCCGGCCCCTGTAGGGTTTTTTTAGTGTTACATTTTAATTCCTCTCTTGGCTTTTTTGCTATATTTCTTTGTTCTATGTTTAGTGGTTGCTGTAGTGATTACAACACGCAAGTTAACTTTAACTTATAATAGTCTAGAGTTAATATTGAACTACTTCAAGTAAAATACTAGAACCTTTTAACAATGTATCTCTACTTTTCCTATTCTTAATATTGTTACATATTTTATATCTGTGTCCATTACAAACCCAACAATACAATGTAATAAATTTTGTTTTGAAGAGTCCTATATCATGTGTCCTTAAGATATTAAGGATTATATATTCATGTGTTTGTGTAATACCTATCCATATATTCATCTATCCATCAATATTTAGTATTTTATATTTACTCACATATGTATGATTTCTGATGCTTTTCATTTTTTCCTGTAGATCCATGTTGTCATCAAGGTCATTTCCCTTCAACCTGAAGAACCTCATTTAGCATTTCTTATAGTGTAAATATAATGGCATAAATTCTGTCTTTTAAATTTATCTGGAAGTGGCTTCCTTTTGCCTTTAATTTTGGAAAGATATTTTTGCTTGATACAAAATTCTTGGCTGCTAGTTTTTTTTTTTTTTAGCATTTTAAAATTTCTTCTGAATGGCAGTATTTCTGATGAAAATTCAGCCATTAAGCTTAACTATTTTCCTGTACATGATGTGTCACTTTTCTTTGGCTGCTTTCAACACTTTGCTCTTTGTGTTTGGCTTTCTGCATTTCTCTTCTGCATGGAAGTGATACAATTATATATCCTGCTTGGGGTGCTTGACCTTCTTAGATCTGTAAATTAGTGTTTTCTGCCAATCATAGAATGTTTCAGTCCTTATTTACGCAAATATTTTTTCTATTCCTTCTCTCCCTCTGGAACCCAATTACATATATGTTGTCTTGCTTGATATTTTACAAGACTCTAAGGCTCTGCTCACTTTTCTTCAATTTTTTTAGATTAAATAATGTCTTTTGATCTCTATGCAATTTATGTGATTCTTTTGGCATCTCTAATATGCCGTTTAGTCCACCTAGTGAATTTTTCTTTCTAGTTTTTGTACTTTTCAAGTCTTAAATTTCCATGTTTGAAGTTTCATTTCTCTATTGAGCTTTCCTCTGCGAACATATTTATCATAGCTGCTTTAAAGTCTTTAATTACTTAATTCACCAACATCTGGCCCTATCAGAGTAGATTTCTATTGACTGACTTTTTTCTGACTTTGAGTCACACTTTCCTGTTTCTTCTTTGCATGGTTAAGAATGAGCATTGTAGATAATACTTCCTAGTGATTCCAGATTCTGTTGTGTCCTTCTGAGGATTGTGGCTATTTTGCTCTACTAGGCGGTGAGCTACACACTGTCTCTCTAGTGGTGCAGCTGTTATCTCTGCTCAGTTCTTACAGTTTCTAGTTGCTGCTGTTTTTAGCCCAACTCCATGGAGGTCTCTCCAGAGCTTCTACAGTTTGGCGGTCACCTGTGGCTCCTCTGTCAGTCTCAGGCTCTGACCTCTGACACCTCAGACCAGTAAGGTTTCAGCATTCTGCCAAATGAGCTGCACATGGATTGAGGAATGCACTGTATTTAAAAGTAGTAAATTAATCAATTTCACCTAGCACAGCTCCCTCTTCAAGGATAAGATATGCTTTCTAGTCCTTGCCTGTTTATTTTCACCAGGGTCCCTGGGGTCTCCTCCATGCATGTATAGTTTAGTAGTCAGCCAGAGGTCTGGGCATAGTTTATACTCAGATTTTAGGTTATACCCTACATTAGAGTTCTCTAGAGAAATAGAACCAACAGGATGCATGTATATTGTACGTGTGCATGTGTATATGGGTGTATTAGTCCATTTTTACACTGCTATAAAGAACTGCCCGAGACTGGGTCATTTATAAGGAAAAGAGGTTTAATTGACTCACAGATCCTAGTGGATGAGGAGGCCTCAGGAAACTTACAATCATAGCAGAAGGGGAAACAGGTTCATCTTACATGGCAGCAGAGGAGCATGTGAAGGAGGAACTGTCAAACACTTATAAAACCATCAGATCTCATAAGAACTCACTCACTGTCATGAGAACAGCATGGGGGAACTGACCCCATGATCCAATCACCTCCCATCAGGTCCCTCCCTTGACACATGGGGATTATGTTACTTAATTTGCCTAGAGATCACAATTTGAGATATTTGGGTGAGGACACAGAGCCAAACCATATCAATGGATGTGTACTGGGGGGCAGGGGTGGGTAGTTGCTTTAAGGAATTGGCTCATGTTATTTTGGAGGCTTGGCAAGTCCAAAATCCACAGGTTAGACCAGTAGGCTGAAGACCCAGAGAAATGTTGTAATTCGAGTCCAGGGGTGCTGTACTGGCAGGATTCCCTCTGTGGCTAGATAGATCCGTCTTGTTCTATTAAGGCCTTCAACTGATTAGATGAGGTCCACCCATATCATAGAGGGTAATCTGCTTTACTCAAAGTCTGTTTTAAACATTAATCTCATGTAAAAAGTACTTTCACAGGAACATCTAGAATAGTATTTGGCCAAATATCTGGGTACTGTGGCCTAGAGAAAAATTCATCACAAGTTTTCTCCTTGTCATTTTAGTACCCATATACCTCTTAAATCATAATCTTCAGACAATAATGAGATCATACTTTTACCTAACATGATACAACTATCCTATATACAACCAAATATTTCCCAATGCTTACCCTAGAAGAGGATGCAAAATCCTTGGGTGATGTTTACCCTTCCTGGACCCACAAATCCTGGCTATGGGAGAAACGGCACCATATGGTAGACACTGATTGAGAGCATATACAGCATTCTGGAAAACCTTGCCCAAGCCCTGCAAGGTATTGCCACCTAGCTGGTGCTGTAACTGAGTCTTCAAAAGGCCATTCTATCAAGCCAGCTGCTTCAGGATGGTGGACAACATGGTGAAACCAGTGAATTCCATGAATATTGGCCACAATGTATTTGCTGTGAAAGTGAGTTCCTTCCCTTCATGATGGTGGATTATCCTTTCTGAGCATTTCTCACTTTTGGGATTTCCCCTTTACATTTCTAGCTATTTAGGTAAAACTGCAGTTTTCCATGGCTATGGGGATTCAGTAGATTTCCTCAGGCAAGACGGCCACACACTCGCAATACTTCTCTTATAGTCACAAATTATTTTAAAGTATATATTTTCATCAGCTTCTGTCTTGCTTTTTCAAAAAATGTTTTCTCCAGATTTCAAAATTGTTTTTTGTGGAAGACTGTATGAGCAACTTCATTGACTACCATTTCTGGAAGTTTCCTCCCTAGCATTACTTTTTATCTATAAAACATTTTGGAGTAAGGGAAAGGAGAAAAGACAGGGCACATGGCCAAGAAGAGTGATGTTACATTGATAAGCAGAACTCCTGTTCCCTGGGGCCTCTGTCACAATAAAAATCATTACTTTGTGTTCTGACTGACTTTATTTCCTCTTGCAGTCAAATTTGGGAAGTGTACATTTTAGTACAACTTTCTAAAGTTCTATTTGCTTTTATTGTTAGGAATTGAATGACCTTCATATAGAAGCACTTGCAGTGATAGCCAATTGCCTTGAAGACATGGATACCATGGTGCAGATTCAGCAGACAGGGGGACTTAAAAAGCTCCTGTCATTTGCAGAAAACTCTACAATTCCTGATATTCAGAAGAATGCAGCAAAAGCCATTACTAAAGCAGCTTATGATCGTATGTCTCATTTTATTTATTTTTTTTTATTTTGAGATAGGATCTCGCTCTATTTCTCAGGCTGGAGTGCTGTGGCGTGATCACAGCTCACTGCAGCCTCAACCTCCCCAGGTTACAAGTGATTCTCCCACCTCAGCCTTCCTAGTAGCTGGGACTACAGGCATGCACCACCATGCCTGGCTAATTTCTGTATCTTTTGTCGAGACAAGGTTTTGCTATGTTGCCCAGGCTAGTCTAGAACTCCTGGGCTCAAGCAATCTGCCCACTTTGACTGAGTTACAGGCATGAGCCACTGCACCCTGCCATGTCTTATTTTATATAAACAAAACATATGTAATTCCTCTTGTCTCAATTTTTATTAGTACTAACCAACACTAGAGTATTTGTCTGCTTTTAAAAAACCATTTGAGAATAGTGCTATATTTACTACTTAAGTCCAAACTCATCTTACTTCCAATGAGTTAGAGATTTGTCAGGGATATGAGGAACTCAATATGATTTTATTATCCTATTTTTCAAAATACAATTCATTTCTATATTAAGTTTTAAGCCTTTGTTTCGCTTGAATTTGGAATTATATAGAATGTATGCATTGTTTGTGAACCTGAAAGCATTGAAGAAATCCATATTCACAGTATCTATAAAGTAATTTTCAAGTTTCAGCTGGAGTCTAGTAGCACCATGTTACATAGCTGTGAAAAATATGCTCATACTATATACATAATACAATTTGCATTTCAGTGACAAGTTATGTTGACATAAATCTGTAAAATATGAGAGATTAATTACAGCACAAGCACAGATGAAATTATAGTTTTAATTTATGTATATTTGGAGTCTTTTATCTAATAAAAGATGTGATCTTATTTTTCCCCTTCTGCACCACTACTTTTATAAATGATGACAGCGTTGACTATTTTAAGTGATTTATATTCTAAACATATATACTCACATCTGTATATCTATATGTATACTATGGGAAACACTCCATTTTCAGCACACACTGGATTTCTTCAGGACAAAGCTTTAATGCAGGAAGCAAGATTTCACCATCCAGTATGTAGTGTGCATAGAGGGGCCTCATGAGTTATATTATAAATGCCTATTTGAGAGACTGGTTGTGAAATCAAGGTTTTTTAATACTGGCAAATTTGGTTTACCCAGTATTATATCAAGTGGAACTTAGACGTTATTATAGCTGGTCAGTTCTCTCTTCCTTCTATTCTAGTCCTTCTTAGCTAATTGAGACCCAAAGAGAAGTAAAATGGGGAGACATGGACAATGTCAAACCTAAAATGTTTGCATATCTTGGCATCTCTTTGGAGAGTATTTATATGTATCAAATGTGGCTGGTTCATTCTAAGTCTGTTCTCACTCATTTTGAGGTGGTGAGTTTGATGATGCCTACCCATCATGTGCCATAGTACTGGAAAGTATGCTGCACAGAATTCCTGATACTAGAGTTTTAGTACTAGTTCCACTACTGGCATTGTAATGACCTACTTAAGTGATTCTGAGTGAACTATAACTTCTCCAGAACAATGTATATATTCATTTACTCATGATTTCTTATTGAGTTCTCACCCAGAATAGGAAAGTAAACAGGCACTCACAATGCAGTGTTCAAAGTGATTAATGATGGAAACACAGGATCACCCAGGAAGGTTCCCAGCACAGACCTGGATCAGAAAAATATTCCTGAAATCAGTGATTAACAAACTAGGACCTAGAGTAAATAAGATAAATTGTCCGATCAAAGAAGGTTCAGATGGGATGGAGGAGGAGAAGCAGTTCTGAGAAGGAACAGTGTGTATAAAAGCCAGAGGAGGGATAACATGGTAAGTTCCAGAACCGAAAGTTTTCAGAATGGCTAATGACCAGAAAGCCACAGAACACTGAGCGCTCAGGCTATGGACGTGGTGAGGAGCCCAGTGCTCATGGACATTGTAAGCCCAGTTAAGGATTTTGGACTTTATTTTAATGGCAACAAAGAGCCACTGAAGTTACTCAGAAGGGAGGGAACATCACGGATTTTCACTTGTTAAAGAAAGAGAACTTGTGTTGCAAAGTGGAGAAGAGATTGGAAATGTTTAGGACCAGACACAGAAGACCAAAAGGGGGTTGCTGTAGTAATCTAGGTGAGATGTGAAGATGCCCTGAAACAGAGATGTGGTGTTCGGGACTGGCTCAAGGCACTTTGCAAGGAGAACCACCAGCACATGTGTGAGTATTTTTGAATGACTATGTTGGTTGAAAGAGGAGGAAGGCGATACCAAGGATGAGGCCAGGTTTCTGGCTTAGACAGCTGGAAGTAAAATAGTGCCACTCACAGAAATGGAGAACTCAAGAAGGGGAGCGGTTTTGCTTGAAGAAAAGGAATCAATCCTATTCTTGCTTTTTAAATTGTGGTGAAATACAAATACTATGAAATTTACCGTCTTCATCATTTTTAAGTGTACATTTCAGTGGCATTAAATGTATTCACATTTTTGTGGTGCTGTCCATCCACAGAAATCTTTTCATTTAGCAAAACTAAAAGTATACCAATTAAACAATAATTCCCACTCCTTCCTCACACAAACTCCTGGCAACCACTATTCTTTGTCTCTATGAATTTGATGACTCTAGATCCCTCATATATATGGAATCATACAGCATTTGTCCTTTTGCAAATGCATAGCACGTGGCATGATGTCCTTAAGTTTCATTGATGTTGTAGCATGTGTCACAATTTCCTCCCTTCTTAAGGCCAAAGAATATTCCATTGTCTGTACAGACCACATTTTGTTTATCCTTTCAACCATGGACGGACAGTTGGTTGCATCTGCCTTTTGGTTAATGTGAATAATGTTGCTAAGAATGTGGGTATACAGATGTCTCTTTGAGTCCCTGATTTCAATTATTTTGGATATATACCTAGAAGTGGAGTTACTGAATCATATGGTAATTATATTTTTAGTTCAGTTTTTTTGTTTTTTTTGTTTTTTTTTTTGAGACAGTCTCGCTCCATCACCCAGGCTGGAGTGCAGTGGTGTGAGCTCAGCTCACTGCAACCTCCACCTCCTGGCTTCAAGCGATTCTCCTGCTCAGCCTTCTGAGTAGCTGGGACTACAGGCACGCACCACCACACCCAGCTAATTTTTGTATTTGTAGTAGAGACACGGTTTCGCCATGTTAGCCAAGCTGGTCTCGAACTCCTGACCTCAGGCAATCTTCCCAACTCAGCCTCTCAAAGTGCTGGGATTACAGGTGTGAGCCACCACGCCCATCCTCTATTTTTAATTTTTTTGAGAAAGTGCCATATTGTTTTCTGTAGCAGCTGTACCATTTTACATTCCCATAACCAATGCACAAGAGTTCCAATTTCTCCACATCCTGGCCCACACTTGTTATTTTCTGTTTGTTGATAGTAGCCATCCTAATGGGTGTGAGGTGCTATCTCATTGTGCTTTTTATTTGCATGCCCTAATGATTAGCAACTTCGAGCATCTTTATCGTGTATTTATTGGCTACTTGCATGTCTTCTTTGGAGACGTCTATTCAAGTCCTTCTCCCATTTTTTGATTGGGTTGTTTTCTTGATGCTGAGTTACTGAAGTTCTTTATATATTATGGATATTAACCCCTTATCAGATATTATTTGAAAATAGTTTCTCCCATTCTGTGGGTTGCCTTTTTACCCTGTTGATTGTGTGCTTTGATGCACAAAAGTTTTAAATTGTGGTGTATTCCAATTTATCTATTTTGTTGGCTATGCTGTTTGCTGTTGGTGTCATATCCAATAACTCATTACCAAATATCAAAGCTTTTGCCCTGTTTTCTTCTAGGAGTTTTGTAGCTGTAGCTCTTACATGTAGGTCTTGATCCATTTTGAGTTTATTTTTTATACAGGGTATAAAATTATGGTCCCAGTTCATTCTTTTTCATGTAGACATAAATTTTTCCTAGCATCTTTTGTTGAAATTGGTTATTTGTAATAGAAAGGAAGTCAAGCAGATAGTCTTTAAATCCTTTCTGGCACTTAATGTTTTCTGATTCTACTTCCTTTTGTTAATTCTAAAATAACTTCATTCTAGTTTCAAGTTGTGTCTCCTCAATCTTTATGTTAGAATCTAATGACTAACTGTATTTACTTTATATATGTCATCTGTGATTGTATTATGTTCCCTTCAAACATCACTTTTTCAGACCGAAGAATTCAGATCTTTTTTAGTCTGTCTCCACACATGTCCTCAGGCCATCCTGGGATCATTCTCTTACCTCTTCAGGACTTCCTCTTGTATATTATACCCTCCTTGAAATGTGTTGATAAGTATTATGAAAGCGATTTTAAAAGTATGCACCATCATTTTATATTATCTATAGATAGGTTAATTTATCATTATTTTCCATTTCAGTCTTATGCAGCAAGTATTTTAGTCTCTTAACTACATTAGCATATTGGGCCAACCCTTTCAGGGAAGGACCTGCAGGGAGCCCCCAGATCATCTTTCTCAGTCAGGACCCAGAGCTCAAAGTTCCTCATTTTAACTTGTAACATTTTGGGGCTGGGCATGGTGGCTCACACCTGTAATCCTAGCACTTTGGGAGGTTGAGATGGGAAGATCACTTGACACCAGGAGTTCAAGACCAGCCTGGGCAACAGAGCAAGACCCCCCATCTCTACACAAATTTTTTTAAAAACGAGCCATGTGTAGTGTTGTGCCCCTGTAGTCCCAGCTACTTGGGAGGCTGAGGAAGGAAGATCACTTGAGCCCAGGAGTTTGAGGCTGCGGTGAGATATGATCATCCCACTGCACTCCAGCCTGGGTAACTGAGCAAGACCCTTAATAATAATAATAATAATAATAAATCCTAACATTTTTGATTTATAGTTAAAAATGCAAACTTGCTTTGGACTAGTATTGCATATTCTTTGAGGCCTGGTATAGGATCAATTTGTACAAGTGTTCCATTAAATCTTGGAAAGGCAGCCTCTGCTTACTATTTAAATAAACATTTATCATATACATGCTACATGCAAAGTATTGTTCCAGAAGATAAACAATGGATGGAATGAATAAATATTTTCTTAATAGACAAAAAGATATATTTCCTGTAGAATGCAGAGTTTAATTATCTTTTAGTTCAATTTTATAAATTATATTGGATCGTTTTATCCTTATTCTTTTTTTTAGCTATATGATCTGTCACAGATGAAGAGTAGTATGTTAGAAGTTTCCCAGTATATTATTTTTATTTTCTCGTCTTTTTTTTTTTTTTTTTTTTTGAGACAGAGTCTCACTCTGTCGACCAGGCTGGAGTGCAGTGGCACAATCTTGGCTCACTGCAAGCTCCACCTCCCGGGTTCTCGCCATTCTGCTGCCTCAGCCTCCCTGGTAGCTGAGACTACAGGTGCCTACCACCAGGCCAGGCTAATTTTTTTGTATTTTTAGTAAAGACGGGGTTTCACCGTGTTAGCCAGGACGGTCTTGATCTCCTGACCGCGTTCGTGATCCACCCGCCTCGGCCTCCCAAAGTGCTGGGGTTACAGGCATGAGCCACCGTGGTCGACCTATCTAATTTTATATTAAGTGACTTTGCTTTATGTTTTATATCCACTACTGATTTTTTTAATCTCACTTTTATTGCTCTTTAGCTTTTGATTCTAATTTGATATTAAGATTACCATGTATTATCAAACATGGTCTTGGCAGAAAAAGAATTCTGGACACTCCTGATGGTTTTAAAAGAGACAAATGAAGGAACTACTTTCAGAAGTATAATTAGGGTTAAGGGAATAAGCAAGAGATGATGAGGTCCCCAGAGATTAGCAATATTGGGGAAACCTTCACTACCACTAGGTCCAAAAGGCAAGGCAAATAAATATTGTTAGATTTATTTTTATAGCTACAATATTCACCCTTATTTCTGACATCATGTTTTATGTTTTCTGTTCATTTTTCTATGCTGTTCATTTCTTTGTATAGATTTTAAAAACTTTTATGAACAGTTACTTTAAAGATAAAGTTACTATAGTTATTTTAGATATTTAGCAATTTTGCTTCCACAATTCTTTCCCTTTCTGATGTTTCTAAGATCAATAATAGGTTATAGATTCCCCTCTCTAAAATCTGTTTTTGTTTTGTTTTGAGACTGAGTCTTGCTCTGTTGCCCAGGCTGGAGTGCGGTGGAGTGATCTCAGGTCACTGCAACCTCCGGCTCCTAGGTCCAAGTGATTCTGTTGCCCCAGACTCCCGAGTAGTTGGGATTATAGGTGCGTGCCATCATGCTCATCTAATTTTTGTATTTTTAGTTGAGACAGGGTTTCATCATGTTGGACAGGCTGGTCTTGAATCCCTGACCTCAAGTGATCCACCAGCCTCAGCCTCCCAAAGTGCTGGGATTACAGGCATGAGCCACCACACCTGGCCAAAGACTCTCTTTTTTAAGAATCACTTTGTCATTACATTCAATTTTAACCACATTTGTCATTTAGAGTTAGATACATATTGAATCTGTTTCAGTGTGTGCTGTCAGTTTCTCATAATAAAGCTTACCTGTCCTTATGATTTTATTTGATGCATTTCTTAAATTAACCAGAGTATATTTTTCAGTTAAAATTTCTTTAAGGTTTATCCAATAGTGATACGCTTTGAGATCTTACCTTACCTTTGCATAGGTTTGTTGCCTTCAAACATATATTTCAATTTAACTGGGTTTGGAATTGTTGCATCATAATATTTCTCCTTAAATATCTATGGAAGTGATGCCAGGCATGGTGGCTCACGCCTGTAATCCCAGCACTTTGGGAGGCCGAGGCAGGCGGCTCACCTGAGGTCAGGAATTTGAGGCCAGCCTGGCCAACATGGTGAAACCCCATCTCTACTAAAAATACAAAAAAAATTAGCCAGGTGTAGTGGTACATGCCTGTAATCCCAGCTACTCGGGAGGTTGAGGCAGGAGAATCGCTTGAACCCGGGAGGCAGAGGTTGCAGTGAGCCAAGATCGCAACATCACACTCCAGCCTGGGCAACAACAGCAAAAGTCCATCTCAAAAAAACAAAAACGAAAAACATATCTATGAAGCTTGCTTTTGTAGTGTTCAAGCCTGATTTCCATTATTTTGCATATATGATTTTTTTCCTGTATTAAGGTAGAATTTTTTATCCGGAGTTTGAAAATTTTGCCAAAATATGTCTGAGTCCCCCTCTCCACTGTCTCTACTACACAGGCAAGCCTTTGATCTCCAGAGTCATGATTTTTTCCCCTAATTCAGGAAGCTAGTTTTTTCCACTATACTTTGGATTCTTGTTTTTGTTTCACTTAATCTTTTTTCCTCATGAATACTTATTTTTAGACCATCTCTGTTCTCCTTTCTATGCAGTGTTTCATAATTTAGTTTTTAATGCTCATCATGGAATGCAGAGGATTCTGCCTGGGCCTAGTCTTAATGAATAGATGAAGCCTACAGGGTTCCCTTTGCCTGTTTTCTCATCAATTGAGAGGGCAATGGACTCCTTTAGCCCAATTGTGGATGACAAGGAGATTTTCCCATAATGCAGTATTGCAACGCCAGAGTTCTCTCTTCTCCCGATCCTACTGGTTTATATAAGAGGAAGGTGATAGAAGTTCAGAGCTTTCTAAGAGGCCCTTCATTGTCTGTGGCCTGGGTGACTTGTGGAAATTTGTTTCTTCCTCTATTCCCCTTGCCTCTTTCCCCAGGGTCCCCTTTTTCTCCTTTTCTTATCAATCTCTCTGACAGATCAGTCCATTTTAAATAGCCCCATCCCCTCAGCTCATCTCCATCATTTCACCTGCTGCACCTGACTTCTGTTTTCACTATTCTGCCAAAATGGTCCTTGTAGAATTTGACATTGACATCTCAACTCCCAAATCCTGCAGAGGCATTTTCAGTCCTTTTTAACTTGACCTCTGGGTGGGAATCCACACTGTTGATAGCCCTCTCCTCCTGTAAACTCTTTTATCCCATCGTTTCCAAAACACCCCTCTCTCCTGATTGTTCTCCAAATTACCAGAACAGCCTTCACCTTTACCACTTTCCTCAGCTTATTTCAACACTAAACTTGCCTTCTGTTTTATGTCTTGTTCTCTTGAAAATCTCCCTGAGCACTCTCACTTATGACTAATGTTTCAGCTGCCTCCTTATTTGCTTATGAATCCCAAATCTGTTTCTAATTCTGACCTGTCTTCTGAATTCCTGCCTGTATTTCTGACAGCTTCCAAGCACATCCAACTATACTGCCCACACTCCACTTTGGGGAGTGTTAAGTTTCTTTGACAATCTGAACAAAGAGTAACCTTCCGAAAATGTACAAATACACTACATTCTGCATATAATTGCAGGGAGTTCACGGACTGCCTGAAGCCCACCTGTCTTCTGAATCCACGGACCCCAGGTTAATAACTCTTGAGCTAGAATAAGCAGGACCAAATCCAGATAGCCCCACTTGGCATTAGAGGTTGTTCTACTTTACACAAGCACATGGCCACTGGTTATCAATTTGTTCTTCCTCAGATACTCTCCCTTGCGGTCTGGATTGTATAACTTTGTTAGACCATAATTTTATACTCATTTGCTCTGGTTTGGGCCTTTTGTCTGGATTCTGGTTTGGGAAATGCTGTTTTGATCTATTGGTATCCATGTTCTTCAAATGGCTAGATTTAGAGGAAATATCAAATTTTCTAATTCTGTTAATTTTCAAGGTGTCAATAAAATGACTGGTTTCTCTGTCCTTAAGAAATTAGAAAACCTGCTTCCTCGTGCTTTAACCTAGTATAGCCCACTCTGCTCTACATCTGCTACCAGTTTTCTCACACCAGACCCTCACCTGTTCCCACTATGGTAGATTAAAGCAACAACCTGTGCATGAACTAAAGTAACCCGACCCTCATTGGAATACCAAGCAAGCACAGCACAAAAGTTAACTTCCTTTGCTGAGCAGAACCTCATTTCCCAGATCTACCTTAACATCATTCAACCAACTGCCCATCTGTATTACAGTCGGGCTCCTTCACCATGGTCTTGCAGGTTTCCTCTATTACTGTGAAAACTTCCATTTTATAATTCAACTTACTCAACTGGTAATCTTCCTCTATCCCTTCTGACATAGCCTCCTTCCTTCTTAAATTGTTTTCATCCTTGGCAACTCTACAAAAACTGAAAAAGTATGCCAGGTGGATCTTCAAATTCAGTGAATGCAGAGGTGGTTTAATTTTCTTATAGCCTAGGAGATATCTGGTCTGAAAGCTTGATTCTTGGAACCTCTAGAAAGATGATTCCACGAAGATTCAAACTTTCTCTCTGTTCACATATCCCAATAAATTATTATGAGTGAACGCTCTTCTGATTGGAAGTGCAGGGCTTTGAGAAAATCTCTCCATTCCAGAAGCAGGATTTCCCCTAAGGACTCTGATCTGCCTTAGCCATGACATTTTTGGGCAGTACTGCCCACTTCTGACCAGAACACAATATTAGGGCAGAACCAACATCTTTGAGGCCAGTGCTAGAAGATAGGTTAAATCTTTGTCATTACCTAATTATTCTCCTCTATTTTGGTTGATTTATTTACCTCTTAACTCTTATTATCTGGCCAGATCTACCATATCCACCTCTTCCTCCTGCCTGGATTCTAGATTCTGCCTTCTTTTCAGGTCCTACCTGTATTTCTTGTTGTATTAGTCTGTTCTCACACTGCTATGAAGAAATACTTGAGACTGGGTAATTTATAAAGGAAAAAGGTTTAATTGACTCACAGTTCTGCCGGGCTGGTGAAGGCCTCAGGAAACTTAGAATCATGGCAGTAAGCACCTCTTTGCAGGGTGGCAGGAGAGAGAATGAATACCCAGCAAAGGGGAGGGGCCCCTGATAAAACCATCAGATCTCGTGAGAGCTAACTCACTATCAGGAGAACAGGATCGGGGAAACTGGCCCTGTGATTCAATTATTGCCACCTGTTCCCTCCCACAACATGTGGGGATTATGAGAACTGCAATTCAAGATGAGATGTGGGGACACAGCCAAACCATATCATTTGTCTACTTTGTATATCAACTCTTGCCTGCCTTGACCTCTATCTGCCAGACCCAGCCAGCTTAATCAGACATGTCTTATTTTATATTAGTTACAGTGGCAAACTCTTAAAAACTTAACAATGAATAAGAAAGCTATATCCTAATATTCCTGTATTGAAAGCATATAATCATGAAGAAGTTTAAAAAATTCCCACAGTTAGAAAACTCCATTTATAAGTAGATTTTGACAAATATTGCTCCTTACGCTGTTATTATACAATGTAACTATCAATAACAATTTATACACTTATTTTTACTTTCCATCATCATAGGAATATTTTTTTAGACAAGGTCATGCATTGTCATTGTATGTCAGAAACACATTCGAAACATCCAAACTCATAAACACACTTTCTTTAAGTGTTGTTTGTTGAGTAAACTTTTAACATGCATCTCAACTGTGGAAAGCCCAAATCAATATGCCTTTGACCTGGTACCAGTAGGAGGAAGGTGTTAATTACCGTGTTCCCATGAGGTTTATGAACTGGCATTAACATCTCAGCAGGAGCAAAAGTGGCACAATAGCAACTTCTGAGAATGGATGAAGGAAAGCATCATTACATACAGATTTGTTTCCAGTTAAGAAAACGTCATGCGTTTTATTTTAGGGATACTGAACAAATGTTATTTTTAAAGGACATTATGCTATTAGTAGCATAACTATCTTGCCATCTTTATGATCTGTGTAATTAAAACATAAATACTCCTTGGTGTAGCAATTCAAGGAAAGTATTTGGTTAATATGTTAATTCATCTTTTAACTCTATTATAGCCACGCTGCAGTCAGCACTTTTAAGTTTTAGTGAACACAGCTGCATTTTGAGAACACTCCCAGCAAGGTTGAGAAACTAATCGCCCTCAGTATCTATTTAAATTATTTAAAAAAATCTTTTCAATAATTGTAAATATACTGTTTTCTGAATGCAACAACTACATACTCCAAAGTTCGTTTTTTCAAATTAATCATTTTGGCCAATTTTCCTGATAGAATCCATGCTAAGAGGGTTCTGTTTAGAAAATTTGGTTTGGAGCCATCAGGGAAATCTTAATGAGAAATCTAAGCATTTTAGGTCAGAGACTCTGGAAAGTTTTGGATATTACTTATTCAGTGAAAAATAATAAGAACTGTGTATATTTAAAACATTTTCGGAGCCACATACTTTAGAGTTAAGTATTAACTGAAGCTTTTTTATGAAAAAAAGTTATGGCCTGCCTGAATTCTAATGGTAAATGAAAGGAACAAGAGATTAAAATGATAGGATTACAGGACATGGTTCATGATTGGTTTAAAATGAATGAGCAGGAGCATTAATAACTTAGCCTGTGCCAGTTGTGGCCAGATTGTTTAATATATATCTGTGTATCAGGTGAACAAAGGCCAAAAGTATTTGCAAATATGGTGCCATTTAAACGTGATACTGCTTCTCCGAAAAAGGACAATTTTTTTTGAGTCATCGTTGAAGGAAGGGAGAAATCATAACTTTACAATGGAAACCTAGCTGATGTTAATTTCTGAAAATATTTCTGAAAAAAAGCCAAGTTAATTAACATACGTATAAGTAATGAACTAGTTCCACATGTAAATATTGTAATCTAAATTAATATCAGCATTTTTTTGCAAAAATTCTTATTCTAATAGAATATTCTTCTCTTATATATCGTAAGAGTGCATATCACACATTCTTCCATTTCAATCACAAAAATAGAATTTATAAAGGTTAATTTTACAAACTTTACAAAGGGTATTAATAAATGATCAAATCTATGATGATTTTTTGAAGGAACCAAATTATTTAGCAAGGAATTATTTGTAGGTTGTTTCTTTTTATACTAGTCTCTGGTACATCTTTATTTCATCAAAACAGTTTGATTTAATATATTTTTTCTAGAACATACTTTAATAAAGAGGAACTTCTTTAGAATTAGTTAGAACATAAAAAAATTAGAATAGAACACAAAACAAAAAATTATTTTAATGTTCTCATTTAGCTTAATGCAGTATTTACGTTAGTATAGTAATGAGATTGTCATTTATAAAAAAATCAAACAAAGCCAAGAGAAAACAATGTTTTGGGAACAAAAGAACATTAAAAATACTTTGGTTTCAAACTTAGTGTTTTAAATGGGATGAATATAATGGTATGTACTTAGACCTCACTTTAAATAATTATTTTAATTTTTGCTACTTAAGTATGTATTGTCATTTGAGACAAAAATGATGATTATATTTTGATATAAAACTATAAATTTCTTAAGACTCGGGATCATACTTTACAACTATTTTTACTTTCTCCTCTCCTCTGCTCTTCTCCTGAAGGTCGTAAGCATCTAGCTCACCAGTTTGCACATCTTAGGCATTCTTCCAAGATTGGGTTTTATATTCAAAAGAACCATCAAATAAACTGGATTGTGTCCTTAGTGAACAAATAGCCTGTGAACACTGAGTACCAGGTCAGGTGCATGACTCGTGTTAAATCAGTGCTTGCTAAATCCAAAAACTTGCCTTTTTCCTATTATAGACTTTCCTTGGCCATAATATTGATCTCATACAAGGGAATAGGAAAAAACATTCATGATTCATTTTGCATAATTACTGTATTCTAAAGTTAAATAGTTGTAGATTTTGTCTAGTTTAGACTCTGATACTAGAACTACCAAATGGTTTGAATTCCTATTAGACTTTGGATGGGAAAGTAATAATACTTAGCAGTTTTTGCATTAAAATTTTGAATTTTTTTCCCTTTGGTGTGTGAAAGCTGAAAATAGAAAACTTTTTCAAGAACAACAGGTTGAAAAGTGCCTTGTAGCCCTTTTGGGTTCTGAAAATGATGGAACGAAAATTGCTGCTTCCCAAGCTATTTCAGCAATGTGTGAGAATTCAGGCAGCAAAGATTTTTTCAATAATCAGGGTAAGCCAACTGGAAACAACTCTTTTGAGCATTTTTAGGTTACTATATTTTAGTGCCCCTGGGCATTTTAAAAGTCACATTTTTACCTTCTCTTTCTGTAGGGATTCCACAGTTAATTCAGTTGCTAAAAAGTGACAATGAAGAGGTATGGGAAGCGGCAGCTCTAGCCCTGGCAAACCTAACCACTTGCAATCCTGCTAATGCAAAGTAAGTTCAGAGATCCTCACCCAGCACTGACCTGTGGGACAATTCACAGTCCAAGATGTTCTCATGTTAGTATATTGACTTTCACGATAGTCTATGAATTTCTTCAGATGGTCTATCTTGGGGTTATTCTTCAGAATCCCTTATGAAAATAGAATCATCAGATGGGCCTTCTTTCCAAAAATAGTACAAAATCTTAACTGTTTCTGAGTTTATTGGGAAAATGTGCAGGCCATTTGATTTCAGGGACCAGGAGGACTCTTGTAGAAGCTTCTGCAAATAAGACTGAATAATGCTGGAAATGTTAAAGACAAGATCGGATGAGCATTTGATAAATCTGGAAAAATGCTTAAAGATCCATCTTAAAAGGGTATAAACATTAGATAACATAGAAACATTTAAAAGGTCAGTGGCTCACACCTGTAATCTCAGCACTTTGGGAGGCTGAGGCGGGCGGATCATTTGAGGTCGGGAGTTCGAGACTAGCCTGGCCAACATGGTGAAACCCCATCTGTACTAAAAATACAAAAAATTAGCTGGGCATGGTGGCATGCGCCTGTAATCCCAGCCAGTCAGGAGGCTGAGGCAGCTGAATTGCTTGAACCTGGGAGGTGGAGGTTGCAGTGAGCTGAGATCATACCGTTGCACTCCAGCCTGGGTGCGACAGAGCGAGGCTCCACTTCAAACAAACAAACAAACAAACAAACCAAAGCATATTATGGGCAAATACTGTGAAGAAAAGTTAAGGAATAGGAATGCCTTCACTATCCCAAGCACTCTGGTGTGTAATTTATACTCATTTTAAAAATTACCAAAATAATCTGCCAGCAATTGAGGAAACTGAGACTTTTCAAGCTTACTTAATTTTCCCAGGTACACATTTTTATCAAAATAGCTGAGCTGGAAATCGATGCGGGTCTGTCAGACTCCAAAGTCTGAGTTCTTTCCTCTACAGGAGATAAGACTGCCTTATAAGACAGTAAGAATTTATTGAAGGCAACTTCCCTAAATAAAATAATTATTTGCCCTGCCTCCATCTCATTTGGTATGTTAGTTAGCTTTCATTTATTATTGCTTTGTGATATCATGGCTAAAATTACCCTTTTCTAACATGAAATAAATCTCCCTCTGCCTCCATCACATACTAATAGTTCTTAGCCTTTCTTTCCCTTTCTATTCTGCCACACAAATTATAAGATCCTAATGGAATGACTACAAATCTAACTGCCCGATAAAAACATAAGAGGAATGCATTAAGTGTCAAAACAAAACTGTGTTCCTTTAATAGCTACAATCTTTGACACAGTAATTTCCTAAATTAAGGGACATCATTATCTCTATGAAAGCACGCAAATTTCTGGAATATTGAGTCCTTCTAAGTAGCAATTTGAAAATAGCATATTCAGTGGTTTTTCCAATATGGTCGCACGGTGCAAAAACAAATCTTATCAGAGACACTAAACCATTTCTCTCTGCAGTCCATTTAGATTTGTATATGATCTAGAACACTTTTAACAAGCCTTGAGAGTGTATAGGTGTCTTGATTTGATGTGAGTTTGCCTGGCTTATATTTTTGGCTTTATTTTACATAAAATCATAGAAAATTAGGATGGTAAGTAGTTCTAAAAGGGACTTCCTTCAGATTATCTCTCTCAGTTTAATTATCTATTTTACAGATTTTTGTCATCTGACTCATAGTTCCATTTTGTTACCATAGAGAGGTCAGTCAGGACTAAATGATGCCTGACTTCTCTACTACAGTCAACTTTAGTTACGTAATTTAATTTTATTCTTGTAAATTTTTAATTGCAGTTATTTCTTTAACCTATTATATACTGTCCATTCTGTTTTTTTTAAATTTTGTATTTTGTAAGGGAAATGGAACATGAGTGAAAGTGGCTTTCTGAATATTCCTTGAGATCTATATAATTTTTACTTGGGATTTTCTGAGCTAAAAAGTATTGGAGATGAATGCTTTTAAGGAGGATATGGAATCAAATTTGACAGATTTATGCCAAATGCTGAAGACTGAAGTTGCAAAAGATTCTGGAGTCAATCAAAAGGAATGAACACGAATAAACCACATAGTCCTTCTAGAAGCTTCCTTGAGTTTAATTAGTAATGCCAAATATAACAGAAATGACAACAAATGTGATTGGTTATTTTTAATAAGATAATTTTCTACTCAGATCGTCTTTTAAAAATTGTTAGCTTAAACTCAGCATTGGTGAGTATTTCTGGCATCACTTTTAGTAGCGGTCCATTCAATCATCTCCCCAGGAAGCATCGTGGCTTTGCTGCTGGGGTGGTTGGAATCAAGGTTTTCTAATTATTTTTCTGTCACACGTAAGTAGCATAGGAGAGAAAAGCCCAGAGTTAACTTCCTCCAGGTGCATTTGATAGATGTTTGAATATTTGATCATTGCTATCCTAATTTTTAAAAATGCACATAAGCGTTGCAAATACTAATTTTATGTAGTTAAAATGTAACCCTTCTCCTACACGCATATCTTAATGTGCCTAAAGTGAATTTTTAAACTCTAATTCTTAAACTCAGGGCATCTTCTGGAATTGGAGGCTCATTTCGTGCATTGAGTAATCGCTGGTGTTGTCATGGTAACATATAATGTTGGTGCAATTTCCTTTATGTAATAGGTTTTTGCTTGGAAAATTGTGGGTAGATCAAAATTTTCTAAATTAAATAATCAACCCAGGGAAGGAGAAATGTACTTGTGGTAATGCTTTTTGTAAAACCAACAAATGCTTTTTTTATTAAAATCTTTTCATAATCTAAAAATAGAATTTTATAATCTTTATGTAAATTAATTTATAGTCTAATGTATCTGATTTCAGATTTTCACACATCTTGCTTTCTCATAACAAAAAAAATACTCAAATGTAATAAAATAGTATGATAATGAGCAATTTTAGTAGCAATCATAAATAAATAATCAGACCATTCATAGCCCTATGTAGAAGATCTTCAACTTTATTGAAGTAATCTGATCATCACCTTAATTGATGCCAAAAGATCTTACCTATTTGGTATTCTTTATGAATCAGGTTTCTTAGATACTCAAGTTTAGTAGATTTTTAAAAATTTACTTTTTTAATCCAAAAAAACTTTTAAAAATTTGTGATAAATTTGAATTAAAATCTTCTAAAATCCTTCCTTCTCAACCTTCTGTTTTTTTTTCAGACAGGGTGTCACTTTATTGCCCAGGCTGAAGTGCAATGGTACAATCGTAGCTCACTGCAGCCTAAACCTCCTGGGCTAAAGCGATCCTCCTGCCTCAGCCTTTCAGGTAGCTGAGATGACAGGCACGCACCATCCCACCCAGTTAATTTTTCTTTCTTTTTTTTTTTTTCTTTAGAGATGGGGTCTTACCATGTTGCCCAGGCTGGTCTCTCACACTCCTGAGCTCAAGCAATCCTCCTACCTTGGCCTCCCAAAGTGCTGGGATTACAGGTTTGAGCCTCTGCATTGAGCTCCCTCTCAGCCTTTTGAACTGATTACGCTGTTATTAAACTTTGGTGGGGAAAGTTATGGTTGCCATTTTGACTAAGTGGCTGCCATGTGACCCTCGGAGGTGTTCTCAGGGCCCCTTGGGGAAGGGGGGCTACTTGTCCCACTCGCTGGGTATAAATTGGGGGGGGGCAGCTCCTTTGACCTTTGATGCATTTTGTTGATTCCTTATCAAGCTTCTGAGAGCTGTTTTTCATTTTCACTGCCATCAGTGGATCTGACTGTCAGAGCTCTAACTTCCTCCCTGCCAGAGTTTCTTTCAAATCCTTCCTTTCTGTCCATGAAAAGCTTGGATTCCAGGTAACCCAGCTTTATCAAATTTTACATAAAAGCCATACAGGAGGGCCTGATGTCTCTTCTGTACGTACGTATTTTTTGCTTCTCAGAGGCCATTCCCCACCCCCACAGATAATTCTCATGTATGTTGTGGTTATGTGAAATTTCCAGGCATTTGAGTTATGGATACGTGGATATGGATGGTAGTTAAAAATTATTAACAAACATCAATCCTTTTACTTACAAATGGGCTAATGTTGTAGAGTAAAATAGACATAAAATATATCCTGGAAGTAAATTCCGCTTCCAGGAGTATTTTGCCTTAGGTCATTGTAGTGACATCCTCTTGCCTGGTAAACCTCTTCCCAGGCAGGCTGTGGTTCTCTCCCTCACCCCGTTTACATCTCTTTTAAATTGTCACCTTGGCGAAGCCACTTAGCATTACCACACGGCTTAAGATTGCACTCCACACATGCATATTCTCAACGCTCCTTCCCTGCTGCCCTTTTCACACACACTTATCATTTTCTATCATAGCATGTAACTCACCTGGTACACTTATCATCATTTATTTTCTGCACCACCCACCCCCCTGCACCCCCCTCCCCACACACCAACCGCTAGCATCCATGAAGGGAGCAGCCTTCATCTATTTAATTCACTGATGCATCCCAAGCATCTAGAACAGTGTCCATCCCATAGTAGGCATTCAAAGGAAAATAGGATAAAATAAAACCAAAAAATAGCCGGGCAAAGGTGTTTCACATCTGTAATCCCAGCACTTTGGGAGGCCAAGGCGGGTGGATTACTTGAGGTCAGGAGTTCGAGACCAGCCTGGCCAACATGGCGAAACCCCGTCTCTACTAAAAATACAAAAATTAGCCGGGCCTGGTGGTGCATACCTGTAATCCCAACTACATGGGAGGCTAAGGCATGAGAATCACTTGAACCCTGTAGGCAGAGGTTGCAGTGAGCCGAGATCGCGCCACTTCACCCCAGCCTGGGCAACAGAGTGAGACTCCATCTCAAAAAAAAAAAACCCAAAACAAAACAAAACAGAAAACCCAAAAGTAAAAGAAAAGTGAGGAAAACAAAGTCTATTTGACAAACAAAGTCTGTTGTCAAACAATCATTAATGGCCATTACTTAAAACAGAAAGCAATCATCAGTGTTGTTTTCTTTGTTTTTACATAACTTGGAAAACAGAAGCAACATTAGAGGCTTCCCTATAAGAGCCTTCTATTGATACTTCTAATTCTTTATTATCTACAGCATAAAGATTACTTAAAGTGGGTACAAATATGAAAAGGCAATGAATAAGAATAAAAATAACTATTTTTATAAAGGCATAGTAAAGGGGGATAAGAACGGCCAGATTCACTTATTAGCAATGAAAGAAGGAGAAAGCAAAGTAAAACTATTTTTAAGTGAATAAATAAAAGGTGAGAAGGCTAAAACAATGCCCATAGAAAGGAACAGATAAGAATGGAAACCAAGAAGCAATAATGAATTTTATAGAAAAATGTAACCCATTTAGTTGTTTGGACACATATCCTTTTTTGGTATACTGCTAATCTCTTTGACAGTTAACAATTTCTAATGCCTTTTGGAAATGAGAAAACTGTTTATTTTTGACATAGGAAATATTGTTTTCAGCTAAATTTCACGTTACATTTATCCTGTATGTTTCTATCTAATTAGTCATATCAAAGTTCCATATTATTTATGCAAGTACTGAGAGACTTATTCTCTGAGGAGCAGACCCTACATATTAAAAGAATGTTTTAAACTATTAATTTATAACATCACTGCCATCTGTTGGATCTGATCAGAATTAGAGTTTAAGTTATTCCAAGAAGAAAAAGGGTTCAGTGTTTTTCACTTCCCTTTGGCAATGCTAACTAAATTTCGCCACTGGTAAACTATGAAAAGATTAGAATAAATGTTCAGAACTAAAAAGATTAGTATAAATGTTGGCTAGATAGTTTTCAAAAGATGCAATTATCTTAGGAAATAAAATGCAATGAACAAAATAAAAATATACACAGTAAAACTACAATTATTTTAATACCTATAGAGAAGTGAGAACTGAAGTTTTGTTACAGTAAATGCATGATCATAAGTCCCTTGTTTACACATAGATCACACTTACTCTGATTCTTCATAATTATTCCATGTCATCCCCATGAAGAACTGAGTGATTTACCTAAATCTTAGAGACCCTTTTCTTTCCATTTCTTTGCTTTTTATTTTTTATTTGTTGTACCCCTTTTGACTTTCCATGACAGCAGTGACCCAACAAAGTTCTAAATGTTAGCACATATAGTGATGACTACAAAAATTAATTGATTGATTACTGGCCCATTGCCAACTTATACAATACCAGAGACAAAAAGCTCTTCCCCAGAAACTGTCTTGCTGTTGTGTTCCCTATGGTCAGGACCGCACAAAGTAATGATGAAATTGTAAGCAGTACACTCCAAAGGGACTCCACAAACAGATAGAACGCCCCCAAATTATATGGGTGTGCATTTGAGTGCTTTGGGAACCTTAGAATGTCCTCGTTACATGTGGATGACTTGTCATTTTGTATTATCAGTATTAAACATTCTCTTCACTAACATAGAAATAAAGCATTGACTAATTTTAATACTTATTAGAATTATTCATGGAGTATCATGCCTGAGAATGCCATGCAATTTGTAGAGAAAACTTTAGAACGTATGCCACATACAGAACTTCACACAGTGTTTCAAGAAAAGTCAATACTTCATCTAGTGCTTCAACAAAAATCAGTGCTGCATTTACTCACAGTGACCAAAGTCCTTATCAATCTTTTCAGTATTGTCAGGGAGGGGCATGATCTTAATGATTTCCTGGAATGTTAAGTTTCTCCAGCAGAAATAGGAAGCACTTTTCAAACCTTTTGAAAAATTTCTATCCCATTCAGTAAAGTTGGTGGGAAGATAATGTCTATTTATTGTTACCATTTATTTTATTCTATTGCTTTTAGGCTAATGGTTTCTCCTTAGAATTGCCTATATTTCATGGTGGAATGAAGGCTGAGTGCAGTGACTGATGATGGTCATTTTGAAGGGGGGAAAAATCTCTTAAAGTTAGCAAAATACAAACCACAAGTTTCACTTTTCCTTCTCCATCCCTGTACAGGAAGGGATGAAATGGCTAGACATGTGTCCCATCACCCTTTGAAAAATAAATGTTAACACCCTATTCTTAGAGCACACTTCTTGGCCGGTTACACAGACCCACTTACATAAAAGTAATCCTGTCATTTTGAATACTTTTTACTAAAGAAGCATTGAACATAGAGATAATCCACAGTGATTTACAAAATTAAAACGTAGTCCCATGAAAAATGCAAGTTCGTGTTGTAGACTTGATGTATAGGTTGCACTTAATATTGCTAAGGTTGTACAGCTATTGTCTTTGTTGCATAGGGTTTTTCATTTTCGGAGAGTTCCATTTTCTAACAATGCAAGGAACTGCGTCTTCATACTGACCCCTAGTGGCCGTTTAGGAGGACGTTGGGGGAGGGGCAAAAAAGGTAATGGAAGGATTGTTCTGTAGTTTAATGAAACGTACGTTAATTTAATTTGAAACACTCTCCAGTGTACCTAAGATAATATTTCCAAAACATTTTTAAAAGATTCCGATCTGAAAATCATTTCAACATGGTGCTTTTAGAGATAATATTCTACTGCTAAATGTGTGTTTCACAGATGCTTGTGTTTGACTTTGTCCGCTATTAAGGTGTAGTCATTTATAAATGTTTTGACGCATTCATTGTACCGGTAGCTGGACATCTTCTGTGCCATATAACCAGATAGGATAAATGCAATACTCTTGAACAACATAACCTAAGAAATCTCATTGCTATTATGGTTTCTCTAGAGTTGATTTTTTGCTCTTGACTTTGTATAATAGATTTTGTTTTACATTCTTATTTATATCATTTTGTTGTAAAATTCTAGATCCATTGAATTAGAATACTCACAATATGAGTATCTTGCAAGATAACTTAGCTAATTTCATAACTTTTTAGGAGGTTTTGTTTTGTATTAAGGATGACCTCTGGAAGAATGTATTTAACATGTTAATTAATACCTTAAAAGTCCTCTGGAATCAATAGATAAAATAAATGGGAAAAGTCCTCATGGTAAACCTGAGAATTATTCTTGCATTATTTCCGTCCAAGTTTACTGAGTGGATGCTTTTCTTTCTGCTCCTTAGAGCCTAGATTCCTCCCTGTCTGATGGAATCTTATTCTAAATGTTGGTTATACTGGATTGGAAAAATCATACTGAATTTGGAAAACATAGAATGAAAAGCTGAATTTTGCAATAGAATAAGTGGATTCCCTATCCCCATTTCATGTCAGTGGATGCCCACCTGACCTTGACCAACAGTATGAATTTGATTAGCTACTGATTTTGTGAGGCCAAGTGAATCCCATAAAAAGTTCACTTAGAAAATTATCCATGCTACTTTTATTACCTACAGTGCAGAGACTGATAAATGCATAACCTCGTTTTAAAGTTGCTAGAACTCTTTCAGGTTTAATTTCCAACATTACTTATTTTCAGAGGAAATCTTTATATTATGTGATTCCCCCCCCCTTTCAATTTGAAGCATACTTAAAACCTATATAAGGTTATTTTTACCAACCCTTGACTTTTTATGTTAATCATTTCTCTTGATTTTTCTTCACTCTGGAAATGGTCCTTTCCGCTCATTGATTACACTTGAGTGGAAAGGCTTGCGTAGGATTTCCGAGGAAACTGCCCCAGCTCTAGCCCTGCAGGTGTAGGAGATTTTGCTGTTTAGCTAAAAATTGTCTGAAAATGAAATTTTCATGCACATACACAAGTTTTACAATATGATCTTCCGTTTCCATGATCTGAAACTCTCTACCCTTGTGGCTCACTGAATGCTAAGAGGATGATGATGATGTTGTTGAAAGCTGGCAGTTATCGGCCAGGTATTGAGCTAAGTCCTTGAGTGGAATATATTAAATCCCAGAGCAGTCCTATGGGGGAAGGAATATTATTGTCATGCCCATTTTGCACATAAGGAAACCAAGGCCTGGTCCTTGCTCACAATCACAGAGGTGGTCTGTTCTGTACGTCCCCAGGGAGCTGGTAGGAGCTGAACCTCTTACTCTCCACTCCGGCAACTTTTCTCTCATTCTTTCCTCATCAGTGCCTCCAGGACCCTTAACTTCTCCACATTTTCCCCACCAGAAATTTCCCTTGTGCTGAAATTCATGATCTCTTTGAATTCCTCCAGCACTCCTTGTACTCACTCCAGTAGGCACCTTTGGAATCATCTTTCATCACTTCCTTTCCCTTTCTCTTTGCTTCTGACCCTCCTTCCACCTTTTTCCCCGGGTTCCTTTCCCCAGTCTCCCTTCTCCCCCTCTCTGCTTCCTCTGCCTCCTCCTCTTTCTCATTTTCCATTCCCTAAGGAATGATGTCCTAAAGCAAGTAAATTCTTTTGGTTTTTGTTTTCCTGAAAATACTATACTTTTTAAAGCTTAAGAGGTTTGAAAAATGTAAAAAGTAATAAATTAAAGGTCAGAAAACCATGTGTTTTGTTTTTTTTTTTTCTGGTCTCTGTTGATTTACTTTTGAGCAAGTTTTAGTCTCTCTGCATCCTGTCTTTTTTGACTATGAAACAAACAAGTAACAATGAATCTACACAATCTACTGTATTTTGTGCATGTAAGCGATTACCCCCTAACCAGTATCACAGGGAGTCTGGAATCCAGCTTCTTCCACTGGGGGCCAGATGTGATCCGTCTTTACAGCTGTTATCATTTCATCCCAAAATATAGGGAACTTACCACCTTGAGCGTAGGGTTTTTTTTTGTTTTTTCTTTTTTGTTTTGTTTTGGGGTTTTTTTGGTAATGATTCTACCATTATCTGGGTATTCTTTACTTGCTGGGCACTGTGCTAGGCTCTTGGGGTACCACAGGAAAGGAACACATCAGGCCTACATTTCAGTCAGGGAGGCCAGCAGTACACGAGTAATTTTAAAAAGGTAATTGCAGAATTGTTACAGTATAGGTAAACTTAAAACAGCACAATGCGGAGAGAGGGCCATGGCCCCGGGGTTAGGAAAGGGGCCTAGAGAATGATACAGGGCTTGTTAAGGAAGGGCTCTCTGAAGAAGTGACATCTGAGCTGCTGAGAATAAACCAGTCCTGGCAAGCGCAGGGATTTTTTTTGTTTGCTGTCGCACTAGAGCATTCAGCATCCTTATTATTTAGTTAAGAAAATCAACAACATGTTATCTCTAATTACTTTGGGATTGTATCCCTCGTCATTGACAGATATGTAAATAGGCTGATTTTCAGGCTAAACAGAAACATTTGGTAGCTGCAAAAGTCATTTATTATGAATATCCTAACTCCTCGACCATCATTCCTATTTTATTAGGAGACAAGTCAGCCATGCAAAAGAGAGTTGTTCTTTGCTGATGGCAGGTAGTTAATTACGAGTAGGGCATTCTAGCATTTGAAACAGGAGGTAGCATGTATGGAAGTGAAGTATTGTGATTGAACAGATAGGTCAATAAAGGCTCCGCGTCACTTGGGAGGAAATTACATTTGATTTCCCCAGACTTTGATTGACTGGCTCAAAATCGGTAGCAAAAACATGCATGCTCTTTGTGGAAGTGCTGGGGTAGCACTCACTATTCTCTTTGCAGTCATGCTGTTCTCTTTGAGAAAGCATAATGTCACCGCGGCTGCAACATCAAAGTGAATTCTGAAAGTCTCAAAATGAAACCGGCTAAGGTGCATCAATACGATGTTATCAATTTGGTTTCACATATTTCCTAGCATTTTTGGGGGGGCATTTTTCTTATTTTGCTATAGATGCAAACACATTTTTTTTTCCCTGTGGCTAGGCTTTACTTTAATTATGTTAATTTTAAAACCATCATTTTAAGCATTTGCCTACAGTTAATTGGTTCTCTCCCTTAATTGTGAAAAACTCCTTAAATAATATTTCTTTAAAAGACGAACATTCTCTTGGCTAGTTTTGTCAATCCTGGAGTTCAGCCAGAGTTTAGGGGCACATATACTAGCGTCCTGCAGCTGTGGGGCTGCGGCGGGATGATTCTTGTTCTGGACTCAGAAATTGACCATTTTAGCAAACACACTCCACTTCTTGGATCATTACCTTTGTTGAGAGACTGGCTGGAACAAGAGTCAGGAATTCTGTTTATAGCATTCCAAATCTGGCTGTGATAACCAGGAGACCTGTTTATCATAACGGCCAGTGTTCCACCTGTCCAGACTTCCTGCAGCCAGCAAGGCTTAAAAATGCCAGCTCTGAGTCGCTGCTGCGTACACACCGCCCCTGACCACTTGCAGTGTGTCTGCCACCAATATGTCTTCCTTGGAGTGACAAAACTCACGGAGACATATGAAAAGTCATGCTGGTGGGAATGGTTGTAATCACTGTTAACAAACAAGGTTCTTATTGCCAATATCACCATCTGTTCCATCGGGTTCCACATATTACCCTGTATGTGGGCTCTGTTAAACAGATTTCTATTCTGCCCAAGGTCACCCTTGATTCATGTTACTAGACTTTGCAGATGGGTTGAATGTGAACCTCAAATTGCAGCAAGGATTCAACTCTGAAAGGTACCAAATGGTGTCATCTGGTGCACACTCAAATAAACAGAGTCAACAATGTCTGCAAAGACAAAATAGAGACATCCCTTGATAAAAGAGATGAATATGTTCCCAAGAAGTTGCCTAAAGTGCAAAATTTTAATTCTTGAATACCATCTAAAAATTACCTCACTGTATAATTGGAGAAGCATGAGGGCGGGAGGAAATGAACCAATTTCAAGAGCAGCTGTAAGTGATAAAACTGGAAATCCCAGTGTTGGTGGATCCTATCCCTTCTTGCAAACTTAAAGCTGAGCTAAGCACTTTCCTCCTCCCTCCTTCTCAATACCTGCAGCGGATTTCTGCTCACACACCTTGAGTTGATTCGAGTCAACTAAAATATATTGATCTTCTCAGCACCAGAAATATAAATAAGACTCAAATATTACCTCTAAGAGGTATGTACCAGGTACAGACATAGCACAGTGGAGGGAGTGATTAACAAGGAGGACCATGATGGTCACAGATGACTTTGCAGAGGAAGGGACAGGTAAGCAGAGAGTGAAGAATGAGCTAGTGTTTTCTAGCCACAGGTGCCAGAGGGATAGGGAAGGGTGTTTGGGACAAGGGGACCACAAGTGCAAAGACACAGACATGAAATCGCACAGTGTTTTTAGTGAGCCATAGACGCTATTTGTGTTTGAATTTTTCCTCAGTGATGTTCTTAGTGTCCTTTCTGTAAGTGCTCTTTTATTGTGGGGCTTGGGCATTTGAATGAAAAATCTGCTGAATTCCATTCATGAGTGCTGCAAAGTAACATTTTTAAATTGTTACTTTTTTCTGATGTAAACATTTATGCCAGAATATCACATTTTTAAACAAAAAGAAATGCGTATATTTAGCACACAAATACTCTGAGCTCATGTTAAAAAGAAATCTCCTTTGGGGATCCAGAAGTGCCTCCTTGAGGAAAAGACATTTGCACTGAGCTGTGAAAGAGGGCTGGGCATTGTCCTGGGGGAAGAGGATGTCAGGAAATGGGAGCAGGGCAGGGGAGCCATGATGTCGGAAAGAGCCTGGCATATTGAAGGCTGCAAGAGAAGCCTAGAGCACGGAGCAATAGGAAGAGGCGGCGAGGGGCGGGGGGGTGCATGGGGCTGGCGTGAGAAGTGGGGGCCGCTTGTGTAAGGCCTCGGAGACCATGTCAGAAATTTGGGGGTAGGCCAGGCATGGTGGCTCACTCCTGTAATTCCAGCAATTTGGGATGCCAAGGTGGCAGGATTGCTTGAGGCCAGGAGTTTGGGACTAGCCTGGGCAACATAGCAAGACTCCATCTCTAGAAAAATAATTTAAAAATATAACAAAAAAGAAAAAGAAAAAATTGAGAACTTTATCCTAAGCAATGGGAAACTGTGAAAGTTTTAAGTAGGGGAGCAATATGATTATAATTTTAAAACATCACTTTAGCTGTAAGATGGAGGAAGGACTGGAGGGGGCAAGGAGAGACCTCTTAGGAGATTATTTATATCAACCCACAAGAGAGGATGCTGAATTGGATTCTGTGGGAGGATGGAGAGAAGGGAGAGATTTGAGAAATATGAAAGAGGAAAATAGTCAGGACTTGCTAATAGATTGACGTCACATGACATGTCAAGCTTCACCTCTGTTTACATATATCAAATGATATAAACAGATGTTTTTATACATTCCCATATTTGTTTTTTAGTTTGTTTTTTTCCCAATTTACATTTTAAACTCTTACTTGATTAAACTCCAACTGGATGGAGACTAATGATAGTAAATATCAGAAAATATTTTCAAATTATTGTGATGACATATGGCCCTATAATTCTGGATTTTAAAACAAAGCAGTTTGACTTCCATCCCATTCATTTGGATAATGCTATACTATTTGGGAAACTGAAATGTGTTTTAAAAATATGACAGGCTTCAGCTTGTGTACAGGGAAAAATACAACAGAATGCCTGAGGTTTGAAATAAACAGAATTAATTCAATTCTTTTTTGTTTTTTAAACAAACAATTTTGTTTAAAAAGAATTTTGTTCAATTCTTTTATGTTTTTTAAAGTATAAATTCTGCACTCTACTTCTATATATAAATTAGTTTTTTTAAGGCAAGAATGATAGTTTAATTTTCCACCATAATAAGTTAATCTCAGTTATTCTTTTTAGACTTAGTGCTGCATATAGCAAATTACGGGCAAATATGCACATATAATGCAGGTTGTGCCAGCTGTGCCTGCACGATTCATCTTTCTGTGCTGGCATTTATGTTCAATTTAGTAAAAGCTATATTCCACTGTGTACTAGAATCTTTGGTTTTTTAAACAGCTAGGTTTTTATGCATTTCCCTTTACTGTCTCCATGAAGAGCAAAGAAAAGAGCAGAAGGTAGAGATATAAATGAACCAAGTCAAAATATGCCTTTGTAGAGGAGAAAGAAAGAAACAAAATCAAAGCAGAAAGGCTGAGTGTTCAGATATACCTGATGTAAATTCCTGTATCTCCATGATCCAATTTTTCTTAGCTTCTTAGTTTTCAAGACCAGTGAAAAAGATGATGTATAACCCCGCGAACTCCTTTAGCTTTCCAAAAACACCCTGGTACACACAAAAGACAAAGTCTTTGAGAATTTATTGTATGCATTTACTTAAAATACTTCTGTTTCTTTCCTGGATACCATTGAAGTACCCTGCGATTGTATGCTCTTTCTTAACTCTACAGGATGTTTTAAAAAGTGAACATTCTCAAGGGAAAACCACCAAGTGACAAAGGAATCATACATTTTGGCCAAGGCATGTTTATAATGATTAAAAGATACAAGGTATTTGGTTTAAGGGGCTGATTACATTAAATACCTGAAAAATAAGTCAAAGGAAAAACTGATTTTTAAGGAGGTTAAGTATATATTATTAATTAGAAGATATGTACAATTTAACACTTTTGCTGGTAGTTGTAAAAGGTATTCGATATTTCCATTGCAAAAATATGAGATGTCTCTGATAAACTAATATATTAGAACCTCCAACTTCTCCCACTTTCATAAAACCTAATGAACGCCACGCCAATTAATAATAGGAGAGAAGATGAAAAGTGAAATTATCTTAAGAATGCTTATTTTATCCCCTAGGAAAGGAAATTAAATGCTGACCCTCGGGCTATTATAGTGAGTGATGCAGGGCCTTTGGATATTTTTGTAGAGGTAAATTTTGGTTACACGTCATCTAACCAAATTTTAATTTTAAGGGACGTCATCCTAGAGAAAGAATGGGAGATACCAAAGAAGGATTAAATGTACAAGGACTGGAGAAGGGGTAGAAACGAAATGAGGCTCTGCTTTTGCCTTTGTGGGATGTGGTGTGTTTGATGGACTGGTTTATATAAGCCAGGGTGGGAGGTGGTCCTGCGAGGGTGACACCAAGTGAGCCCTCCGTTCTCCAGAGCTGCTGTCCCTCTTCATTATGTTCCTGCCCAGTCACTGTGGTTCAGTTTCTTTCAGAGCTGGTGCCACAGTCACAGCCTCCTTACACCTATGGCTACCAGTCTCTTTATGGAGATTTCATTTACCTCCCCTCTGATGGACAATTGTCATAACTTCTTTTCTTGAGGTTGTGAGTCCTCCTTCACAATAAGCAAATTGAAGTGACAGTACCAAATTAAATTTAATTCATCACAATACAGGGTGATGGGCTGAATCATATAGCTTCAGTTTTTTTTTAATTTTGGTTATTATTATATAGTCCTAAATGAAAAAATGTGTCAAAAACTTAAAAGAGATGTTCATATTATTGACATCTCAAGTATTTTTATTGTCTTGACTTCTATTACTATGATGATTTAAATGGATTTTGAAAACAGAATTTTGGGTCTCCCTTTAAAATCAAGATGCTCTCTTTATCTTGTTGCTTGGAACATCTCCTATTTATAGCAATTCCAAACATTGAAGAACATAACTGAAGTATCTCCTACTCATTAAAATGCTCTAATTTTTGTTTTTACTACCTATGAGCTTTAAACTGATTTAAAAATAAGGACAGCTGGCATCTGGAGCCCTTCCACCCTGGCTTGATCTTGGAAGCTAAGCAGGGTAGGCTAGAAGTTGGATGGGAGACTGCCTGGGAAAACTGGGTGCTCAAAAACAAGGACTATTTTGTGGTCTTAAAAGAAGATTTAGGCTATCTAATTGTGAAAAAATGTTAGTATATTAATAGTAACTGTAGTCTTTTTATACTAGAGACAGGAAATTTAACAACTGAATATGCCTACATTACTAAAATTATCTATTTATATCCATATCATGACTTTGATCTTTAATGTTTAATTTGTAAAAGCAGTATTCACATGCAGAATGATTTGCTGGTTTCAAACCTGTTAACCTTTGACTACAATTAACAACCTAATTTGAAGAAGAGGAAGACAGGCTAATGAATTTTAACTTAAATCGGTAGTTCCCATGCTCACTCATTCCTACTATTTAAGGCTTTTGTTTTCTTAATAGCTAGGAATATTTTATCTTCAAGAAAACTTTCTAAGAATTTTATGGTTCATGTATGAAATCACACAAGAGTTTCTTTAAATAGAATTTCCTGGTCTTATAAGTAAATTAAAATAATAATAATGGTTGTACCATTTTTTAAAGAAATAGTAGTCATCTATTTCTGAGGTTTCTAAAAAGTAGTAATGATATATTTTTCTATAACCAAAAGCCATACAAGTAGAAAAAGAATTATTTAAATTCATTCATAGCTCAAAATTTCCCAGACTCCATTTAAATCACTAGCACTCAATTCTGGGTTCATTGCATGGCAAATTAATTTATTTCTAAAATAGTATTTCTGTACTCATTTGTTTTAGCAGCTTAGTTGCATGCTCCAAAGATAATTTTTTGAATTCAGATGAATCACATTCATTTCTCCTTCATTTACTCAGCGCTGCTGCTGAAGCTGATGGTATTGATCCATTAATAAACGTCCTGTCTAGTAAACGAGATGGAGCCATTGCCAACGCTGCTACAGTATTAACGAACATGGCCATGCAGGAGCCCCTGCGCCTGAACATACAGAATCACGACATCATGCATGCCATCATCAGCCCACTGCGTTCTGCAAACACAGTCGTCCAGAGCAAAGCTGCTCTCGCTGTCACTGCAACTGCGTGTGACGTTGAGGCCCGGACTGAGGTGAGAATTTTAATAACATGTGTTCTCTCACTTTTCTGGTTAGTACCTACTGGTGGATTCATTTGAAACATTTTTAAGTGATTGAACCTACCTGTCATTTAAGTCCTTCAAAACCGATAAAACAGTGGAAAACGAATTGGCATTGTCTTGTCTTGTTTATTAGCAAAGAAGGTGAGCATGCCCTATAAACCCAGCAATTCTAAGTGTATACCTAAGAGAATCTGTTGCCTCTGTGTACCAGGAAGCATTGTTTATAATATCTAAACAAATAATATCTGAAACAAATTGTCCGATTGTTAAGAAAATGGATAATGCATTGTGCTGTAGCCATAAAATAGAATCTCATGTCAGTGAAAATGAATGAGCTACAGCCCCGCATGTCAACAGAGATGAGTTCAAAAGCATTATGCCAAGCAAAAACAAGTTGTAGAAAAATACGTACTTATGATTCCATTTATGTAACGTTCAAAAGTATGCAAAGCTAAGCACTATGCTGTTTTGGCATGCATACATAGAAGTTAAAACTATAAACAAAATTGAGGGAATGCTGAATCCGAAATTCAAGAAAGCGGTTGCTTCTGTAGTGAGAAAGGGGGGCATGTAATTGGGTGGAACACCCAGGGGTTCATTGTCATTGATATGGTCATCTCTTAAGCTGGATAGTAGAGAAACAGGTGTGCTTTTTACTAGGACTCTTTAAATTATACATGTGGATTATTATATGTACTCTTGTGTTTCTCTTATATTTCTTATTTTTAAAACATACAATTGCATTTATCTGAAAATCTATTATATAAAAATGTCCTTGATAATTTATGGTGATCCTATTAAATCTTCAGAAAAACTTTATTTAGGCCAGGTGCGGTGGCTCACACTTGTTATCCCTGCACTTTGGGAGGTGGAGGCAGGTGGATTGCTTGAGGCCAGGAGTTCGAGGCCAGCCTGGGCAACATAGGGAGCTCCGCATCTCTACAAAAAGACTCTGCCTTCTAAAAGAATAAAAATACAACTGGACTTAAATCAACAAACATCCTTTTATTTTTCTCAATTTTCTCACATTTTCATGTCACCATGGCACTCATTTGAACAGCCTGGAACTTTGTTCTTCTCTGTCCCATAAAAATAACAAAACCAACGTTTATTTGGCACCTACTATGTGCCAGTGCTAAGCACTTTACATGAATTTAAGCCTCATTTGAGATAGGTATGTTTGTAATCCCCATATTACAGATGAAGAAAACGAGGCTTAAAGAAATATGCTCAAAGCAGAGTTGGTAAGTGGCGAGTCAGGGATATGAGAACACATCTGCGTCCAGAGCCCAAGCTTCACACTATGCTGTCTGCTCAAACAACTGCCTAATCTTTTTCTTCGGTCTCCTTGATCTCTATTCTATCTCCCTTGTTTGTTACCATTGACTCACTTCATTAGTGCTCACCCACTCAGGTAGTAGTAGGTACCAGATATGTATTTACCAACTACTGCATGCCAGGTGCTCTGCTGGGTATCAGGAGCACAGTGACAAACAAGGGTCCTGTTTATACCTCCATGCAGCCTGCAGGGGAGCCCACCTAGTTCCTGGAATATGCAGGAGACCCTTTACTTTTTTCCCTCCCCTCCTATTCCCTTTACTGGCTCCAGGCTGATCTTTTTTTTTTTTTTTTTTTTTTTTTTTTTTTTGAGACAGAGTCTCGCTCTGTCGCCCAGGCTGGAGTGCAGTGGTGCAATCTCGGCTCACTGCAAGCTCCGCCTCCCGGGTTCACGCCATTCTCCCGCCTCAGCCTCTCGAGTAGCTGGGACTACAGGCGCCCGCCACTGCGCCCAGCTAATTTTTTGCATTTTTAGTAGAGACGGGGTTTCACCATGTTCTCGATCTCCTGACCTCGTGATCCGCCCGCCTCGGCCTCCCAAAGTGCTGGGATTACAGGCGTGAGCCACCGCGCCCGGCCCAGGCTGATCTTTCTAACCTGTGGCCCTGGTCACATCATTGCGCATCCTCAATGGGAACGTTAAGCTGCTCGGCGCCATCTGCAGGGGCCCTGGTGACCTGCACCTGCCTACCTAAAAGTGTAAGCTCCAACTCTCTCCAGGTGGAACTCTACACTCCAGAAATGCCACACTGCTTGTAATTATGTCAGAATGCTCTGCTCTCACAGCTATACCTGCTTGATTTCTCTGCTTTCTCCCTTTTCCCCCACCTGATAAATTCCTATTTCTCCTTCAAAATCCAGCTCTACCCTCTTGTCCCCCAGGAGGCCTTTACTTCAGTTTTCAAACTAGGGTACATCTTTCTGTATGCTCCCATTGCACCTCTTGTCTTCCTTTTATGAATTTTAGGGTTCTGTGTAAAAGACTACAAGATCCTTGAGACTTTACGGAAGGAAACTGAGATTTTTCTCCCCTGTGTCCATGTCATTAATATATGCTGAATGAACAGTTGTTAAATGAATGAATGAATAAATGGAGGAATTAATGAATAAATTAAATCTTTGCCTAAAGGACATGTGGTGTTAGATTACTGTCTTATATTATACCTTATGCTTGCTAAGCAAAAGGATGCTTCAAGTGAACTTTCTAAGCTGTCCAAGTAATGTGTGATAACATGTAAGCCTCACCAGGGCCCCTGTGTTTGCGATGAGAGTGGCTGAAAGTAGAACAGATTCCACAGAGATGTTGCCTTAGGATACTACACATTCAAGCTGGTAGAATAAGAACGTTCTTTTTATCCTCCAGGCGCATGGATAATGCAGCATTACATTTCAGACGTGAGACAAGAACTCTGCCCAATCTTTTTTTTTCTGGTTGGAATAATTTTATACATGAGTGATGTCTTTTAATAATGTAATTAATGAAGTTCTATCCAATTCTTTTTCTTTTCCTCTTCAGTCCTTTGAGAAATGAAGACAAGACACTGTGTATAGCTAGCAAAGATGGGTCTTTCTCTGAAGAACTGCTTGAGTGTTGCTTTGGTTACAGTGCTGACTTGGTGGCCAGGCACAGTGACGTGGGGGGTCGTTGCTGGCATCGGTTCATCCAGCCTCAACCTTAGGGACTGTGTTAACTTCCTATTGCCACTGTAACAAATGACCACCACTTAGTGGCTTAAAGCCATGCAAATCGAATAGTATATGGTTGGGGAGGTCAGAAGTCTGAAGCTGTGTCTTATATGTCCTTGCCCTTTCAGCTTCCAGGGGCTTCCCACATTGCTTGGCTTGTGACCCTTCTTGGATCTTTGAAGTGCATCACTGCAACCTCTGCTTCCATCATGTCTCTTTTCTGCTTGCAGCACCTTCTGTCCCCCTCTTATAAAGATCCTTGTGATTACACTGAACCCTCCTGGCTAATACAGGATAACCTCCCCATCTTAAGACCCTTAATCATCTCTGCAGAGTCCCTTCCAGGGATGAGGATATCTTTGGGGGCCCCTTATTCTGTCTATCATACAGCCAAATGAACAGTTCAGTGTTCAGGAGCTGAGTGAATAAGCATCGGGCATCCCATGGGTGGGCAGTGAGAAGACAGACTCCTGCTGCAGTCTCCGTCCCACATAAAATCAGGATGACCTCCCTGGGATCTTTCCTGGGCCCCGAAAACTGGGCTCCTGCGTGTAAGGGTTTGCAATAGATTTTTCACCCCTGAATTTAATAAACCTAAAGATAGACACATTCTAAAGCATTTTTACATAGTTAAAACCTTTCAGCAATCAAATAATGAGATTTTTTTTAAAAAAGCACAAATAGTTACATTCTATACTCTTAATGTGTAACATTTTGGTTTCTGCTTTCAGTTAAGAAATTCTGGTGGATTGGAGCCCCTGGTAGAGCTGCTACGCTCCAAGAATGATGAAGTGAGGAAGCACGCCAGTTGGGCAGTGATGGTCTGTGCTGGTGACGAGCTGACGGCCAGTGAATTATGCAGGCTCGGGTGAGTGGATGCCATCTCAAGTTTCTGGCTCAGATGAAGAGCAGAAGATGGAGAGACACACTCTTCAGGCCCAAGGAATTTCAAGCCAAGTCTCCGCTGCTCTCTCAGTCCACAGAAGTTCTGCATGTCCCCAGAGCGGGCCTTGGCTTGGAAGGAACCGCCTGGAGGCAGAGGGGTCCTCATTCACCGCTCCCTCACTGCCCTTGAAAAAATCACCTTCAATATTTTCTTCTAATCCCTTTATCTTGATAAATGCTTCTCTTTTACGTTCTTCTGCTACTGCCAAACAAATTCTATTTGTCTCCCAACTTTCAAGGCTAAAATTAAATAGGCAAGCTGTGTCTATCACCTCTATTTCTTTCCCACCCATCTAAAACTTTCACCAGAATTCCACATTTCACCACCCTCACCAATCAGTTCTATTGACCAAAAGCAGATGAGTTTGTTGCCTTTAACACATCAGCAAATAGGGTTTTAAGTTTCATTTCTTTTCTTTCTTTCTTTCTTTCTTTCTTTCTTTCTTTCTTTCTTTCTTTCTTTTCTTTCCTTTTCTTTTTTTCTTTCTCTTTTTTTTCTTTTTGGCAGAGTCTTGCTCTGTCACCCAGGCTAAAGTGCAGTGGCGCAATCTCAGCTCACTGCAACCTCTGCCTCCTGGGTTCGCGATTCTCCTGTCTCAGCCTTCCGAGTAGCTGGGATTACTTTTCTGTATTTTTAATAGAAACGAGGTTTTGCCATGTTGGCCAGGCTAGTCTCAAACTCCTGACCTCAAGTGATCTGCCCGCCTCAGCCTCCCAAAGTGCTAGAATTACAGGCATAAGCCATCACATCTAGCCCCAGGTTTTAAGTTTCTATAGACAGGTTTCATTTATTAATTTCTAAACATTTGGCTTCTTTGCATATATTGTCTAGTTAGATGAAAAAGTTGAGGTCCAATACTAATTTTGCTTTTAGATGAACAGAGAACTTTTTCCCCCAAAAGCATCCTTTTCACCTGTTTGAACATGAGTTACTACTTGGCGTATGTATCCTTAAGAAGGGCAGATTTGTCTTCATAATTCTGCAGTATTACTTTATCTAAGAGAGTGGGGGAGGCTTTAAGCTCCATCTCCATTCTTCCTTCAGGATCTGAAGTCGGTATATAAATGGAGACTCAGTATTGGATGGCTTGTATAAAGCAAATAATGCTTTTTGCTTTTATTGACAGGGCTTTAGATATCCTTGAAGAGGTTAACCTATCAGGAACTCGGAAAAATAAATTTAGCGAGGCAGCTTATAATAAGTTGCTTAACAACAATCTTCCCCTGAAATACAGCCAGACCGGCTATTTGTCATCAAGTAACATAATTAACGATGGATTCTATGATTATGGTCGGGTAAGTGACAGCATTTATTTGTAGCTTACTATGTACAATAATAATTTTTCTTTAATCCTGATGCCATTACATTGCCATTTCATAATCACCTAATGTAATTTATATTTTTACAGGCAGAAACTTGAAAATCAGCACTTCATTCTTAACTTTAGTTATAAGATTTTGCATTTTTTGTTCAGTTTTAACTAGAATCTGCTTACTTGTAATTAAATCAGCTTGCTAATGGCAGTCTCAAGTTTCAGGTAGGATACAAAAGAAGAGATAGGTGGGCCTGGTGATGCATACCTGTAGTCCCAGCTATTCAGGAGGCTGAAGCAGGAGGATTGCTTGAGACCAGGAGCCCAGGAGTTTGAGGCTACAGTGCACTATGGTTGTGCCTGTGAATAGAAATTGCACTCCACCCCAGGCAGCATAGCAAGGCCCTGTCAAAAAAAAAAAAAAAAAAAAGGCATAAAAGAAGGAGCAGGTGACATGGCTCATGCCTGTAATCCCAGAACTTTGGGAGTCTGAGGTAGGAGAATCACTTGAGGCAGGAGTTCGAGATCAGCCTGGGGAACATAGTGATACCCTGTCTCTATAAAAAACTTTAAAAAATTAGCTGGGTATGGTGGCATGCATCTATAGTCTGCTCTACTCAGGAGGCTGAGTTAGGAGGATGGCTTGAGCCCAGAGTTCGAGGATGTAGTGAGCTATGATCACACCACTGCCCTCCAACCTGTCTTTAAAAAAAAAAGTGGCATTTAAAATTTGGGGGCTCTATTATTTCTATTACATGAATGTTGAGAGAAGTGAGAAGCTAGAAATTAAAATATTGAGGACACTTTTTACATGACCGGTTTAGTCAGTATTTTCTACTTCTTCTGGAAACCAAAAGCAATGAGGAGAATGGGGAAAATGTTAAAAACCCACAAATCCCATTTTAAGCAAAACTAGGATGCAGATATGATCTGCAGACTTCAAACAATTTTAAGGGTTGCCAAAAGCTCCCAAGATCAGGCAGAAGCTGTGCAGGAAGAAGAAGAAAAAGGAAAAGGAAAAGGAAAAACAAAAACATCACAGACAGGAACAAGAGGGCTAAAGACAGCAGAGCTCAGAAAGCAAGCACCACTAACACTGTATCCTTCCTGAGGTCATCGGAAAACTCAGAAGCGCAAAAGCTGTAGGTGTGGTTTGTCAGGCAGGTGCAAGAACTCAGGACATGGGGAGCGAGGCTGACAGCAGAAGCCTTCTTGGACCAATTTGGTTCCAAGAAGCAGAGGAGACAGGGCCATAAGTCACATCACTGAGCCCAGTTGCAGGAAGCACTCCATCGTGGTAGTGGAGAACTAGAGAAAATTTGAATAATTCAAAACAGCTTGCCTAAAACTCGACTCTTACTCTCCCTTCTGCCTCCCCCACCTCCTGCCACCACTGCCGTACCCCGTAACACACACAAACCACTGAGAAATTGCTCCCAGGAAGCCCATCTCCTTCAATTATGATAATTTAAAGAGAATGTTGCCGCATCAGGACAAAGCTGCTTTAAGAAAACCAAGAGGGGGCGGGGCGGGGCGGCTCACGCCTGTAATCCCACCACTTTGGGAGGCTGAGGCGGGCAGATCACGAGGTCAGGAGATCGAGACCATCCTGGCTAACACGGTAGAACCCCATCTCTACTAAATATACAAAAAATTAGCTGGGCGTGGTGGCGGGCGCCTGTAGTCCCAGCTACTCGGGAGGCTGAGGCAGGAGAATGGCGTGAACCCGGGAGGCGGAGCTTGCAGTGAGCCGAGATCACGCCACTGCACTCCAGCCTGGGCGACAGAGCTAGACTCGTCTCAAAAAAAAAAAAAAGAAAAAGAAAAAAAAAAAAAAAAAGAAAACCAAACCAAGGGGGGAAAGCAAACAAAAAAACTGAGGGGAAAAGCCGAAAAACGATCGCAGAACACTTACCAGGAAAACCTTGACGTAGATCAGATAACATCGTGAGAAAATGTGTTTGGTCATGAAGTTGTAAAACATTTAACGAGACAATTTCTTTTTTAAAGGGGGATGCTCTGATTCATTCATTCAGTAAATATTGTTTTAAGTTTCCGATATTGGAGGCTGTGAATATGTCAGTGAACAAAGGAGACCAAGGTCTCTGCTCCCATGGTATCAGTGCTGGAGGACAGAGAATAAACACCAAACATGATACTGAAATAAATGATATCCCAGGGTAAAAATGAGAGGCACTGGCCAGGCACGGTGGCTCACGCCTGTAATCCCAGCACTTTGGGAGGCCGAGGCGGGGTGGATCACCTGAGGTTAGGAGTTGGAGACCACCTGACCAACATGGCGAAACCCTGTCTCTACTAAAAATACAAAAATTAGCTAGGCATGGTAGCACGCACCTGTAATCCCAACTACTTGAGAGGCTGAGGTAGGAGAATCACTTGAACCTGGAACGCAGAGGTTGTAGTGAGCCGAGATGGCACTATTGCACTCCAGCCTGGCCGACAGAGCTAGACTCCATCTCAAAAAAAGGAGAAAAAAAAAAAGAAATGAGAGGTGCCATGGAGGGAGAAGAGAGCAGGGCAGAGGCAGGGTGAGGGGCTCTGAGATGCTGGGGAGCCCTGAGGTGGGCGGTTGCAATTTTAGAAGTTGTGGTCAGGTGGGTCTCACTGAGAGGGTGATCATTTCCAAGCCAAAACTTGCAGCAGGTGAGGGCCTTAGTCCCGGGCAAATCTGGGGCTGGGGGAAGTCCTAGGAAAATCTGGGGTTGTTTTCTAGGCAGAAGAATCAACCAGTGCAAGAGCTGTGAGGTGAATATATGTTTGGCATGTGCTAGGCACAGCAGGAAGGCCGGTGCAGCTAGAGCTGGGCTAGCAAAGTGGGAGGAGAGCAGACCCCAGACCAGAGACCTAACGAAGGCCAGGTTAAAGGTCTTTACTCTGAATGGAACAGGAACCGTGGCAGGGTCCTGGGCAGAAGAATGACAGTATCTGTCTTATTTTAAAAGGCTCACTTTTGCCTTCTTCCCAAAGGACCATGAAACGTATCTTGGATGACAAAGGGATTCAGCTATAACTTAATTGGAAAAAGATCTCAAAAGTGATCTAGTCTAGCCCTCTTCCTCCAGGCTGGTGAAACTGCCCACACAAGGCTTTGTCTAGCCTACTTTTAGATACGGCTCACAACACTTTTAGTCATCTGTTCCAGTATTCAGTTACTTTTGCAGGCAGTCAGCTCTCCCTTAGGTATATAGATGGATTTGCCAATCCAAATACTTCCAGGGGCCAAGATGATAATGACGGGATGAAACAGCTGAGTGTAAAGCAATCGAGATGATAAGGAACTGGATCTGTCCTGCCCAAAGGCAAGAACATTCACAAGCTTCAGGTTCCTATTTCTAATTTTATATATGTATATTGTACATGTGCATGTTTGTGTGTGTGAAATGAGACACCGCCAACAGCCGATAATATATTCTAACTGTATTCATTTTCGAAAACATGACCCATGCAGATACTATTTTTTGGTCCTTAAATTATCTTACAGATAAATCCCAGCACCAAACTGTTGCCTTTGAAGGAGCTCTGCTTACAAGAACCAAGTGACCTACGGGCTGTACTCTTAATAAACAGTAAATCTTATGTGTGAGTCTCTGCAGGGAGAGGGGATGCAGGGAAGCACATACTGCTTGTTGTTGTTTCTCCATCGACATGTGAATATGCAAAGATTCCCAGACTCTTTTCTCCTGTATCTAGCACCTCCATGAAAATAAACACCGGCTCATAAACTCACAGCCTGACGTGGAATAACCATGAAATAGCCACCACTGCAAATCAGTGCACTCTCTGCTCTCTTTCTTTGACTCCATACTGCCAGTCAATTTCAAGTGTATTCTGAAGTCAAGGCCTCTTACCATGGAGTCATTGAAGAAAGTGTAAATAGCAGCAAACCGAGATGAATCATGTTTACAATTCTCCAGGACTATGTGCTGGAGTACAGTTGCCACCCAACATTTTTCTTTGAGATAAGAAGTAAATGATAGAGCTAAAAATTAAAGCTTCCACGGTCTTCTTTAAAATGACCATGGCTGGGCACGGTGGCTGACGCTTATAACCCCAGCACTTCGGGAGCCGAGGTGGGCAGATCACGAGGTCAGGAGATCGAGGCCAACATGGTGAAACCCTGTCTCTACTAAAAAATAGAAAAATTAGCTGGGTGTGGTGGCGCACACCTGTAATCCCAGCTACTCAGGAGGCTGAGTCAGGAGAATTGCTTGAATCCGGGAGGCAGAGGTTGCAATGAGCTGAGATTGCACTGCCACTGCACTCTAGCCTGGCAACAGAGCGAGACTCCGTCTCAAAAAAAAAAAAGAGAGAGAGCGAGATCATGTATATCTACATATCCCTATAGTAGTTATGTGATACACTTTATACAAATAATTTATGTTCTAGCTTATGAAAGGCTTTATAATAGTCTTTTTGCAGTGGCTCACACCTATAATCCCAACCCTTTGTGAGGTTGATGCAGGCGGATCCTTTGAGCTCAGGAGTTTGAGAGCAGCTTGGGCAACATGGCGAAACCCCATCTATACAAAAAATACAAAAATTAGCCGGGTATGGTAGCACATGCCTGTAGTCCCAGCTACTTGGGGGACTGAGGTGGGAGGATCGCTTGAGCCCCGGAGGTCAAGTCTGCAGTGAACCATCATCTTACCACTGCACTCCGGCCCAGGCAACAGAGTGACATCCTGTCTCAAAAAACAAACAAAGAAAAAATGACTTCTCCTTTGTACTTTAAAAATAGTATGTCACTGTTAAAAGTCAGCTCCAGTTATGACTTTCGAAAAAAATTCTGTTTTGTGGAATAAAACGATAATCTATTGACAAATAGATTATTTTAATCTATATATAATTTTAAATGTGTAAAATTTTAGTTCTCCACCTTCATCTATGGAAGATAAATCAGATGTTGGTTATGGACGAAGTATTTCTTCTTCATCTTCCTTAAGATCAACTAAAGAAAAGACCAAGTAAGAAAATGATGTTTTATCTGTATGCAAATAACTTCCCCTTTAATTTGAGTGTGAAAAATGTTTTAGATTTTAGATTTGGGCAACTTGATTTTTATTCTTCTTATGGTAATACAGTTGCACAATTGCCTTTTACATTGCAATGGGAAAGATCTCTGGAATAGGAGCCAGGAAATCTGGTTTCGCCTTCTATTTCTTCGCCCTGTGGACCTGCAGTGATTTGGGCCACATGACTTAGTGTCTGTGTGGGTTTCGTTTCCTTAGCTGTGGATGAAATAACACCGGGTCTCTGGCTTCATCATGGGGAAAGGAATCAAATTACATCATGAAGTAAAAATTGTATAATGAAGTAAAAATGCCTTGTAAGCTCTAAATGCAAATGTACTGTTATTTTCCATATGATTGAAATTGCTTGGGTTTATTTTCAAATGACAAGAAAAAATAGTTATCATTTTAGTGCTGGATGTGGATCTCCCATAGAAGACAAATCGGAGCCAGCTTCTGGACGAAATACTGTTCTCAGCAAAAGCTCCACCAAAGAAAAAGGATGGAGGTAAGAAAGTGTCCTGAGTTCCTCATTACCCAGCCAGGCTGGTGGAAGGGAGGGGTGGCTCTTCAGCAGGAAGCTTTCTTCTGACATCAGTGTGTTGAACCAGGCAAGACTCATGAGATGAAATTAAAAAGGGACTTGATTTTTATCTCTTACCATCTCTTTAAAACTTACCCAGAGAGAATTATCTTCTGGCTCTGTCCAAAAACTCGGGTCACTTGGATCACTTGTAGGAAAAACAGGGTCCTACAGTCGCTTTAATTAAAACATGGCAACAGGGACAGCAGTCTCTAGTCAGTCCTTTGAAAGCCCAACCCTGGGTAACCAACTTGGTGTGAGAGTTTCTGCCTCCCGCCGCTGACTTTTGCAGGTTGGGAATCCACGCCCAGGTGTGTGGTCCCGTGCTCTCTCCTCCCACCCCACTTTTGCTTCCACAGCCCTCCCTGCCTCCCTCACTGTCTCTGACCCTCCATGGGAGAAGGAACGAGGAGGAAGAGAAGCAAATAGAGCAACATTCTTACTTGGTTGGGACAATTATAATGTCCTTTTGAGGTCTGTGTTGTTTTTTTTTTTTTCTGAGGCGGAGTCTCGCTCTGTTGCCCAGGCTGGAGTGCAGTGGCACCATCTGCCATCTTGGCTCACTGCAACCTCTGCCTCCCTGGTTCAAGCAATTCTCCTGCCTCAGCCTCCTGAGTAGCTAGGATCACAGGTGTGCATCACTATGCTCAGCTAATTTTTGTATTTTTACTGGAGACAAGGGTTTCACCTTGTTGGCCAGGCTGGTCTCGAACTCCTGATCTCATGATCTGCCTGCCTTGGCCTCCCAAAGTGCTGGGATTACAGGCATGAACCATCCTGCTTGGCCCTACATGTTTACATATTTTTAAAACATACTTCTCCTGTGAGAACTTTCCTGGAATCTTTGAAAAACTGTATTGAGTTATGGTAGACTTAAGCCTGTAAGGGCCACGGTGGCATTGGAGGCTGTGGGGAACAGATACCAGACCCCTGCTGTCTGAGGAGGCTGGGCCCCAAGTCTCCCAAGGCATAGGCAGTGGTTTGCCCTCCTCCTCAGACTGCTTTATTTTCTGCTCTGGCTTTCTTCTCTGTTGTTAGAGTCTTTGTTGCTCAATATTCTCATCACTGCTTCTCATCTGTTCCTGTGATTCCAGTCCCATAGCTTCTGCTTGCTCTCTCCTCTCCTTCCCTGTCCTTCCCTCCCCTCCTTCCCCTTCTCTTCCCTTCTCTCCAGCTTCCCTCTCCTTCCCTTCCCTCCACTTCTTTGTCCTTCCCTTCCCTCCTCTCTCCCTTCCCTTCCCTGTTCTTCTCTTCCCTTCCCTCCCCTCTCTTTCCCTTCCCTTCCCGTCTTTCTCCCCTTCCTTCCCATTCCCTGACCTACCCTCTTCTCTCTCCTTCCCTTTCCTCTCCTCTCCTTCCTTTCCCTCCCTGCTCCTTCCTTTCCCTCCCCTTTCCTTCCCTTTCCCTCCCCTTTCCTTCCCTTCCCTCCCCACTCTTTCCCTTCCCTCTCCTCTCCTTCCCTTTCCCTCCCACCCCTTCCCTTCCCTCCCCTCTCCTTCCCTTCCCTTCTCTCCTGTCTTCATTCCCTTCCCCCTTCTTCTTTTCTCTTCCCTTCCCTTCCCTCCCCTCCCGTCTCTTTCCCTTCCCTTCCCTTCTCTCTCCCTTCCTTCCCATTCCCTGACCTACTCTCTTCTCTCTCCTTCCCTTCCCTCCCCGCTCCTTCCTTTCCCTCCCTGCTCCTTCCTTTCCCTCCCCTTTCCTTCCCTTTTCCTCCCCACTTCTTCCCTTCCCTCCCCTCTCTTTCTCTTCCCTCTCCTCTCCTTTCCTTTCCCTCCCCTCTCCTTCCCTTCCCTCCCCCTTCCTTCCTTTCCCTCCCCCTCCTACACTTCTTCCCTTCCCTTTTCTCTCCTTCCCTTTTCTCCCCTCCCCTCCCCTCCCCACCCCTCCCCTCCCCTCCCCACCCCTCCCCTCCCCTTCCCTTCCCTTCCCTTTACTTCCCATTCCTTGTCCTTCTCTTTTCTTTGTTTTGCTCTGCCCTACCCTTTGGCCTCTCTGAGCTTCTCCCTGCTGGACTAAAAGCTCCTCAAGAACAAAGAAATGTTCTTATTTGAATATTTTATTTTCATCTCTTGTATTTAGCACAGTACCTGGTTGGCACTCATAGGCATTCACATTTATTCAAAAGAACAGAAATCCAAACTTTGGCAAGAAAAGGTTATTTCTGACAAGTTCCACACTTATAAATGATGCATCTGGAGCAAATAGGTTACCTTCTCTTTGTCTCTGTTTCCTCATCCGTAAAACTGAAATAAAAATAGAACCATTTTCATGGTGCTGTTGTAAGCCTCAAGTAAGTCACTACGTGTGAAATGCTTAGCGCGGTGCCTGGCACATGGTAAACAGTCAACCAATGTCAGCTCCTGTTGCTATTATTATTGTTGTACTAAACAGTTGCAAGGAGCCAAAACCCACTCCAACCATACAAGGACATAAAGGAATTCAGTGTAGGGATACAGAGGGTCCTCAGTGAAACAGGTGACAACTGTAGGGCCCGCCCACCTCTCTTCCCCTCTCTCTTTCTCTCTCCACCTGCATGGTAACTTACTTGTACTTGCTTCCTTGCTTGCTTTTTTTTATGGCCTCACCTCTAACTGTAGCTTGCATGTGACCTTGGTTTGCTAAGGGACCAAATCTGGCCCCAATTCCAAAACAGCCTTCCAGTTCAAAAGCCTGGCAGCAATCAAGTACAATCTCTCTCTGTCTCTTCGTGCATTTTCAGGAGATGCAATCTTATTTTCACAGGCCATCCAGAATGTTGGCTGCCTCTGAGACAAGTGTTCCCCTTTAGTCCACCCAGCTATGGCGCTGGGAAAGACTCGGCCTTCTGCTCCCTTGCTAGGGACAGGCCACTTGACTGATGAGCAGCCACAGGACCCTATCGTACATATAGTCCCTCAGTCAAAGTGCACCTTTCCCTCTGGTCCTCACCCAGACGGGTGAACATATCAGCTTTCATCTTTGGTTCTTCTGCTTTTCTTGGCTTTTTAAAATTGTCTGATTTTTCTTACAGCTCAATCTGGTTCTTAATCCTAAATCTTTTGGGCAATCCTTCTGGGTGGGAACTCATTTTGTGTACTTGTGAATATCAAGCTGCTGATCCTCACACAGCTATAGTTTGCTTTATTGTGATATTTGACACTGATGTTTTCCATAACACTGTGAAGCACTCACATCTTGATCTCATTAGATCCATGTCACTTTGTTCTATGGATAAATCCCTTATTTTCTGGCCCTTGGTGCTATCTTCTCATGCTTTGCAATACCGTACATATCAATGTTCTCCAGGAGTAGTACTCCTATTCCTACTCTCCACAGTTTTAGCTCCCACTCCAAAGCTGAGACCCTTCTCTTGAGTCCAGACCTGTGTGTCCAGTTGCCTGGTGGAGTCCTCTGCCCTGTCACTCTGAAGGCACCTTAAGTTCAATATGTTCCAACCTGAACTCATTGTTCACCGCAGCTCCCAAGCTCCCTCCCACTCTCTTCCCTCCCACTCTCTTCCCTCCCACTCTCTTCCCTCCCACTCTCTTCCCTCCCACTCTCTTCCCTGTGCTCGTTCATGTTAACCATATTCCCATACAATCACCCATGCCCAGGAATCATCTTGAAGTCCTTCTCATTTATCTCCAATATGGAATGACCAAGACAGTCCTATCCACTCTATGTCTTAACTCTCCTACATCTATTTCTTCCCTTCATTTTCACTTTTACTTCACTAGTTCAGGCCTTTATGTTATATGTAAATCACAGCAACCTCCTTATTGTACTGTAAATCCTCCCGCTTTCACATAGCCCTCCATAAACCCGTCCTCCATGCATGCACCCCCAGAGGTGCTAGCCCCCACCTTTTTTTTTTTTTTTTTTTTGAGACAGAATCTCACTCTGTCTCTAGGCTGAAGTGCAATGGTGTGATCCCAGCTCACTGCAACTTCCGCCTCCCAGGTTCGTGCAATTCTCGGGCCTCAGCCTCCCGAGTAGCTGCGTTACAGGTGCATGCCATCATGCCCAGCTAATTTTTTTAAAAAAAATTTTATTAGAGAAGGGGTTTTGCCATGTTGACCAGGCTGGTCTCAAACTCCTGGCGTCATGTGATCCACCCGCCTCGGCCTCCCAAAATGCTGGGAATTCAGGCATGAACCACCATGGCCAGCTGCTACACACCTTTTTAAATGAAAGTTAGATCATATGACTCTGTCGAAAACAAAGTTCCCTCTCATCTTATAGCTGAAGCCCACACTCCAAACATGGCCCACCCTGGAATAGCCTTTCTTGTTTTGTGGCAAGTTCCCATTCATTCTTTATTTTCTTTATAGCTTTGTTTTTGTGAAGCCTTTTCTGATCACACCAGGGTAAACATTTACTTTGTGCCCATTTTTTTGTGAATTTGGGTTTTTAATTATTTATATATTTAGCTATAGTTTTTCCTCACTTTATCGAGGCTTAATTGACAAATGAATTATTATGTACATTTAAACATGATGTTTTGATATCTGTGTATACTGTGAAATGTTTACCACGATTAAGTTATTTAACACTCTGTCACCTCACAGAGTTCCCTTTCATTTTTTGTAGTTTTGTGGTGAGAACATTGAAGATCTACTCTCTTAGCAAATTTCATGTATACATTATAGTATTATTAAATATAATGTAATGTCCCCATGCTGTACATTAGATCTCCAGAACACAGCCATTAGTCATCCCGTGAAACTGAAACTCCTTTGTGAATGGATTCTATCTCATCCATAGCCTGCACTGATTTGTGTTGATTTATTTGTCTTTCTTACTGAACAATGAGCTGTTTGAGATCTGGGACCATGCCTTTTTTTTTATCTTTATATCCGTAGAGCCTAGAATAGTATCAGGCTCATCAGGGGCAGTAAAAAATTATTTATTGATTAAATATTAAAAATTAATTATTGAATGCTGTTTGTTGAAAGGAACAGATGTTTGACTCCTTTATAGCATGTCCAGGGAGAACAAATATAAACAAATGACAATAATTATTCCTTCTTTGTACTGTCTTCACTTTCCCTCTTTCTCTGCAAATTCTGGCAGCTCACTCCCCACTTCAAGACAAACCCTGAAGCACTCCTAGGATTTAAGAGGATTGTTGGCATGAGGGAGAACACAGAGACTTTGGATTCAGACACAACTGGGCCTTGGTCTTCTGAACTGTAAATGAAAATGATGATCCCTGCCTCAAAGAGCTGCTGTAAGAGGAGAGATGGTGTCAGGAAAGTGCCTGACCATCACCTAGCACACTTAGGGGCTCAATGTGTGTCCCTTCTCTCTTCCCTTCTTAGCCTTTGGTCCATTGAGGGGTAGATTAGCCATAGCCCTGTTGTCCTGTTGCCTATCTTTTGGTCAACTCTTCTTGTCTTATGACTATTAAAACTTTGGACTCCTGGAAATAGAATAAAATATTTTAACTGCATTCATCTGATAAGCCATTGAGAATATTTTATGTTAAAAAGAGTGAGACAATAGCAAAGACATGGGATCAACCTAAATGCCCATCAATGATCGACTGGGTAAATAAAATGTGGTACATATACACCATGGAATATTATGCAACCACAAAAAAGAGTGAGATCATGTTCTTTGCAGAAACATGGATGGAGCTGGAAGCCATTATCCTTAGCAAACTGATGTAGGAACAGAAAACCAAATACTGTATGTTCTCACTTATAAGTGGGAGCTAAATGATGAGAGCACATGGACCCATAGAGGGGAACAACAACGCACACTGGGGCCTACTGGCGGGTGGAGGGTGGAAGGAGGGAGAGGGTTAGGAAAAATAAGGAATGGGTACTAGGCTCAATACCTGAGTGATGAGATAATCTGTACAAAAAAAAAAGCCCATGACACAAATTTGCCTGTGTAACAAACCTGCACATATACCTCTGAACTTAAAAAAAATGTAAAAGAAGGTCATAAAGGAAAAAAATAAATTAAAAAAGTGAGAGATATTGACAAAGAATAATGAGACATCGAGAACCATGGAGTGCTACATTTTTGAAAGGGAGAGGAGAGAAGAGATGGGAAAGAAGATCAATTACGTGTGAAGTGTTCTAATATGGAGAAGAGAAAGGGAAAGTATGGATTTCTTTTTCCTGATGAATATCATTACCATGCAGCATGTAAACTTAAATCTCTGTCTCCTGGGTGACGAGACACCATATTACTTTTGGTTTCGAAGGCTTTAGTTATACTCCCCTTCATGGCAAAACACTCATAGGAGACGTGATTAATTCGTTCCCTGGTTATCCACTCTCCTCCTTCCTTAGTCTTCACCGAAACCAACATATCTAACATTTCTTCTAAAGCTTTTCCTTATAGAGGACATTTGAATGTAAACATTTAAAAATAGCATTCACTAGACCTGTTTGTGAAATGTATGATAAGTTCTGTCTACACTGTTCTTTTGTATTCAGACCAGTTTTCATGAACGTTCACTTGATTGAACATGAGTTTATTACACACATTTAAAAGTTAGTTGTTTTTCTGTCTCCTTTTTCATATTCTCTTTCCACGCTGCTCATGTCTAGAGCCTTTTAGATATTTACAGCAAATGCTTTATTTAATACTTCTGTCACTCAATCTTGATCTACAGGATAATGATTTCCTAAAACATTTTTGTTTTTAAAATAATTTCCCACTACCCTCTTTTTAGCCATAACTTAAACTGTTGTTGCTTCTTCCCCCAAATCTTGACTACTAAAGTCTTTCAGAAACAGATATTGTCTCTTAGTCACATGTAAACACCTTCTTACCTTCTTTTCTACAATTCATTCATTCAACAAATACTTATTGCGCACCTTCTATGTGCCTGGAATTGTTCCAGTGCTGGAGATACAGCAGTAAACAAAAACCTTTGCCTTCATGAAACTTATATCGTAGTGAAAAGACAGACAACAAAGAAATATACACACTCACACACACTCACACAATCAGACACTACCCAGAACAAATCCTGTCTCTACTTTGAACAATGTCTTGTTCCCATCCTTTTGGAATAGATTGGGTGGATTAGGACACCCAATTTGAATACATTTCTTTCAACATTGAACTCCTGGAGACTTTCACATCTTTATCACTCATGTGGAATTTATTGAATGCTTCCTGGTATTGTGATTATTTTCCACATAACAAAGTCTTCTTGCTTAAATTGAAACCCCAAGAGGGCTGGGTTCATGACCTGTATTTCTCCCACCAGCCTTGTCCTAAAATTATGTATTTAAATAGTCGATGGTATCAAAAAGGAGCAAGGGATTAAACTTTGAAAATGTCAATAAGCGATTTAGAGCCAGCCAACTATTCTATATTTACCTGCCCTCCTTTTCATCCACCTATGAATGTAGAAAAATAACCCTTAGAGCTTTGGATCCCACAGTAAATCCCTGTTTCCTGAGGTAGTTTTGCTAAAGTTTCTGCAGGAGAGGTAAAAGTTCTGCTGTCTTTAACCAAAAACTGATGCTCTGAGAATTAATTTTACCAGAGTTAATTTTATAATTTCCAAATGTTTATTTCCATATGCATGAAATGAAATTTATTGAAGTACTGAAGTCCTTATTAATATAACCTGGCAGGCTTCATGGGAAAGAAGTCCAAAAGAAATGCTTCTATTTATAGCAATAAGAAACTACAGTTCAGGAGTTCCAGGAAATTCTCTTTTTAATCATTCATAAGATTGCATTTCCTGGAGGTGTATCAGATATTTTCTCCTTCATGCCAAATGACTCCTTGTTCTTACATCAGGCAGCACGCTCTGTGAGAAACACTCCTGCCTCTGTTTTGTAGGTAACTCTGAATAGTCACTCTATTCAGTGACTAAGTATTGGACTGACTGTTGGAACTGAGCTCTCCAATCTTACAACGCCACCTTGCAATTTTAGAAAACAGGTGAACCTATCTGTGCTTCCTGCACTTCTAATTGACCTTCCTACTATTGGTTTCTAATTTACTAAAATCTTAACTATGTATGTGACAATGTCCAATGTATTATTATTATTTTTTTACAAATAAGAGAAAGGGGTTAAGATGATCTCTCTGGGAAATACTAACTTTTGCTTAGAGATTTTATTAAAATGCATGGTGGGTGCATTCAATGATACATGATTAACCTTTCTACTTAGCTGCAGCAAATATAATATTTAATTAGAAAGTATAAAACTTTTAGTACTTGTTAAAACTAACATAGAGCTTTGTAATTCTCAAATAGCAGTTGACAGGATTATTTTTCTATTCTTTTCTTCAAAATAAAAAGAAAATTCATCTGGACCTCAGTCAATTCTTCCCTCCCACCTTGTGCTTCAAGTAATACTTAAAGATAAATAATTCCCAAACCCCCTAATTTACTGCTAGTGTAACAGATGCCCAATATGCGTGAGTATATAACAAGTGATTGACCGGGCATGGTGGCTCACGCCTGTAATCCCAACACTTTGGGAGGCCGAGATGGGCGGATCACTTGAGGTCAGGAGTTTGAGACCAGCCTGACCAACATGCTAAAACCCTGTCTCTACTAAAAATACAAAAATTAGCTGGGTATGGTGGTGAATGCTGGTAATCCCAGCTACCTGGGAGGCTGAAGCAGGAGAATCAGCTTGAGGCTGGGAGACAGAGGTTGCAGTGAGCCAAGATCACACTACTGCATTCCAGCCTGGGCAACAGAGCGAGACTTCGTCTCAAAAAACAAAACAAAACAAATCAAAACAAAACAGGTAATTCACCTGCCTGGTCTGGCCTAGCCCCATTTTCTTGATTTCTTGACCCTCTGACACATTTGTTATTTTAAGTTCCTTGTTCTCAAGAAGATAACAAAATAAAAGCTGCAATCAAAGCTACTGTTTAATCTTAATATTGTCAGATCCTATTATAATGAACAAGGTGTATAAGAAAATCTGCCCTCAGAAAGCAGGCTAATGTCACTGAGAGCAGTGTGGTAGATATTTAGATAAAGCAACAATTCTTTTTAATAATAAACAGAAGCATTTATTTGCATATCACTGGTTAATTGACAAAATTCTGCTGGAAAAATGGAAATGAACTAGCAGCAGTGTTGACTGCAAGTCAGGTATTAGAAACAGCATTGTGCTCCATGGAACTCCACCTACTCAAAGTCCCACCCAGGCCCGTTCTGGAGACTTCTCTCATCATGCAAAAGAGCTAAAGTCCTTGGGCAGGGAAGCAGGTCTGTGGTCACGGCTGGGGTTGTAGGACAGCCTCCCAGCCCACACTGGAGTCACCAAACTGTTTGGAGTCCTGGAAACTTAGGTTCTCATTTCATTCATTTTCGTTCACTTCTGCCCAAAGTCACGTTTGGCCATAGATGGTGCCTCTTGATCTGTCTCTGTGTGACTGTGGGTCAGCTGAGAGCCTCTGTGCTTCAAAACCAAAAAGGCATCTATAATGGTATCATTTATTAGACTTGCACCTTGGTAATTTTTTTTTTTTTTTTTTTTTGAGATGGAGTCTTGCACTGTCACCCAGGCTGGAGTGCTGCAGCTCAATCTCTGCTCACTGCAAGCTCCGTCTCCCAGGTTCAAGCCATTCTCCTGCCTCAGCCTCCCGAGTAGCTGGGACTACAGGCGCCTGCCACCACACCCGGCTAATTTTTTGTATTTTTAGTAGAGACAGGGTTTCACCATGTTAGCCAGGATGGTCTCGATCTTCTGACCTCGTGATCCGCCCGCCTTAGCCTCCCAAAGTGCTAGGATTACAGGCGTGAGCCACCGCGCCTGGCTGCACCTTGGTAATTTTTAAGGAAAAACAGCTAAAGCCAAAAACTGGAAAAGGATAGGCTGCGTCCTGGCACAGCTGTGAAGTGAGGAGGCTGTGACTTCCCTGACCCCTGCATCTTCCCTTTTAGATTTCCGTGAGTTCCTTGCAAAGCTGCTCTAGTGAGTGGCCGTGGACATCCTCCCCACTGCCTCCCAGAGGGCTGTCCAGCCTCACTGCTGTTTCTCCCAATGTGGGCTCTCAGCTAGCAGTGGAAAGTAGAGAAAGTAAGCCTTGCCGAGGCACAAATGACGGATAAGCTGTTATTTATCAGCTCAGAAGTATTTTAACAAAACGATTATTGCCTCCTTTGCTACTGAAAATGTTCAAGTTTCTGTCAAGCTGTTTAGGGGTGTTTGGTGCAAAGTAAAAAGTGGAGTGTAGGTCATACCAGCATCCCCTAGGGTGAGATGCAGAAAGTGAATAAAGACAGACAGTCCCTCTATGGTGTTAGAATATAAGTTGTGTAAAAGTAAAATCATAACTCTCATGTAAATATAAAGTGAATACACAGCAAGATTTATTTTAAAATTGATTTCTGTATACAATTCTATGAATTTTAATAAAAGTGGAGATTTATATAACCATCATCACAATCAGGATACAAAACAGTTCCATCACCCCAGATAATCCTAACCCCTGGTATTTCCTATTGGTTCTCTGTTACTGTAGTTTTTCTGTTTTGCTTTGTTTTGTTTTTTTTTAGAGACAGGGTCTCACTTTGTATTCCAGGCTGAAGTGCAGTGGTGTGATCTTGGCTCATTGCAACCTCCACTCACTGCAACTTCAACCTCCTGGACTCAAGTGATCCTCCCACCTCAGCCTCCCGAGTAGCTGGGACTACAGGTATGCACCACCACGCCTAGCTAATTTTTGTAAGGTTTCGTCATGTTGCCCAGGCTGGTCTGGAGCTCCTGAGCTCAAGCAATTTGTCTGCCTCTGCCTCCCAAAGTGCTGGGATGGCATGCGTGAGCCATCACCATGCAGCCACGCCTGTTAGTCTTTTTGAGAATGCCACATGAATAGGATCATACAGTGTGTAACCTTTGAGACTGTCCTTTCCACTCAGTGTAATGCCTTTGAGATTCTTCTGAATTGTTTTGTGTATCAGCAGTTTATTTTGGCGTATTATTTCACTGTGTGGATATACCACAGTATATGTCCACTCACCTGTTAAAGGACATTTGAGTTGTTTCTAGTTTTTGTTGATTATGAATAGAGCTGTTATAAACATTCGTGTGTGTGTGAATGTAAGTTTTTGTTTTGTTTTGTTTTGTTTTTTGAGGCGGAGTCTTGCTCTGTTGCCCAGGCTGGAGTGCAGTAGCATGATCTTGGCTCACTGCAAACTCCGCCTCCCAGGTTCAGGCAATTCTCCTGCTTTAGCCTCCCGAGTAACTGGGATTGCAGGCATGTGCCACCACACCCAGCTAATTTTGTATTTTTAGTAGAGATGGATGATGGTCTCTACTAAATGATGGCCAGGCTGGTCTCGAACTCCTGACCTCAAGTGATCCACTTGCCTTGGACTCCCAAAGTGCTGGGATTACAGGTGTGAGCCACCATACACAGCCAGTTTTAATTTCTGTTAAGGTAAATACCTGGGAGTGGGATTTCTGGGTTATATGGTAACTGTATGTTTAACTTTATAAGATACTAGCAAACTTTTCCAGAATAGCAATAGCATTTTGCTTTCTCACCAGCAATGTATGAGAGCTCCAGGTGCTCTACATCCTTGCTGGCACTTGGGATTGTTAGTATTTATTTATCTATTCTAATATGTAAATAGTGGTATCTCATCATGATCTTAATTTGCATTTCCCTAATAGCTAATGCTGTTAACATTAGGTTCTCATTTTTTCGTGTCCTTATTTGCCATCTTTATATCCTCTTTGGTGAAGTATCTGTTCAAGTATTTTGTCCATTTTTTAAATTGGGCTTTTGTTTTTGCTTTTTCTCAACTTTAATTTTAGGTTCAGAGGGTACAGGTGCAGGTTTGCTATGTGGGTAAATTGTGTGTTGCTGAGATTTAGTGTATGAATGATCCTGTCACCCAGGTAGTGAGACCAATACCAACAGGTAGATTTTCAACCCTTCCCCACCTCTCAACCTCCCCCACCCAGTAGCCCCCAGTGCACTAGTGTCTGTTATTCTAATCTTTATGTCCATGTGTAATGCAATGTTTAGCTCCCACTTATAACTGAGAACATGTGGTATTTGGTTTTCTGTTCCTGCATTAATTCACTTACGATAATGACCTCCAGCTGCATCCATGCTGCTGGAAAGGACATGATTTTATTCTTTTTTATGGCTGCATCGTATTCTATGGTGTATACATACGACATTTTTACTGTTGATGGACATCTAGGTAGATGCCATGTATTTGCTATCATGAATAGTGCTGCAATGAACATAGGAGTACATGTGTCTTTTTGGTACAATGATTTATTTTCCTTTGGGTGTACACCCAGTAATGGGATGGCTGGGTTGAATGATAGCTCTGTTTTAATTTCTTCAAAATCTCCAAACTTGTTTCCACAGTGGCTGAACTAATTTACAATCCCACCAACAGTGAATGAATGTTCCCTTTTCTCCACAACCTTGCCAACATCTGTTATTTTTTAGTTTTTAGTTTTTTAGTAATAGCCATTCTAACTGGTGTGAGATGGTATTCTCATTATGGTTTTGATTTGCATTTCTGTAATGATTAGTGACGTTGCAGATTTTTTCATATATTTGTTGGCCGCATGCATGTCTTCTTTTAAGAAGTCTCTGTTCATGTCCTTTGCCCATTTTTAATGGGGTCATTCATTTTTTTGCTTGTTGAATTGTTTAAGTTCTGTATATATTCTGGATATTTGTAGATCTTTGTTGGATGCATAGTTTGTGAATACTTTTCCCCATTCTGTAGGTTGCCTGTTTACTCTGTTGATAGTTTCTTTTGCTGTGCAGAAGCTGTTTGTTTTTTTACTGTTCAGTCTTGAGCATTCTTTGTCCTATATATGAGTCTTCTGTTGACCATGTGGCTTGCAAATATTTTCTCCCACTCTGTACCTTGTCTTTTTATTCCCTTAGCAGTATCTTTCTCAGAGCAAAAGTTTTTAATTTTGATGAAGTCAAATTTGTCAAAATTTTCTTTTATAGATTATGCTTTTGGTGTCATGTCTAAAAACTCCCTGCTTCTTGGTGAATGCCTTGAAAAAATACGTATATTAACATTTATATCTATAGAGTGTTTACATACATATATAGGCTAACCCTAGATCAAGAAGATTTCCTCCTTTGTTTTCTTCAAAATATTCAATGCTTTTAGGTTTTCTATTTAGGGCTAGCATTAATTTTGAGTTAATTTTTACATACAATGTGAGGCTTATGTTGAAATTTACTTTGCATATGAATGTCTAATTGTTCCAGGAACATTTGATGAAAAACAACATTTTTCTCTCTTGAATTATCTTTGTACCTTTGTCAAAAATCACTTGATGACTTCCTGCAGATCAAGTTGGCACAGACTAGTTTTTCTTTGCTCCTCCCTGCTAAATAGAATTATTAACCCTGGAAATAATGCAAGAGGCAAACAAAGGAGAACTCCAAAGGAGGCAAGAAGAAGGTGAACTGGCTGGCGACCCCATGACTGGGGAGAAAACACAGCAGCAGGGCATCTTATGTTCCCTCATCTAACAGAAGGCCCCCCAGCCTAGCAACAGAAAGCAACTAGTAGTCATTTGACAACACTAGGCAAACTCAGTGCCAATGACAAGGGGGTTGATTGGAGCCCCACTAACACTAGGAGTCTGGGTAAGCAAATGCCTCTTCTGACAGCCAGAGACCACTTTCCTTTTCCCCCTTCTACCCTTAGACCTTCTACCCCTACCCCTAGACCTGCCAAGAGATATCAAGGCAGCTGGGCAGGAGTAGCAAGAGGGACCTAGACACAGCAAGTGTACCTGAGGGGCTGACACTTGCTTCTCCCACCCAGAGATACTGGAGTGGCCAGAAGAGACCTGCTCAGCCCAGGGTGTGGCCAGCCTGGGAATCTGCTTTGTCGCAATAAGCCTGAGACGCCCTCTCCCACTGAGAAACACTGGGCAGGGGTGGAACCTGCAAGAGGGACCTAAGCACAATAAGTACCCTGGCAAAGGGCACTCCTTTGTCCCCATGGCATTGAAGCTACCTTCTCTCACCAAGAGACATGGAGTAGGGGATGATAATAGGGAGACATCTTGCCACAAGGGTCTTATCCATCTTACACAGGCTGGGGGAAACCAGCCACAACAAGCCCCTGCCTAGGGAAGCCTCTAGGTCCTTGCAGCCCTGAAATACCTATCCTTCACAGAGAGTCCCAGAATGGGGAAAGCCCTCGTATTCCTTCAGATAACACCAGGAGGGACCAGTGGGAGTCCCAGCAGCCTAGTTAAACTAAGCAGAAAAACACATACACTCACTGAATGTCTCTGAAAATTAACGTGTCATTGGAATCACTGCCTACAAAAGTAGTCCAGGACCTCTATACAGAACTCCAGGGAGACTGCTTACTAAAATAAATAAATAGACCCAGAGTTTCCCAATATAATAGACAACATATCCAGATAATGATCAACAAAAGACCTATCATATCAGGAACCAAGAAAATTACAATACCAATGAGAAATGACAATCAGTTAATGCCAACATGAAGACAAATCAGATGTTGGAATTATCTGACCTGGATTTTAAAGCATTCATAATGAATGTGCTTCAACAATCCATTACAAATGTTCTTGAAATAACCGAAAAAAATAGAAAATTTCAACAACAAAAATAGCAGTTATAAAAAAGGAAACAAATAGAAATTATAGAACTGAAAAATATAATAACAGAAATAAAAAGTCTCACTGGAAGGATACAATAATAAAATGGAGATGATAGATGATAGAATCAGTGAACTTGAGGACAGAGCAGTAGAATTCACTCAACCTATATAACCAAGAGAAAAATTAACTGGAAAAAAAATGAACAAAGCCTCAAGGACTTATGGGACAATAATAAAAGATCCAACTTATGGGACAATAATAAAAGATCCAACATTCATATCATTGCAGTTCCAGAAGGAGAGGAGAGAGGGTAGGACTGAAAGAGTATTCAAACAGATAATGATCTGTTGAATCATCTGTTGGTGAAAGATATAAACAGTTTGATTAAAGAAGAGAAGAAGATTCTAAATAGGATAAACCCAAAGAAAACAACACTAAGTTTATTATAATTAAACTTCTGAAATCAAAAGACAAAAATCTCTTGAAAGCAGCCAAAGAAAAACTATGCATTTCTTGTAGGAAAACATCAACTCATGTGACAGTGCCTTTCTTATTTGAAACTATAGAATCCAGGTGGAAGTGGCATGTTTTTCAAGTGCTGAAAGAAAAGAACTATCAACCACAAATATCTAGTGAAACCATTCTTCAGCAATGAAGAAGACAAATAAAGGACTTCTCAGGTAAAGGAAAACTAAACAACTTACAGTTAGCAGGCCTATCCTAACAGATTGGCTAAAGAATGTTCTTCAAACAGAAAGGAAATGATGAAAGAATCCAGAAGGATCAGGAAGAAAGAGGAATGCAGTATATATATATATATCTCCATGCAGTAGACTATCCATTTCCTCATGAGTATTATAAGTCACATTTGATGATTGAAACAAAATGTATAACATCTGATACTCAAGACAATGATATTTTAAAGTAAAGGAAGTAAAGGCACCTGAAAGGAGGTGAGGCTTCCATACTTTACTTGAAGCAGTAAAATGTGGATACCAGTACACTGTGATAAGCCATATTTGTATATTGTAATATCTACTGTAACCACTAAAATAACTATACAAAAAGCTATGCTCAAAAAGCCATAAATAAGTCAAGATGGAATCCTAAAAACAATGTTCAAGTAATACACAAGAAGGCAAGAAAAGAAGAGCAGAGGAATAAAAACCAATTGAAAGACAGATTGGCAGAGTGGATAAGAAGTTACAATCCGACTGTATGCTGTTTAAAGAAACTAACTTCAAATTCATTTGACATAGGTAGGTTGAAAGTAAAAGGATAGACAAAAATACCACGTAAACATTAACTTTTTATGGAGCAGGAATGGGTTTTAAAATATCTTATAAATTAGACTACAGAGCAAAGAAAATTACTAGAAATAAAGAGGGACATTATATTAGTGATCAAATGAATTAACTTATGAGGAAGACATAATGATCTAATGTGTGTGAACCAAACAACAAAGCCTCAAAATAAATGAAGCAAAGAAAACCTGATAGCACTGAAAGGAGAATTTGACAAGTTCACAATTATAATTGGGACTTCAACACTGCCCCCAAACCCCAGCAACTGGTAGAACTTCTAGGCGGAAAATTTGCAAGGATACAGAACATTTGAGCAACAGCAGCAACCAACAAGATCTCATTGACATATGTAGAACACTCCAACAATAACAGCAGAATACATGTTTTATTAAAAGTGCACGTGAAAACTCACAAATACCCTGAGCCATAATAAAAACCTCAGGAAATTTAAAATACTTGAAATTATACATAATATGTACAACAATCATGATAAATCAGATTAGAAATTAATAACAGAAATACAACAAGAAAATCTCTAAACAAGTGAAAATTGAATGATGCACTTCTCAATAATCCATGGGACATAAAAGGACATCTCAAAAAAAATTAAGAACATAGGACTGAAAGAAAATTAAAATAAAGCATATCAAAATTTGTGGGGCACACATTAAGGAGTGTTGAGAGGAAAATCTATTGTACTAAATGCTTACGTTAGAAACAAAAAGAGGTCTCAAATCAATAATCTGAGCTTCTACCTCAAGAAACTAGAAAAAGGAGAGCAAAACACTGCCAACACAAACAGAAAGAAGGAAATAATAAAGGTCAGAAATCAATGAAATTTAAAACAGAAACAATAGAGTAAATCAATGAAATAAAAATCTGTTTCTTTAAAAAGTTCAATAACTTGGGTAAACTTCTGCAAAGATGACAATTAATCAAAGAGAGAGGACACAAATTGCCAAAACCAGGAATGAAAGAAGGAATTATTACTACACACAATAAAGGATAATAAAGAAATGCTACAAGCAACTTAGTTCAGCAACTTAGATGCAATGAATGGACCAATTATTTATCAAAAACTACAAACTACCCAAACTAACCAAAGATGAAAAAGACAACAGCCCTGTAACTATTAAATAAATTTAATTGATTAAAATTTTTTTCAAAAAAGAAATCTCTTGATCCAGATAGTTTCATTGGCAAATTTCACCAAACATTTAAAGAAATAACATCAATTCTACACAATTTTTTTCAGAAAATAGGAAAATAGAGGACACTTCTCAACTCACGAGAATCTAATGCCAATCTATTTGCATTAGGTTACTCTAATGCCAGTACCAGACAAGGACATTACAAGAAAATTACAGATCAATATTCCTCATTAACACAGATCCCTAAATCCTGTATGAAATACTAGCAAATCAAATTCAGCGGTATATACAAAGAATAATTTATCTGAGCAACTTGAGGGCTTTATCCTAGGAATGCAAGCCTGTGTCATGCTTGTCAATCAATGTAATCCATCATATTAGCAGTATAAAGAGAAAAATCAACTTATATTAACTGACATGGAAAAAGCATTTGGCAAAATTCAACATCTACTTATGACATTGACATGATAAAAATAAAAATAAAACTGTTGAAAAAAGGAATAAAAGGGAATTGCCTCAACTTGATAAAAGCCATCTACAAAATAATCTACAGATCACATCATACTTAATGGTAAAAGACTGCAAAGATCATGAACAAGACAAAATATCATCTGTTTTGGCCACCCCTGTTCAACATTGTATTGGAATTCCTAGACATTGCAATAAGGCAATTTTTAAAAGTTAAACAGATTGGAAAGTGTGGGAGAAAAAAAAAACCTATCTCTATTTGCAGACAACATGATTGTCTAAATAGAAAATCCTTAAGAAATCCACGTTAAAAAAAACTCTTGGAACTAATAGATGAGTTCAGTAATATGTCAGGATATAAGGTCAATACAGTCAACATACAAAAATCAATCATGTTTCTATATGCTAGCAATGAACAATTGAAAACCAAACATTTTGTAAATATTTTAAATAGCTTTAAGAAATGAAATATGAAATAAAAATGAAAGTGAAAGAAAACATATCCAAGACTTGCATATTGAAACTATAAAAACACTTACAAAAGAAATCAAGGAATCACTAAACGAAGAGACATACCATGCTCAAATATTGGAAAATGCGAAATAGTAAAAATGTCGATTTTTCCCCAGTTGCTCTATAGATTTGATGCAATTCCATCAAAATTCTAGCAGGATTTTTTGTAGATATAAACAAGCAGATTCTAAAACTTTTATGGAAAGGTAAATAAACTGATAGCCAAAATAATTTTGAAAAAGGACAATAAAGTTGAATTAATCCCTACCTGATGTTAAGACTTACTATAAAGCTACATTAACCAAGATCATGTGGTATTGGTGAAGGGATTGACACATCAATGAACAGAATACAGCCTAGAAATAGATGACAAAAGTAAGGCCAAGGAAGTTTTTAACTGAAATGTTTGTGAGGTAATAACATGCTGTTACAAGAAGTAATATAGAGCAATTCCATGTACCCTAATTATACAATTTTGAAAACTATAGAACAATATCATAACTAGGATATTGACATTGATACAATCCAATCATTTTATTCAAGTTTATTTTTCTTCTACGTGTGTGTATTTAGTTTTATACACTTTTATCACATGTGTAGGTTTATGCCTCTACTAGCACAGTTAAGATAATAAATAGTTTCATCACCACGTGGACCCTCAAGTCGAATTGCCCCAGTACCATTTGTTAAAAAGACCATCCTTCTTCCATTGAATTGCTTTTGCACCTTTGTCAAAAGTCAGTTGAGCATATTTTTTTTGGTTTCTATTTCTGGGTCCTCAGTTCTGTTACATCCATCCATATGTCTATCCCTCTACTAGTACCACTCTGTCTGAATTACTGTAGCTATATAGTAAGCCTTACTATCAAGTACAGTGATTCTTCCCACTCTATTTTTCTTTGTCAAGATTGATGTAGCTATCTTAAAATCCGTGCCTTTTCATATAAATTCTAGAATAAGATTTTCTATTATATGTCTAGAAAAAACCGCTGGGATATTGATAGGAATTGCATTAAAACCAGAAATCATTCTGGGGGAGAACTGACATCTTTAATAGTTACATCTTCAAATCCATGAACACAGTACGTCTCATCATTTATCTAAGTCTTCTTTGATTGCTTTTCTTAGCATTTTTAATATCCAGCACACAGATCATGTAGGAATTCAACATGTTTTGCAAAGTTTATCTGTAAGTATTTTATTTGGAGCAATTGTAAATGCTTCAAACAGTTTTTTGGTTTTAGTTTTGATTTGCACATGTTCCTTGTTACTTGCTATGTGAAACACAATTGGTTTTTGTGTGTTGATCTTATATCCTGACCCTTTGATGAACTCATTTATAGTAGTTTTTTTTTTTTTTTTGAGAATTCCTTGGGAGTTTCTACATAGACAGTCATGTCATCTGCTTTGTGTTTCGTTTTCAAGAGTTTGATTTTGATGTATCTGAGAATAGATTTCTTTGGGTTTACCTTATTGGCATTCACTGAAATTCCTGACTGTGTGGATTTATGTTTTCAACCAAATTGAGGGAGCCATCTCAGCCTTTCCTTCTTTATTCAATGTGTTTTTTCTATACTGTACCCTTTCTCTTCTCTGTCTGGGACTTTGATGACACCAATCTTAGACCTTTTTAATTGTACCACAGGTCCCTGAGCGTCTGTCAATTGTTTTTTTCAATCTTTTGTTTTCTATCCAGGCACTGTGGCTCAAACCTGTAATCACAGCATTTTGGGAGGCCAAGGCAGGAGTTTCGCTTGAGCTCAGGAGTTGGAGACAAGCCTGGGCAACATAGTGAGACCTTGTCTTTACAAAAAAATAAAAAATAAAATTAGCTGAGCATGGTGGCACACACCTGTACTCCCAGCTACTCAGGAGGCTGAGGTGGGAGGATCACTTGAGCAGTGGAAGTTTGAGGCTACAGTGAGAAGTGGTGGCAGCCAGTGCACCCCAGCCTGGGCAACAAGTGAAACCCTGTCTCAAAAACAAACAAACAAACAATAACAACAACAACAATTTTGTTCTCTGTGTTGTTCAGATTGGATGATTTTTATTGTTCTATCTTCAAGTTCATTGGCTAGTTCCTCTTTTATCTTCATTATGCTGTTAAACCCATTTAGGGAGTTATGTTCTTTTAAACTTTTAATTACGTATTTCTCAGTTCCAAAATTATATATTTATGTCTTCTATTTATTCTAAGATTTTTAAACTTCTATTCATTTCAAGAGTATTTGATCTTACTTCTTGAAGCATTTTTAAAGTCTTTGTGTAATCAACATCTGTGTCATCTAGGCAATGGTGTCTATTGATTGTCTTTTCCTATATGAGTTGAGATTTTCTTGGTTCTTCCTATAATGAGTAATTTTATATTATAATAAGTTATAAGTCCTATGGGTCTTATTTGTGGGCTGTATTTACATTCTAAGAATATTCCTTTTGGGTGTGTTTTAGCAGGCAATTGACTAAGTTGAGTTCAGGCTTCCAATTCCAACCAGGCTTCTGTGGATTGTCATTCCTATGTCAGCTGAATTTTCAAAGTCTTTGCAGTGCTATTTGGATTGGTTCTGCATGTATGGCAACCAGTATCCACTTTGGGACTTGGATGGCAGTCTATCCAGTAGTTCAGTTTTCACAGTCTATGTATGTGCTGTTGAGGGTCAAGCCATGTATGCACAGCTCAGGATAAGCCTAGGAATTTATAAATAATTTTATGGGGTTGCTTTTCTGAGCTCCTTCTTTTCCATAATCTTCCTTGCCTTTCCTGATTCTTTGGGGGCTTCCCTTTAGGTCCTCCAGCCAGAAAACTTTATTTGTCTTGATCTACTGCACTCTTGCCATGACTGCACCCATATCTACAGCCAAATAGCAGAAGGTCTGAGGTAGTATAAAGCAATTTTAGGCTCTTATAGGATCCTAGTGCCACCAGTGCCACCACTGTCAGAGGATTCCTTGTGGGCTTAGAATGCACAAGAATGAAGAAAAATAGAAGAACAAAAATTAAAACTGGGGCTTTCCTTTATTCTTTTTCTTCCTCTCAAGAGGGCATCTTCTTGAGCTTCTCTGTCTGTGCTGATGTTCACTTCCAGTTGCTGGGCTAAGTTTATTTCAGCATGGGGAATTGTGGAATTCAACAGAAGGATAAACCATCATCAGTAGAATATCAATTCAAATTTTATTCTCTGCTCTTCCTGTTGCTATTTACTTTTCAGAGTCCTCAAATAGCTGTTGCATGCATCCTGTCCAGCTTTTGTGACTGTATTCAATGGGACAGACAGGGTGAAGTATGCTTACTCCACATTACCTGGAATAAGAACCCATGCTATTGTTTTTGTTTGACTCATTAATTAGAGAGGGAACCAGTAAGATGTTCATACTGGTTCAAAGAACTGTTGAGGTGGAAGGTATTTCCATCCAATTTAACTAAGGAATATTAGAAAAAGATTGCTGAGTTACATGCCAAATTGATTAACATCCTATAGGACAATAAACTGTAACCTTTGAGAGTATCTTTTTCATTGGACAGGAATTATTTGCATCTCTACATGTTAAAATATACATGCTAACTAGTAATTCTCTAAGGCCAAAACTTTTAATTAAAATTTCATTTTTATTAAGTACTAAACTAAGTACATTTCTCTAGATAAACCTTGGATGAGTCTTTGTTCTTGTACGTCATGGAGATTACATGCCATTCTTATTCTGTAAGGTTTTTTTTTTTTGCTTTATTTCCTTGTTTTGAATAATTTTTCTTAAAAATAGCAATCCAAATTATTCCTGCAGAAGGTCTTAACTGAAGTAAGAGATGATGTAGCTGGCTTAGACTCTCTGAGAAGGCAACCCAATTGTTTCCAATTCAATAAATATGTATTACATACCTACTACTATGTGCCAGACACCTTGCTAGGCAATTGTGCAGAAGACCAATATATGATTTTCATAATATACATCAATCACACAATGTTCTCTTGAAAATTAGTTTGTCTTGCCTAATATAGACTGTAAAATTCTCCAATTGTCATTGAGAATGAAAATTTGAAAACTTTATGTATGTATAAAATACAGTCATTCCTCAGTATCTATGGGGAATTGGTTTCATGAAGCCCTATAGATACCAAAATCCATGCATACTCTAGACCCACAGTCAGCTCTGTGGAACCCACATATATGAAAAGTCAGCTGTCTGTATCTGTGGGTTTTACATAGCACAAATACTGTATTTTCAGTCACATTTGGTTGTGGAATGCAGAACCCACGGATAAGAAGGGCCAACTGTATTTACTGAAAAAAATCCACATATAAGTGGATCCACACAGTTCAATCTCGTGTTGCTCAAGGGTTCACTGTACCTTTTTTCTGTGATGCTCTTCTCAGAAATGCAAGAGCATTTGTTTGTTCATTTGTTTAGCAGAAGATGTCATTTTGATTGCCCTTGTTTACTTTCAAAGGAAAAGCAGAGGAAAAAAAGAAGAGGAAAAAGTGAAAGAGGAGGAAGAGGTTATGGCGGTACCAAAATTTGTTGGTGAAGGAAGCTCTGACAAAGAATGGTGTCCTCCCTCTGACCCTGATTTCTCTATGTATGTGTATGAGGTGACCAAATCAATACTGCCCATAACCAATATTAAGGAACAGATTAAGGATCTTGCAAAGTAAGTTGTCTATGTATATATGTGTTTTTAATTTCTGAAAAAATTTTAGTGTCATATACATTTTAGCCATGTTTTAGACAAATACGCCATAAATAAAATTGAAGCTTACAGCACTCTGACTCTGACACAGAAACACAATGAATTGGAAAAGTCCTCAATTTCTATTTAGGTCATATGTTCACTTAGAATCAGAGATAGGAGCTGGAAATTGCTTCAAGAAAAATGCCTGTTATTTTCTTCAGCTAGACCATGAAAAGCATCTTTCAATGTGATCCTGCAGAAGTTATGAATGAATCAAAAGTTTGAAAATTAAATCATCCCTTAGGTGGATGGGGTGTTCATAAGTTAAAGGAATCCTACTGTGAATTATTTGTAAACTGATAAATTTTCTAATACAAATGTCCAATGTCTCTTTTTCTGATCCGTTTCTGATATTTCGTGTTTCACGTTACTCTAAGTGGGGCGTGAGCATTCTAAACAATGGCTGCTTAGGCAGGCTCAGGGCTCTGTATAAGCCAGTGAAGTTGTCTTCTTCATTAGAGTGTTTAATTACACCAGGTAAAGGCTGGAATTGGACTTGGTAGCTGTAAGGGGTTAGGAATCACCAGAAGTGAGGACAGGCTTCGTGACTGACACCACTCAGTAGGTAAGCTGCTGGCTTGTGCAACAGCTGCGGTCTCCATGGGAGCTTGCATCTCCTCCAAATAGCAGTGAGTTGCTATCATGAAACCTGGATGTGACAACTGCAAGTAACACAGCTGCCAGATCACTGACTTTTTGTCAGCCAGAACTGGAAGAGAACATTTTTGGCTGCTGAAGTATTCCTGATGTCCTTGAGAAGTGATGGCTCAAGCGGAACTCTGTCTTCGCTTATGTGAACGTTTGTCAAATCTCTTCATGCTTTGTTCCTATCAGTAACACTTTTCATCATTCTCAAATAATTGTCTTTTTTTAACCTGAGCCCACACCAAGATACAGAGAGAGGCAGAGATATGTCCCCATGGCTCTGGTCCTTGGCATTCAGTAGAGTACCCCTGGCTTGGTGGAACTGCAGTCAGTTCAACAGCTTTCTCCCCAACTCTTTCTCTCTCTCTCTTTTTTTTCTTTTTTTAAATCATTGTTCTTCTTTGCTTGGTTTCTCAGGCAGCAAGAGGAATTTCTTTAAAATTCGTAATTTGGGCCAGGCACACTAGCACATGCTTGTAATCCCAGTGCTTTGGGAGGCCAAGACGGGAAGATTTATTGAAGCCAGGAGTTTGAGACCAGCCTGGGCAACATAGTGAGACTCTCATCTCTCTTTATAAATACAAATTAAAAACTAAAATTGCAATTCTGCCTTTACTCCAAGAATGTAGTGGTCTTCATAGACAAAGGGTATAGCAGGTGTGTTTACTGACTTCTTCAGTGAGAGCCTAATATTAGGAGAAATCCACAAGCAAAGTATACCACGTTTATCCTGCCTTGCCCACAGATCTGTGACTTTATTTTCTTTTTGCCTCTTCCTCTTCTTCCTTGCTCCTGACTTCAGTGTTAAGTCATACCATGTCTTTCTCTAAATTAAAATAAATTTTTAAAGAAAAAATAAAAATATAAAACTTGAAAATGTTTGTAAATCTAATGGGAAAATTTTCTGTGTTTGTCTTGTCTCTGAGTTTAAATTCCTTGAAAGAAGAACGGTATGTTACTTCAACTCCTTCCTTGGATTTCAGATTAAAATATTTAAAAATACTTTTCAAGACTAAGATAAAATTTTAAAACTGCATTGATATTTAGTGTTATATTGATTTTATCTTGTGATAAGTATTGGGAAAAATTAGCGCTCATTTTCTCCTTCAAATTGAATGAAATTGCTAGAATTTCCGTTTATATATGATGGCTTGCATACAGTAAGCATGCTAACCTATTTATGGTTAGTACTTTCTCAAAAATAAAGCACAATAAAAATCACAGCAAATGTCATTTTTACATATATATTTACATGTAATTACACTCAAAGCATCCTAAGTGAGTTATTAAAATTGACTGATTTGATCTCAATGTAATTGACACAGGTATGTGGCAGAAAAAATGGGTGGTAAGATTCCAAAAGAGAAACTACCTGATTTCAGCTGGGAACTTCACATAAGTGAACTGAAATTTCAACTTAAATGCAATGTTATACCGATTGGACATGTCAAAAAAGGAATCTTCTACCATAGAGCTTTGCTGTTCAAGGTATGTAAGGTATTTTGCCTCATTTGCCATTAAGTAAAAATGCTTTGTCTTTATCATATGGGAGTAGTCCAGTTGCTAACATTTAACTGGATATTATTAATTCTACCATTTAGATTTATTTATATCTGACATATAAGTGTATATATACATATATACAAGCATACACCTACATATATATGAATATATACATGCATACACACACATACCTGCCTATATAGTCACCAGACTACTAGAAGCATATTTATTCAATCGTGACCATACACCTACTATGGCGAGGACCTCTGCTAGGGCCTGAGAGTACAGAGATACTAAAATGACAGTCCCTGCACTCCAGGGGTACCTAAACCAGACTTGCAGCTTCCAAAGTAAAGTCAGGGAAAATTCCAGAAAAAGAGCTGATATATAACCCAAGTATGAGAGGCTGCATAGGCTTTCCTCAAGTAAAGAAGGAAAACAAGCGTATTCTAAACAGAGAAAACATCTTATGCAAAATAATACAGGTATGAGAATCAGTGGTCTATTTGAGGAAGGTAGAATAGTTTGTGTGCATGAGGAAAAGAGGAGGGGTGAATGCTAGATCATAACGCATCATGTAATTTTGGGCATTATTACCCTAAAATATAACAGTAGCCACTGAAAGTATTCAAGGGGGTAACATCATTTTGAAACACTATTCAGGCAACAGAATGGGGAATGAATTAGAGCAGGGGCAAGACTAGAGACAGGAAAACCAGTTAGAAGGTGACCGAGCAAGAAGTGTGGTTGATCCATACTAAATCCTGACATGTAGATGTGGAAGAGCCAATGAATTTAGAGGACATAATCGAAAGGAGTTGGTGACTGCCTAGGCATGGTGCGAGAGAATACATGAGGAGAACAAAATGATTTCTGGGCTTTGAGTGGGGCAGCTGGTAATGATGGCATTATTCCCTGAAATGGGGACATCAGAGAAGGATCAGGTTGAAGAGAGGGGGTGATCTTTTGCTCCATCATATCCAGTGTCTGGCATATCATAGAAGCTGGAAAAATGTGAACTATAGACTAAATGCATAAATTTCCTACCCTTTCCCAAATACTTATAAACATCATTGCATTCACATGCATCTTACCTCCAGTTCCAAGCTAATTCTATTATCTAAGTGCCAGCCTTTCCTATTCCTTTGGATTGCCTGCTGTATCAATTCTTCCTTCTCTCCTGTCTTAACTCTCTTCTCTCTCTTAGCTATTTTCCCCTTTAAAATCTAAACATGCTTAAGTCTGCAGTATATAAAGAGAAAATATAAAGCTTTTATCATAATAGCTACAATTACTACCTTAAATCCTATTACCGTGACTAATGTCATTTTGAACTATATGCCAGGGATATGATAACTATAATTGTGAAGAGTTTCAAAAATGCCAAATATAGAAATGACTACCCTTACTTTAAAGGTGAGCAAACTGATACCTGGAGAAATAATTTTACCCAAGGTCAACCATAGGTGGAGCTGAAATTTGAGCCCATGCCTACCTGAATAAAATACCTACCACACTGCTTCTACCCATAGATAATTCCCATTCCTGGTCAAAATTCTGAGTCATCTTAGCTCCTTGTCATTCTTTGGCACACCTCTCATTTTTGTCCTAACTCACGGCCATCTGGCTTTTGCTCCCACTCTCTCAATAAGGACCTTAGTGATCTCCCTATTGTCTGCCTTGCTTAACAGATCAAAGAATTGGAGAACACCTCCAGGTCTCTCTTAAATATTGGGGTTCCTCAAGGTTCTGACCCAGACACTCTTCTGTTCTCCCTTTATGTACTTCGCAGGGTGAGGTTTTCCTTCATATGGCCTTAAATACTACCTAAATACCTAAAATCTACAGATTATTTCCTTCATCCTTCAAACCTCCCCTGATTCCAGATCTATGTATGTGGTTAATATCCAGCTAGCTCTATATGAGTGTCTCATAGGCACTGTATTTTCAAGTTGGGCTACTATAACAAAATACCATAGACTGGAAGATTAAACAGCAGTCATTTATTTCTCATAGTTCTGGAGGCTGAGAAGTCCAAGATCAGAGTGCCGGCAGATTCAGTGTCTAGTGAGGGCTCCCTTCCTGGTTTGCAGACAGCCACCTTTTTGCCATATCCTCAAATGGCAGAGAAAAGGCTCCCATTGTATCCTCACATGGTGGAGAGCAAGCATGCTCTCCTGTCTCTTATTATAGGGACACTAATCCCATCGTGGGGTCTACCCTCATGACCTCATCTAAACCTAATCTCCTTCCAAAGACCCCCACCTCCAAATACCATCACATTAGGGATTAGGGCTTCAACATATGAATTTGGGGGAGTATACAAACATTCAGTTCATAGCAGGCATCTTAAGCTCATTATGCCAAACAGAATTACCCTCACATCTCAACTGAGTCATACAATTAATTACCCAGAAACCTCCCACCATTGAAATTCTGAACACCAATACTCACTGATAAAATATCTTATCCTTCCCCTCCTCCTAAATCCTTCAGTCCTTCTATATATACTCTTTATCTCCCTTATTTTCTTCCAGTTTTTTGGCCTGTTTGGCTTTACTTTCTTCCCTAGGCAGGACAGACAAATAGACCACAGACCTAATAATTCACTCACTCACTAATTTCCCCCATTCCCTCTCCTCCCGTCCTTCCACCCTCTGCCTTGCCAACCAGGCCTTGTTCTGATTGTCTGTCCTTTTCACTCATACACGCCACCTACAAGCCACTCCTCTATAGGCCACCCTTTCCCAGCTCCTAGTGGCAGGCTTTTTCCTATTTCCTTCAGCTACTGGGCCCCACATCTGCCCTTTGCCAAGTGCTTCCATCTGCACTGCTCCCCTCTAAGCAGGTGACCTTGTGTCCCGCTTCACAAACAAAACAGGGAGTTTCAGATGGGAATTCCTTCACCTCAGTCAGCAGCAGTTATTACCCTGACATTAAAAACTCAGACTCCAGAGACAGATGCCCTGGCTTTCACTTTCCGTCACCACATACCATGACCTTGGGAAAATTATGAGACCTCAGTTTTACCCTCTATAAAATGGGGAAAACGATAGCATCTATTCCACCGGGTTGGTTGTTTTGATGATTTACAAGGCTTTGACACGGAGTGTTACTTTTGGAAACATCTTATAATTATATATTTATTTTTGTCTCTCTGCCCCACTGAACTATGAGTGTCATACATTCAGATACTGTTTGTGTTACAGTTGATTCTTTACCAGTAGGTCTATATAGAATGTAAGGCTCTAGAAATGATAACCATGTCTTAATCATCATGGTCCACCCAAGACACAGTGACCTGGTGCAGTCATTATATTGTCAGTAATCAATAAATTAATATATACATATACAGGGTACTAAAACAACACAATTCCTGCCTTCTGGTGCTGTGTAGTATTAACTGAGTATGTAGCCTTGCCACTGCTTTAAGCACTGGACAGATAATTGACTTCATCTTCCTAACACCTTATGAAGAAAGTACTGTTGCTCCCCTCATTTCTCAGATGAAGCCATGGAAGCCCAGAGATGCCAAGTCCCTTGCTGTGGTGCGCGGCTAGTCGGTCTCAGGTCTGGGCTACAATCCAGACCCAGGCAGGCTGAGCCAGCTCTCCTGTTCACTATAAAGTGGCTGAGTAGTCTCCAGATTAGAGATACTTTGTTTTAATAACCTCAAAATCAGGAATCATCAGAGGACAAATTGAAGAGACAATTTCCAAGGAACCTAAGCAGTCTCTGGTGAGGTGGCAGCAAGGAGCCCTAGGACCAGGCACCCACAGTTCTGCCTCTCCTGCCCCATGGCACGCAGAATAATTTAGCTGGAAAGAGCCCCCACCCCAGGGTGATGCCTCCATTCAGTCTCACTGCATTTCACAGCCAAGGAGAGCCCAGAAGTTTGGAAAGATGGATAGATGCACTAGTGCCAAGAGTGCACAGAATAGCTTTTTTCCAACCACCTTCCCCATCTGATACAATAGTGTTACTACCTGGAAAAGGTCACTTCCCAGCAGGACCTACACAGAGATTTTGCATCTACAGAATCTTGAGTGAATTTATCACATTTGATAGAGGGAATTTATCACATTTGATTGGCCCCTATACCAATAGTCCACATCTTTCAGCCTCCTGTAGAAACATTTCTTTGCAAGACTTGTGTATTTCACCTTCAATCAAGGTGGGCAATTACAAATAGGATATTCCCCACCCCTCTCCCACATCACCCTTGACTGAGCTCTTGTTTTCTCCTGCAGGCTCTGGCGGATAGAATTGGCATTGGTTGCTCCCTAGTTCGCGGAGAGTACGGTAGAGCGTGGAATGAAGTCATGCTGCAGAATGAATCTCGGAAGGGAGTGATTGGGGGCCTCCCCACTCCTGAGATGTATGTGGTTGACCTCATGTTCCATCCAGGTGGACTGATGAAGTTGAGAAGTCGAGAGGCTGATCTTTACAGATTCCTTTAAGCCATCAGACGAACACAAGAGAGGCTCAAACAAGAAATTCATTGTGTACACTCTCTAAGACATTCACCAAATTGATTTTATCTCTTTAAATAAAAACTTTAAAGTATTAGAAATGTTTTCTCTGCAAAGGAATTAGGAAACTTGGAGTGAACTTTGCTGTGCTTCTGATTTCAGGCTTTTGGCAAGAGTTCTGTCTTATTAGATCATTTTCTGCTCACTGACCGTCACATAAAGCTGATTGTTGTCAAAATTCATCCAGCCCACTGTGTCCTGAGGAGCGTCTCTGTCATTTAGGAATCACATGTAGCGCTCAGCTGCTGCACCCAGGACAACACTGTGGCCTCATGACTGTCATCTTTCTTGCCCAGAATGTTTCAGACACTCTCAGTTAAGCAAACTAAGTGAATTTTTAGTATTTGCAGTCACCTTGTCTCAGTTTCATTTAAGATTTTGATAGTTTAGATAGAATAAACACAGATCTGTTTGAGCATTACAAATTCCTTTCTGAAAATTTTTGTTTCTATTTTTAAAAATTAATCATTAAAAACACTTTAATATAGTGAGTTAAGAATATTTCTAAAGTATATTTCCATAAAATGTTTTTGTTTTCATCTTGTCTGTGTTAGCTTGGAAACAGACCTTCAGCTAAAAACAATTCTGATTTGCTCTTCCACATTTTAATGCTGGGCCATTAATATATTATTTTCAATGTATAGAACTAAAAAATTTTTATTTTTTGGAAAACTTTGAAGCATAAAGGTAGAGCAAATCTTTGCTGAGGAATTGTGTTTTAGTATTGAGCACAAAATGGGGAGTAAATTCACATTTCAAATGATAAGACAAAAACTACTAATGTGGTGAATCTCATGAAGTATATATTGCCTAGTCATGCTTAAAGTCCAGTGTTGACCTGTATAGTCATTTTCGTAGAAGACGTTTTAAGGTGAATTTGATTTTAGAAATTAAAGCTAAGATTATTTTGTATTAATTTGTAATTTCAAAGAATATAATTCTTTATTTCAGAATAAATTTCTTTATTTCTGGTGTGGTAATTATATTTGTGTGGTAATTATATTTATCATAGAATTTTATGAAATTAGAGTGTGGATTATAGGATACAAACCTATTTGTAGGTTTTTCCCCTGCATTTTCAAGTCTGTTTTGATCCAGAAAGTATTTAAAGTGGATTACAAAGATCCATGGGATATAAGAAGGAAAAAAAATTAATGAAATACAGGCATAAGTGTAGGAAAGCCCAATAAAGCAGGAATAAGATTTGTATCCAAAGATTAGAATTCACAAAAATGCAGTGCATTTGTTAGAGATGAATGGAAATTTGACTCTATACTCACTGGCAGCCAGTGTGAGGGGAAATGTTATGTATCCATTACGTGATTTACACTAGGATCTGCTAGACAAAAGCACAGACCAGTTTCTCAGGTGGAACAAATATCAGGGGAATTTCTCTTTGGTAGATTCATAGAGATGGCAAAATGTAATATGGAAAATAACATCGTCAAAAACCAACCTCCTAGTAAGTTCTGAAAAGAAGGCCCCAACATCAAAGTGGAATTAGGCAAATGTTCTATGCAGAGCCACTAGGATAGGGCCCGGGTATACACCACTTTTTAAGATCTGGTGCATGCCAAAGATCTTTTTTTTTAATCTTTGAGACAATTCTGTACAATGTCTCTTTCAACTAGCTTCTAGGTAATTACTGAACAGAGATAGTTTAAATTTAATTCTCATACAGGTTTTCAAAGTTCATTTCTTCTGTTTTACTTGGTTTAAATGTAGAGCCATAAAATTTAATAATCAGCCAATTATATAAAGACAATACATTTGCAATGGCAACAAAAGTTATAAAATACATAGAAATAAATTTAACAAGAACTATGCAAGAAAAACTACAGAATTTTAATGAGACTTGAATAAATGGAGATGTCCTTTCCAGGAACAGCATGCTCTTTGATGGGAAATTCAGTAGTAAAAAGATTTCAGTCGCCCATATTAATATCTAAAATTAGTATAATTTCTATTAGAATCCCAACACATTTCTTTTCTGAAATTGACAAACAGCAAAATTTATTTAGAAGAATGAATGTGTATAAAAACTAAGAATATTTGGAAATAGAAAAATACAGAGGAATTGTCTCACTTATCAGAACATGTATTACAAAGCAATAAAAAGCAAATTAGTATGGTACAGGCATAAAAATTTAAAAAATTAAGACTCCAGACACAAATCCATACATATAGGTAGGATTTAGCATTGTTAAAAGTAGCTTTCTTGCCCAGTGGAAAAATGATAGCCTATTCAGTAACTGGTTGGGGGAAAATTATTATCTTGAGAAGGGAGATTCTATTTATGCCAGAAAAACTAGAAGTCATAAAAGAACATATATGACAAGTTTGGCTACATAAAACTCTTAAATGTCAGCAAAATACACTTAAGTGTCAGCAAAATACACTGTAAGCAAAATTATTGACAGGGAGAAAAAACACAGCATATTTAACAAGCAAAATGTTAACATTCTCAATAAGCAAAGATCTTCTAAAAATCAATAAGAAAAAGACAATACACTTGGAAAATAGATGGAGATGACAACATAGGTCAATAGTGGGAGCTCGGTTCCACATAGTCATTCAAGAACCCAGGCTGACAGAAGTTCCTCCATTTTGTACCTGCACCATCTGGAATAGAGGATCTCCTCAGCTGCTACGGCGAGAGGGAAAAGTGCTAAGGATATCCTTCAGGAATTATATGCTTTGGCCTGGAATAATGCGTAATTTGGTCAGAACTAGACCCAAACCATATGGGGTAATATCTGAAACTACAGAGATTTTAGTCAGAATCCTGGGTGTCCCTTAAAACCCTGGCAACTGTTGTGGTTGTGACATTTCAAGACAATTTATATAAAGTAACTTGTAGTTGTTCTGTCAGATCCAAAATCCAGAGTTTTATTTCTGGAGATCAAAAAACTTCATTAAAATTAATAACTAACTTTTAAAAATAGCTGTTAATTAAATGGAAAATGGACATTTAAATAAAATCCGTTTCACAAGCTTTGATCTTTAAGCAAGCATCATAAACGAGAATTCAAGTTTGCACTGTGCTTTTCATAAGTACACATCAAATGTGTTTAATACTTTTAATAAGTACACATCAAATGTATTATTTCCTTGCCAAAGAAGCAGGACTTCATCCATGAAAAATACTTTTCCAGAAGCTCAAAATAACGTGTAAGATCAAATGGATTATTATTATTATTTTGAGGCAGGGTCACTCTGTCACACAGGCTGGAATGCAGTGGTACAGTCATAACTCATTGCAGCCTCAACCTCCCAGGGCTCAGGTGATCCTCCCATCTCATAAGTAATTATGGTTTTTGTCATTACTTTTAATGGCAAGTAACTTGTTTCTCAGCAAGATATCTCTTACAGTATTCCCCTGCCAAAGTTGGCAATCTGGAGATGAGGAATGGGGTTTCAAGAGATGGTGCATTTTTCCTTAGAACTATCTAGAGAGAGAGGCTGTATTTACATGCTCTTTTTTTGTTTGTTTGTTTTTTGAGACAGAGTCTCACTCTGTTGCCCAGGCTGGAGTGCAGTGGTGCCATCTCGATTCACTGCAACCTCCACCTCCCGGGTTCAAGCTATTCTCCTGCCTCAGCCTCTCGAGTAACTAGGATTACAGGCGCCTGCCACCACACCCAGCTAATTTTTATATTTTTAATAGAGATGGGGTTTTGCCATGTTGGCCAGGCTGGTCTCGAACTCCTGACCTCAGGTGATCCGCCCACCTTGGCCTCCCAAAACACCGGGATTACAGGTGTGAGCCACCACACCCGGCCACTGTTTGTTTTTAAACTCAACTGAATACAGGGGTAGGATGAACTTACTAAACACTGTATGGAAAAATATCACTGTTCTTGGTATATTCTAGGAGCAATACAATAGTGTCAAGTCACTTATTTAGAGATTAATATTTAAAAGTCCTATTCTTTATTTAAAATTACCTGAGTAGTATTATATAGATCACTAGCAAAACTTTGCTTAGGTTTATCATTTTAAAGCCATGAATATAATTAGTTTAATAATAAAAGTGGACTTCATTTCCAAGGACAATCATCAAAGTGTCAGGTGGGAATATATTAATATAGTGAATTCAAATAAAGTTCTTGTGGAACTCACACAGTACAAGAGACCTGTAGGATCTACCAATAAATAAACCACGAATCGCAATTTAAAAAATAAAAAGCATTGTTGGAAAAGGTAAGGAAATTTTCGTGTGGTGATTTTACTTATAAATTCAATAAGCCTTTATTATTGAGAATTAATATAATAGCAGGGATAAAAAATTCAGTAAGTCTTTATTATTGAGAAGCAATATAATAGCACCTCTTTAGAATCAGAGCTGAGCTTAAGTTCTGTCTCTCACTTTTTCTAGCCGTGTGACCTTGAGAAAATTACTTAACCTCTCTCCCTCAGTTTAGCCTTCTGGAAAGTAAGGAAAAATAATAGCAAATATTTACATATTGTTTATGATGTGCCAGAGGCTGCTCTTTGTAGTTTCAACTCTTGGAGTAATCCTGTGATGCACAGGTAGGACTACCTACGGTTAACAAGTGAGAAAACCCAGGCACAGAGAGGTTAAGTAATTTACCCAAGATTGTCCAGCTAGTAAGTGTCAAAGCTTTCAATTTAAACATAGTTTGGCTTCAGAGGCCATGCTTCCAACCTATATGTCTCATAAAGCCATTGTAAGGGTGAAATAAGACCATGCATATAAATGAAGGATGGGGGGTGGCATATGTATTTGTATACGTGAGTGCACGTGTGTGTGTGTGTGTATGTAGCTCTCTATGCACACATAATGTTCTGTTCTGTTTGCCTTTAGCATGTTTTAAGGGAATTCCTCATTCTTCAAGCATTTGTCTCTCTCTTTAGATCCCTCTATAGGGCCAGAGAGTAAATATTTTAGGTTTCGCAGGCCATTCCATCTCTGCTGCAGCCACTCAACTCTGCTATTGCAGCACAAAAACAGCCATAGATAATACCTAACCAATGAAACTGTATCTACTAAAACAGGTGGGGGGCCAGATTGGCTCATGGACCATAGTTGGTCAACCCTTGCTTTAGATGATAAGCATTTTGAGGATATGGACAAGGAAAGGCTTCACTTTGCTTAGTATAATCCCTGGGCACCTTGGCTAAGTATTCAGGGGAGACTCACCCTGGCATTTGCCTTTCCTGGTTTCTCTGGGCTCTAAGATGGATCTGCTTGATGTTATTCCAATGGATGCCAACACAGATGCCTTATTTTTCAATAGGATGAGGACAGATGTGACCAATCTACATAAGAAAATAAACCTCCTATCTTCTATACTTCTGTCAAGAACTGCGAAGGGTCTGAAATTTTATCCTACTTGCAAGCTAACTGCCAATTTTATTGCTGCTGGAATAAGACATGAGAGATCTGGATCAGAGACAAAGGATTTTATTCCTCACAGCACAGCAAGCAGCATGAGCCAGGCTATTTGTGTCAAATCTCCTTGCTCCCAAGTCTCATGCAGAAAACATGGATAGACCCAGATGGATGCCTACCAATGCAGTGGTTTGTGTTACAGAAGAACTCTGAGCTTAGAAAACCCAAATCCTTTATAATCAGGAGCAAGGGCTGGGCGCAGTGGCTCACACCTATAATCCCAGCACTTTGGGAGGCTGAGACTGGCAGATCACCTGAGGTTGAAAGTTCAAGATCAGCCTGGCCAACATGAAGAAACCCTGTCTCTACTAAAAATACAAAATTAGCCAGCCGTAGTGGCGCATGCTTGTAATCCCAGCTATTCAGGAGGCTGAGGCAGGGGAATTGTTTGAACCTGGGAGGCGGAGGTTGCAGTGAGCTGAGATTGCACTCCAGCCTGGGCAACAAGAGTGAAATTCTGTCTCAAAAAAAAAAAAGAGTATAATGAGCAGCAAGAGAAACACTATATTATTTTCCAAGGCTATTCACCAACACCCTTGAAAAGACAATCTGGAACAAAGGTCAATCAGGAAGATGTGCAGATCGAGGGAGACCCATGGAGCATTGTCTCCCAATAGCTTCATCAATTCTTAAGTCTTTATGGAATCTCTCATCTGTAAAATAGAGACGATTCATACACAGTTATGTGAACTTACCCTAGCCAGTATCCCTATAATATGTATAAATATAGATATTCACATGTTTTATACAGATATATAATATAAAAGCTTATTATATATGTATATTATTTATAATTACATTAAAAAGGTCACAATAGATTGGCCTCATAAGTCATTAAGGCCAATTTTCTTTTCTGGCAACCCCCAAGGAATATTTGTGAAAAAGTATGGTGATTATCTGCTATATCATACTATATTGCCCTACTAATCTTTTGTCTGCAAGTTCAAGTCCAAATTCAGATCAAGTCTCACTTTCTTCCCTAAGCTTCTCCTGATGCCTTATGCTCTACTGGTGACCTTCTATCATAGCATCTTTGGCACTTATTTTGCATTTTTTCATATGCTTACTGCCTGGGGTTGCTGTTTTCTTAATGCACATATACGTGATATCATGGTTAGAAGCATGCAGATCTTTGGAGTCAGAGAGGCTTGGGTTGGAGTGTCCTACTTATACCATTCTTAGCTGTGGGATCTTTAGCAAATGTCTTGGTTTCTACATCTCTAAAATGGGGATGTAATAATAGCAGCCACTTCATAAGGTCGCTCTCAGAAGTAAATAAGTCCATGTACAGTACTGAACATAATGTAAAAAATAAAATCAGATCCAGTTAGAATGTTAAGAGTTTATCCTGCATACAAAAGAATAGTTCACAAACTGGGAGACCTCAATGTCTCAATTTTACAGCAGTAACAGTGCAGTTCATAGAGCACAAAGGAGGAAGCATTTTGGTGTTTTTCATGATTGGCTGTCATATAGTCTTTATTAAGGCAAACCAAACTGTTTAAGCTGATTTATTGATAGGTTATTGGTTGAATTTCACTGAATCAGGCTGATAAAGACAAAAAGCTTACATTTGTGTTATGTTTACCTTTATGGTGAAAGGTTTGGGAAAATTAGGATGACTTAAGTTTTGCTTATACAGCTACGGGCAGCTGGGCTTTGGGTCTCCCTAAACCGTGGCCTCCATTTTTATTTTGCTTTAACAATTGTAAGCATTTGATAACTATTAGCTATTATGCTTTGATCTCTCCTGATGAGATGGAAAGGAATTTTATGTTGGGCATACACCTTACTATCAAGAGCTCCTTGCAAAGGGATAACTTGAATAATATTTGTTGACTATCTGAATGCCTTAAACTAACTGATCTTAAAGACTAAAATGGAATTCTAATTCATTTTTATTTTCTTTTGGATATTTTTGAAAGTAGTTGGGTGGTAAATAAAATCACTCCTATTTCTGATTAGGTACTGATTTCCTTTGGCCTTTCAGTGTAGCAAATATGATGACCACATGGTTACTTTTTTTTTTTTTTTTTGAGACAGGATCTCACCCTGTTGCCCAGACTGGAATGCACTGGCGCCATCTTGGCTCACTGCTACTTCCACCTCCCAGGCTCAAGCGATTCTTCTGCCTCAGCCTCCTGAGTAGCTGGAATTACAGGCGCACACCACTACCACCCAGCTAATTTTTGTATTCTTAGTAGAGATGGGGTTTCACCATATTGCCAGGCTGGTCTTGAATTCCTGACCGCAAATGATCCACCCGCCTCGGCCTCCCAAGGTGCTGGGATTACAGGTGTGAGTCACGGTGCCTGGCATCACACCATTACTTTTGAATTTGTAGAATAGAATGTCAAAATGCAGAAATTCTGTCTTTGGAGCTGTCTGAAATCACTCCCCATCACCAACACCTTTGCTAACTGTGTGTGAGTGTTTCATTAAGAGAGGATACAGCATTACTTCCTATGGTTATATGACTCAGTATTGCTGCTTGGTGGACAGAGCTTGCCTGTGATTTTGAATGCCTCCCCTTGCATACTGGCATACTTATTACCTTTTCTTGTTTCGTTTTCGAAACAGAATCTCACTCTGTCACACAGGATGGAGTACAGTGGCACAATCTTGGATCACTGCAACCTCTGCCTCCTGGGCTCAAGTGATTCTCCTGCCTCAGCCTTCCAAGTAGCTGGGACTACAGGCATCCACCACCATGCCGGGCTAATTTTTGTATATTTAGCAGAGATGGGGTTTCGCCATGTTGGCCAGGCTGGTCTCGAACTCCTGACCTCAGGTGATCCACCCGCCTCGGCCTCCCAAAGTGCTGGGATTACAGGTGTGAGCCACCGCACCTGGCCTTATCACCTTTTAAAGTATGGCTGTTTGTGTAGTTAAGATGACTTGGGCTCTTGTTAACCTGCTAACAACGTATAAGGCTCCATATAGGGTAAGATCTTTCTTCCCACCAGAACTTGAAAAGGAGCAGGCTCCCATTTTGACAAGTCCCCAGTGAGCAGCATCTGCTTTAGGTATATTTCAGTCACAAACGTCTGGGTCTGACCTCAGAGCGATGAGCTAAGAGTCATTAATTTCCTTTTCCAGCTCAAAGGTATCAGCCCCCAAATGCTGCAGACAGTCAGGCTCTGATTATCTTGAGAAAGTCCCAGTTTGTTTTACACAAGAACAGCTGGCATACAAATGGAATCAAGCACTTTTAAGTAGTCGTTAATCATACTGATGAGAACAGCTGAAGCAAACAGTGGCCTCTGTAAGTACTCAGATATCTGACATACAAATCCAGTGATAGTCCAATTAGTTTATTTATAGGTTCCTTTCTTTGAAAAATATGAGTTTGTGTCTAGCTGTCCTTTTGATTCTACAGTCTTTGCTTTTAGAAAAACTTTGAAAAGCCCAGATGAATGCATTTATATCTGTGTTATCAAGTCATTTATCTGCTAACTCATTGATAGTCATTATCTGCATACACAATTTTCTAGCTCTGTGATTTCATTTATTTAGCTTTCCAGAAAATTGTTTTATTAAAAGTCTCATTTTATTAATACAAATAAGAGAGAGAGATAAATATGCTAGTTCCATAGACTGTTACAGGATAGAAAGCTTAGCTTATTTTTCTTCTATGCAATTATTTGCTCCTTTGAGGATTAGAATGAAAAGAAAAATTAACTGTTGAATGAGGAGATTTTCTTTATGCAGTTATTATTTTCCTTAGCTAAATAAGATAATAATAGAATAAATAATAAAAAGGGAGCAATGAATTGCCAGCAACAGACTTCAGAGTCCCACTCAGAAGTAACAATATGAAACCTATCTCCTAGCTGGCTTTAAAGAGCATCACAAAACTTAACAACAGTAAAACTCTCACCATGCCTGAGAGCCATGATTACTAGCTATGTAAACATTACTGCTGAGTTAAAAACATTTACAGGATCATTAAAACGCCCCTTTTCAAACATGTTCCTTACAAAACAAATGTCCTGAGACTCAAGTTTGCTGTGTCTGATGCTGCTAAACCATTACATTCAGAGAATGTTCTCACTAATATGAAATCCCCAGAAAGGAAATCAAGAAACAAGAAAAGTCTTGGTAAATCTCTTAATATCAACCATCTGATTTCTTTTAGGCTTAGCTTTAGCCTCACCATCAAGTTTTTGGCATAGTTGTAAACTGCTAAGTTTCCACTCTTCAAAGGCCCCAAAATGCAGGCGGGGTGAGAGCAGGGGAATGGGTTCCCCCCAGGAATCACAGTCCACAGCTTTAAAGTAAATCATTGCAGGAGAGACGCCAGTTCTTGCCCTCAGCCTGTCGCTGGTTGAGTTTCAGAGCCCTCAGAGTCAGAAACATGGGAGAGAACGCATGGCGAGTAGGTCCACCACGGGCATGTTCTGTTAGTTTTCATGTGCAGTTGACGTCTTTCAAAGACGCCATGCAGAAGGGATACAAAAGCCTGTAGAGCTCAGATAAGAGCTAGGAACTGCCAGAGAGAAGGTCAGAATGGATCTTAGCAGGTGTTCTGACAGAGAGGAAACGTTTCCTCTAACCTTTTAGATTCTGTAATTGGGGGCCTGTGAATTAAACTGACAGAAAACAGATTAGCAAAAGACAGACTTAATCATGTACTTATGGGAGTTCACAGAAAAGTGTCACTCAAAGAGATGGTTAGAATTCGTGGCTTCTATACTGTCTTAACTGGGGAAGAGGAGGGAGAAAAGGGCACTTAGGGAAAACAAATGACTTTTTGGAAAGATATATAGGCCCTTAGGAGATATGATCCTTTGGTCACAATGGTTGTTTAGGTGTGGTGCTGACTTTTAGCCTCTGGTGATGAGTCAGTCTTCTCTGTTTGCTTCCAGGAAGAGAATTTAAGATAATTGAATTCTTTTGAGTTATCTTGGGAGGCTCTACTTTTAGACAGATTTCAGGAACTCAAATGTTTCTGCTCAAAATAATTTATATGCCACAATAGCATATTCTGGGCCCTTTCATCCTCTCCAAATTATTCCCCCAGGTCAAGTGTACTTGGAAATCTCTGCTCAGATTAAGGTCTCAATATCTACACTTAACCTTAAATATGGGATTGTTCTTTAAAACAAAATTGGAGCCATTGTTAATGGGTGAACATATATATATGGCAATTAGCCAGGTGCAGTGGCTTATGCCTATAATCCCAGCACTTTGGGAGCAGAGGTGGGAGGATATCTTGAGTTCAGGAATTTGAGACCAGTATGGGCAAAACAGTGAGACCCCTTCTCTACAAATGATTTTTAAAAAAATATTAGCCAGGTGTGATGGTGCACGCCTGTAAGTTCCAGCTACTTGGAGCCTGAGGCAGGGGAATTGCTTGAGCCCAGTAAGTCAAGGCTGCAGTGAGCCATGAGCATGCCACAGCACTCAGCCTGAGTACCAGAATAAGACCCTATCTCATAAAAAAGACAATTAAAAATACATGAAATAAATTGTCTAGAAAATTTGAGACCCGGCCAGGCACAGTGCCTCATGCCTGTAATCCCAGCACTTTGGGAGGCCGAGGCAGGCGGATCAGCTGAGGTCAGGAGTTCAAGACCAGCCTGACCAACATGGTGAAACCCAACTCTACTAAAAAGACAAAAAATTAGCTGGGCGTGGTGGCGCATGCCTGTAGTCCCAGCTACTTGGGAGGCTGAGACAGGAGAATCACTTGAACCAGGGAGGCGGAGATTGCAGTGAGCTGAGATTGCGCCACCGTACTCCAGCCTGGGCAACAAGGGCAAAGCTCCATCTCAAAAAAAGAAAGAAAGAAAGAAAGAAAAGAAAAGAAAAGAAAAGGAAATTTGAGCCGGGCGCGGTGGCTCACGCCTGTAATCCCAGCGCTTTGGGAGGCCGAGGCAGGCAGATCACAAGGTCAGGAGATCAAGACCATCCTGGCTAACATGGTGAAGCCCTGTCTCTACTAAAAATACAAAAAACTTAGCCGGGTGTGGTGGCAGGCACCTGTAGTCCCAGCTACTCGGGAGGCTGAGGCAGGAGAATGGCGTGAACCCGGGAGGCGGAGCTTGCAGTGAGCCGAGATTGCGCCACTGCATTCCAGCCTGGGCAACAGAGTGAGACTCCATCTCAAAAAAAAAAAAAAAAAAAAAAAAAAAGAAAAGAAAATTTGAGACCCATGTTGTACTAAATGACTTGGCTGCAAGATGCCAACAGCTTGAAGGTTTTGTCACTCCGGTTTTGCTGTTTGCAAAACAATGAAATGAAAAGTTTTGGGGACACACTTGAGTTGGTTGTCCCACCTCCTTGCCTTTATGTTCTTATGCCACTGGAATAAGCACTAAAATCCTTGGGCCTTGAAGATATTTAGATGATGGGTTCCCTTTGGGCATCAGTACCCAGTGGTACGCTATTGCTATTCTTGGGACTTGGCAATATGGTTTTCACAAGTAATAATAACTGAATCATCTCCTTCCAAGCTACAGAATCACTCACTCCCTAGACTCATACATAATTACAGATGTAAATTGTTAGTACATTATAATTAGCATGACACCCGGAAAGATACTTAAAATAAACTTTAAAAAAAAACCTGCTACATATAGATGTGAGCAAAATCAGAAAAGACCCTCCACAAGCACCATGGTTGGGGGCAGGATGTGCAGTGGTTTTCAGCTGACACGCCAGCCGAGAACAACCCAGTTCAGATCCTAGCTCTGCTACTAAATGAGTGGCCTCAGACAAGTCACTCCCTGGCCCTAGTTTCTTTGCCTGGAAAACGGCAATGACGATAGCTCCCTCCTCATGTGGTTGTTTGAGAAGTAAGTGGATGAATGAACATAAAGCAGTGGAAACGGTTCCTGACACAGAGGTTGCCCCTGATGAGCATCATCCATTCTCAGCCCATCCATGCCATTCCCCAGTTAGACAGAGCAGGGACGGGACTTGGCACCAACCCCACTAATATATTTCTTCCATATATACCTGCTGACCACGAGGCTTTGCAAACTATGTGAGAAAACTAAGATAAGCAGCATTCCACCATACATCTTACCCAAGGGAGTTAACCTCAATCACTTGCATGCATGCAGGACCAGGAGAATAACTGATCCTGACTCTTTGCCTTATTATACTACTAAAATCCCCACCTCAGGAGGGGCTGATGTGCCATTTTTTGATCATGCAATGTATGTACTAACATGATTTCTCCCTGCACCTGCACCCCCTTGCTCTATCTTGCACATGTAATGATGCTCACATACCTCATGATCTTCATATCACCCTCCTTAAAACACTGCAAAGACCTACCCTCCAGGAGCCAGCTGGAGAATTCTTGCTCCTGCACTGTCTGCCTTGTGCTTGAGCATAAGCCCCAATAAAGCTTGTCTGGGAAACTTTCTCAGCCTCCTGTGAATTTCCACTGCATGAGAGCCTCAGAATCTGTGATCGGTAACACTGGGACCCAGATTTTCAGACATAAAAGTAAAGGGGTACAAATATATAATTTGATAGAAGAAATAAGAGCTAGTGTTTGATAGATCTGTAGGGTATGATTTACAATAATCTGTTGTACATTTCAAAGTAGCTACAAGAGAATAATTCAAATGTTTCAGCATAAAGAAAAGACAAATATTTAAGGTGACGGATATCCCAAGTACACTGATTTGATCTTTACAAATTATATGACTATATTAAATTACCACATGCACTCTGAATGTATATGCAGCTTGTAGTTATTAATTAGAAAATAAAATTAACTTTTAAAAGCTAAAAGAATTATTCGGTAACTTGTGAAAAAAATAAAACAATTCATAGCCTCCCTCCTTTTAGCTAGGGCTCCGCTGGAAGTAAAGAGAACAGTCGATCAAACCACTTTTGAGAGGGAGCAAGGAGCCCTCTTAGGGGCCTGCTGGGAAACACCCACAAGCATGGAAATAAACGAAAATCTTGAGTTCCTTCAAGGGAAAATTCCAGGTCCCTAAGCGACCCCGAGAAGTAAATGAGCAACTTGATAAGCAAGAAGATAAGAGTAACTTAAAAGAATAACCAAGGAAGTGAGAGTCACAAAATGTTGGGTTCCCTGTAGAAACTAAAGATCTTAACATATGTCCCTGAGCTGTTTTTCAGAAACCCAGATCCTACTAAATGAAAAATACCCTTCACTAGGCCTGGCACAGTGGCTCACGCTTGTAATCCCAGCACTTTGGGAGGCCCAGGTGGGCAGATCACCTGAGGCTAGGAGTTTGAGACCAGCCTGGCCAACATGGTGAGACCTCGTCTCTACTAAAAATACAAAAATTAGCCAGGTTAGTGGTGGTGCATGCCTGCAATCCCAGCGACTTCGGAGGCTGAGTCCTGAGAATCACTTGAACCTGGGAGGCAGAGGTTGCATTGAGCTGAGATGGCGCAACTGAACTCCAGCCTGGGTGAACTCCAGTCTGGGTGACAGAGCGAGACTCTGTCTCAAAAAACAAACAAACAAACAAACAAAACTCTCCACTGGCATGTAGACCTTAGATAACGGGGGAATTAAGGACTGCATTCTGACTGTAGTTTTTGTTCTAAATTTCTTCCTGAGGGGCCGGGAGGAGGTCACTTCCACAAGCCAGAGCTAACATTCTTTTCTGTTGATCCCAAATGTTTAGACAAAACATCACCTCTTTAACCAGTTGCAAATCAGAAAAATCTTTGAATCCACCTATGGCCTGTGTCCCCTCTGTTCAGGTGTCCTGCCTTATAGGTCAAACCAATGTATAGCCTCCGTGTATGAATTTATGACTTTGCCTGTAACCTCTGCCTCTCTGCCTTTGAAAACCCTTACCTGTAGACCATCTGAGAGTTTGGGTCTTAAGTATGAGCTGCCAACTCTCCTTGCTTGGTGCCCTGCCTCACTTTCTCTTGCTGCAAATCCCAATGTCAGTGTTTGGCTTTGCTGCGCTGGGTAGGTGAGCCCAAGTTTGGTTTGGTGACATTTTCCTGAGCAAATTGAAAATTCTCCTCTCTTGTTCTTGCTGTGCTTTGTAAGAGTGAGCCAAGGTGAGGACAGGTATGTCCTCTGATGGGGTTCAGAAAGTGCTAATCCAAAACATGGCACCTTAGAATACTGAATATTTTAAGCCAAAGGAATTTGAGAAAGTGGCAGAAGTAGACAGGTCTCTCTTACCTTCCCTTGAAGCAGGTCATGAGACCTTCAGGTGCTCTCCCTCTGTCAGAGGCATTTGAACCAGAGTGACTCCATCTTGAATACGGGCTGGGTAATATGAGGCTGAGACCTACTGCGCTGCCTTCCCAGGAGGTTAGGTATTCTTAGTCACAGGAGGAGATAGGAGGTCAACACAAGATACAGGTCACAAGGTCCCTGCTGATAAAATAGAATGTGGTTAAGAAGCTGGCCAAACCCAACATAAACCAGATGGCAACAAAATAAACCCCTGGTCACTTTCACTGCTCATTATATACTACTTACAATACATTAGCATGCTAAAAGACACTCCCACCAGTGCCTTGAGAGTTTACAAATGCCATGGCAATGTCCAGAAGTTACCCTATATGGTCTAAAAAGAAGAGGAATTCTCAGTTACAGGAACTCCCCACCTCTTTCCCAGAAAACTCATGAATAATCCACCCCTTGTTTAACATAAAATGAGGAAATGATCATAAAAATAGCCAACTAGCAGCCCTCAGGGCTGGTCTTCTAAGGAATAGCCATTTTTTTCTTTACTTTCTTAATTAAATTGCTTTCACTTTATTGTGTGGACTTGCCCCGAATTCTTTCTTGCGTGAGATCCAAGAAACCTCTTTTGGGGTCTGGATCAGGATCCCTTTCTGGTAATGCCTCTATCCAGAGGAAAGGAGAATTCTTATTGCTGAAGACAGAGGGATGCTGAGTAGAATTTGAATGAACAGGTCTTGCCAAGTTTCCTCCAGTTGGCTACTTTTGTTCATACACCTTTGCCCTATCCCATTTTTCCACGACTTTCCACTCTTCACCAAATCGAGCATAAAAACACTCAGGTTTAACCATTTCTTCGAGTCTTCATTTTCTCATGAAGATTCCCGTGTCTTATAAAACTCAGATTAAGTAAATTAATATGACTTCCTCTTGTGAATCTATCTTTTGACAGCCTAATGTGCAGGGCCTCATCCAATGAACATAAAACGGTTAGAAGTAAAAGATTTTTTCCCCTCCTGTACACCTCCCATTTTTGCATGTAAAAACAAGCGTAGGAAAATCTGCCCAAATGGTTTCTGACAGCCCTAGGAGTATGATAAAAGACTTCTTTTTTCTTAAAAGAAAAATCACATTTCATCACTCAGTGGCAGGAGCGGGACTTTCTGTTGTGAAACATCCAAAGACTCCGCTTCCCTTTCTCCCAGAGAGAGGGTAAGAGCAGAGCTCAAGACTAGAGCCCTGGAAATTCAAGGGTGAGGGAGGGGCTCAGAAGAGCCAGTGTTTCCCAGTCTCGAGGGCTCCAGGCAATAGCAGGGCTTTCTAGGAATTCCACTATTGCTAAGTGGGGAGGCTGTGTAGAAGCAGGGTTGCTCTTCAAGTTTGAACTTAAGATTCAGAAGGTGCTGAGTCACAAGGTTCCATCCCTGGCAAACCCTGTGATGGGCAAAGCTGATTTTCCAACTCACCTTCCAGCCTTTTCTCCCAGTCCCTTGCATCCTCCTGCCACACACCTCCTCAGGCTTATCAGAGCCTGCTCTCTGGGGTCCCTCACTTCCAAAACCTTCATTCTAGAAGGATGAACTCCACCACATGACTGTAAAAGACCTTCTAGGAGAATCTGCATCATGAAACAGAAAAAACTTGAAGCCAAATGACTGACTCTTTCATTGTGGAATTCATGTATGGGTGAACAAATAGAAAATGTATATTTTGTTTAATACATACATGCTTATTACGGACAAAATGGAAGACACAGCAAGGAAGGAAAATATTTTTCTATCAACCAGAGAATATGTGTTTTGATCTATTTGTTTCCAGTCTATTCATTGGGACATTGTTTTTTTTTAACTTAATGGCCTACTGAATATCAGATTTTGTTCCTGTCTGGAGTATAGAACACAGGCATTTATTGAGGAAAGGCATGGTGGGAGAGGGGCTGGGGACACCCCTGTGCTCAGAAGTCACACTATCCTCAGCAGCTACAATTCCCAGGTCCCTAGTGTTGTCATTTGTTCAAAGGAAAGCTGAGCAGTAAGAAGCAAACTGGGGAGTTGCATTTTGGACCTTCTTCCTTCTCCTGTGCTTTGAGTCACTGGTGCTTTCTCAAAGGCCTGAGATTTGTGGAATAGCAGCCACAAGCCATGAAAAGCTGGGTGATAGGATATTGACGAGAAATCACCTGACACCAAATAGTTTCAGTTTCATAAATCAGTGTTCTGGAAGCTGGTACCACAGTCAAGAGCAGCTGTAAGGAATGCACTGCAGCCCTGCCAGGTGAACATGGGGAGCAGAGGCAGTTCTTCTGACACCTTGTGGAGAATGGAAGTTTCCTTCATGGGGAGCAGACACCCCCCGATGCACCATGCTGTGGCCAGTACAACTCTGCAGAAGGCAGGCGGCTGCCCATACAGAGTTGGGCAGCTCAGGATGAGGTTCCAGCTAAAATGGGGCTCACTCCTGCTGACAACCAGCTAGCTCCATGCCTGACACCTCTCGATCTTCTCCAGAATGAAGAGCTTTGAAAATAATTGACACTTCAGGACTATCGCAGTAATACAGCCTCATTGTAGAGTCAAATGTAGACAAGTATTTAAAGAAGCAACTAACAATCACTCACAGTCCCATGACCAGAGGTAACTAACTACTGTTAACATTTTGTCCCCTTATAGGCTTAAAAAAAAACAAAAAGAAAAGAGATGTACCCATAGTTCTGTTACAGGAAGGGGGTCCAGATCCAGACCCCAAGAGAGGGTTCTTGGATCTCAAGCAAGAAAGAATTCAGGGTGAGTCCATAGAGTAAAGTGAAAGCAAGTTTATTAGGAAAGTAAAGAACAAAAGAATGGCTACTCCATAGACAGAGCAGCCCCAAGGGCTGCTGGTTGCCCACTTGTATGGTTGTTTATTGGTTATATGCTAAACAAGGGGTGGATTATTTATACCTCCCCTTTTTAGACCATATAGGGTAACTTCCTGACATTGCCATGGCAATTGTAAACTGTCATGGCGCTGGTGGGAGTGCAGCTGTGAGGACTGCTAGAGGTCACTCTCGTAACCATCTTGGTTTTGGTGGGTTTTTAGCCAGTTTCTTTACTGCAACCTGTTTTATCAGTAAGGTCTTTATGACCTGTATCTTGTGCCAACCTCCTGTCTCACCCTGTGACTTAGAATGCCTTAGCCATCTGAGAATGCAGCCCAGTAGGTCTCAGCCTCATTTTACCCAGCTCCTATTCAAGACCGAGTTGCTCTGGTTCACAGGGCTCTGACAGTTCTGGATGCTAAGAAGGGGTGCATTTTCATCCTCAAAGCTCCCCTCCCTACCTCCTCCATCCCACGGGTCAATTGAGCTCTCCTTGTTGAAAAGGCAGAGAGCTCAAATTTCAGGCAACCACCTTCTTGCCAAAAGATGGCTCCAAAAGCTTCTAGTTCCCCTGACAACTGAGCTGCAAAATACCCCCTGCTCAGTCTCATTCAGATACAACAAAAAGTGTCATCCCAGCCATGAAATATCAACACGGACAGGAACAATATTTTCCCATCAAAAAACCACATTTTAAAAACTCATCTGAAAGCCAGGGAAATCTGGTCTTAGGGATACATATTTTAGGCGCTCCAAGCAGAACTGTTTACCAAAGAAAATGGCAAACCCAGTGTCATTTCCAAATCTCACCAGAGTAAACCTTTACTAAACTCTCTCCAGTAAACGAGAAAAAGAGGAAGGAACAAAGGCTCAATTCTCTCATTTTTAAGGGAGTCACATTTAGATATAATACATAGAGTTTGTATGATCTAATGAACTTCTAATACAGTCATTTTGCAGGCAATCTGAAGCCTTTTAAAATAAGTTTCTTTACAACAATACTTTATATACATGAAAAAAAAATTGCTCAGAATTAGTATTCCTTGAGATATCCTCGTTTTTCAGCCATCAACTAACAGACCAATCCCGAACACAGATTTTAAATTTTTTTTTTTTTTTTGCTATGGCAATATATCTCATTTCACGTATGGTTCCTTATCAATTACTGCCTAGATGGAATTTACCCTTTGTGTTCACAGCCACACAAGCATGTCTAAATGAAAAACACACCTTCTCCAGGCCCTCTAACAAAATCAATTCCTCAGCAGGAGAGTTGAAGGCTTGTCGATGATTGTGCATTGAAATGCGCATTTGCATGCTAATTACCCAGAAAGCTCCTCCAGTTCACGGGGTGTTATTGAAACGCTAGGTCAGAATTCTAGGAGGGGAGAGAGCAGGAATAGAAAATGTAGAGGAACAGGAAATGAGGGTAGTTTAGATGGAAGCAATTGGGATGCAATCTACTTTTAAAGTCATTTTTTAAAATCCACTTTAGTTGAATTAGTCATGTCAGATTAACCGGAGAACTCGCTCTTGGAGTTGCTCTGACTGGATTTCCGTGTCAAAAGCAAACAACTTATTTTATACTGTGTCATTTACAGCTTAGGGGGAGGCCTTTTTACTCAGGTTCTGAAGTCTCTCTGCCTGAGTACAATAAAATACTGTAGGGAAAAAAAAATCTTTCTTTCCCATGGCTGGATTCATGGCGGAGGCCCCTATAACAAAGAACAGATTAACAAGAGAAAAGTGTACAACTTTATTTAATGTTAGTTTTAAGTAGCATGGGAGCCTTCATAAGGAAATGAAAACCCAAAGACACAGGGAAGCCTGTTATTTTTATGCTAAGTCTGATGAAAAACTCAGTAGATAGTTGTGAAGCATGATTGGAGAAAGGGGGAATGATCTAACTATCATAAACTGTGGGGAAAGTTGTGATCAAGAAAATGGGCTCGCTGTCCAGTGTGCACAGGAGTTAATAACTATGGCACCAGCTTTTAAGAAAAGAAAGGCTTTATTACAAAATCAGCCAGATTGGCTCAAATCTGTCTCTGAGATGTGGGATCTGGGGCAAGTTTTAAGGGATCAGAGAGAATGGGAAAGGATTTAGGAATGATGGCTTGGCAGTGTCTGATTGGAGGGCTTCCAGTTTGACCATTTATGAAAAGGTATTGTATAAGTCAGGGCTCTCTAGAGGAACAGGGCTCACAGGATACATGTATATATGAAGCGGCATTTATTAAGGAGTATTGACTCACATGGTTATAAGGTAAAGTCCCACAATAGGCTGTCTGCAAGCTGAGGAGCAAGGAAGCCAGCCTGAGTTCCAAAACCTCAAAAGTAGGGATGCCAACAGCGCAGCCTTCAGTCTGTGGCCAAAGGCCCGAGGGCCCTTGGCAAACCACTGGTGTGAGTCCGAGAGTCCAAAAGCTGAAGAACTTGGAGTCTGATCTTCGAGGGCAGGAAGCACTGAGCACAGGAGAAAGCTGAAACCTGGAAGACTCAGCAACTCAAGTCCTTCCACGCTCCTCTGCCTGCTTTTATCCTAGCCACGCTGGCAGCTGATTAGACGGTGCCCACTAAGAGTGAGGGTGGGTCTGCCTTTCCCAGTCCACTGACTCAAATGTTAATCTTTGGCATCACCCTGACAGACCCACCCAGGAACAATACTTTGCATCCTTCAATCCAATCAAATTGACATTCTATGTTAACCATCACAGGGATGTCGAGGCAGATTTTTGCCCCAGATCTTCTGAAAGAGTTCCAGCATTCAGGTTCGGGTCATGCCCTGGTCTTTTTGGTTCTGAGGGGAGGAATCATTGGTTCCAGGTGTTGTTAGAGGGCAAAGCTTTATCTATTGTGCATGCCTGCAGTTTTTGGCCCTGTTTTACCTAAAAAGTATATGGCTTGCAGTTTTCGGTCCTGCTTTACCTACAAAGTAACTTGACATTTTGCTATCAACAGACTAGGCCCAGTTTGGGCTGGTCCTGTGGTTACAAAGTTAGCAAGACCTGTTTGTTCGGCGTGTTCTCTGTGTCCCTGTGTCTTCAGAGATAAACACAGATATAGAGTGGGAACTTCTCAGATGAAGTTTCAGGGGAGAAGGGCGAGAAGGAGGTGAAAGAGACCTTCCTGCTTCTGCTGTTTTCTCAAATGTCAGCGTATCATATACGGAGCAGTGTGTTCTGAACTCCATCCACGCAAACACCCAAACTCATAGACTGCTCCCAAAACTACTTGGTCATGGCTCCAAAAGTTCTGTTTAATGGCTAAAATTATATTGTTTTCAAATAGTTATAATAGAAAAGAATTCTTTTCTGATGAAATCAAAAGAAGCTACATCTATTCCAAAAAATCAATCCGTGAATACAATTTGAAAATGTCTTTCTTCCGCTAAAAGCAACAAGATAAAACTAAGGTTTTACTTATGCATATAAATGAAAAGTAAAAAGCCCTTTGGTTTTCTTAATTTTCTCCATTCTCTAGATATGACAATGAGTGGCCAACAGTTTTTTCCTTTTTCCCTTTTAAAGAAAATGCTGTTTCTTTGGTGTTGTCATTTTTTTTTTTTCTGTATTGCTTCTGAAAAGTTCCAAAACCCTGAGAATATGCCAAACAAAAGTGGAAATTTTGCTCCCAGTTTCCTGGACTTTGAAAGGTGGTGTTTAAGGCTCTGATTCCTTTGTCTATATTTGCCAACCTTTCTTCTATTCTGAATGTTCTCTGACACACCTGTCCCAGTGATTCTGTGCACCTCAGGACAGCGTTTCTGTGTTAACCAGAAACTCTGGGACAGCAGGTCCAATGCATCTGTGAGGCATATCCAAACCAGCCCCACCCCAGCCCACAGGGCAAAATGCCTGAGGCCAGAGAGCAAGTAATAACAGACAGCTGATTTGCTCTCCTCTAAGTTCAAAACCTTTTTAAAGACTGTTTGAACTCTCAAATCTTTAATTAAAAATAGAAAGAAAACTTATGTTAATCTTTAAATTAAAAATAGAAGAAAACTTGTTCTCCTGTTTGAACTGCTCTAGACAGTATCGCTGAGCTTCTGGAACAGAATCCTAAGTGCGCATGCAGTTGGAGCAGAAAGAGGGCAGGTATGGAAGCTTCAAGTATAGACAATGTGATCTGTGGTGTTTCCTGAGCATGTGTTGAACACAAGTGAACAGTACGCAGGGTTACGAAGACATTTTTCTTATGCAAAGTGACGGAACAGTGAGCAAGGGAAGAAACATTCTAGCCCTTATCTTTACATGTTAAACATTATGTGATGGAGGCGGTTTTTATAAAGGTTAGCCTAGTCTAGGTGGTTGACTCTGATGTAGTTTCATCCTGTATCTTGTAATTTGAGATTTCTGAACAAGCTCTCCTGCAAATATGGGTATGAGACCAATCTGAGGATTGTGTCTCATCAACCAGTGGAACTTACCCTCTCACTACACCCCCTCCCCGCTTTCATCATTTATTTGCAAAACAACTCTGAAGAACTTATCATCTGATAATCACACTAAGAATTCACTTAAAAGGGATTATAGTATCCTAGAAAATAGATTATTCTCCCTGCTTCAAATAGTCTACTTATAGCTTATTCAGAGTTCACTTATATGAATGACCCATTTACTTTTTATTTTTTATTTTTCCAGAAAGAACTTTTTATTATCTTCCCTATTGCATAGATACCATCACTAAAGGTAGAAAGAACAAGTCATAATATTCTTACAGCAACCAAAGGATTCCTAGGGCAAATGAGGGTTTCAAATCTACAGTTAATGAAACGAAGGCTTGTGCTAAAATTAGGTTCAATAATATTATAATAGCGTTTTAGGGCTTGAAGGATTCCTAGAGTCCATCTTGTTCAATCTTATTTTACAGCGAGTGAAAAACTGAGGCCCAGAGGAGCAAAGTGATTTGCCCCAGGTCTTTTTTATAAACTCCCGGCTATGCTGATTCAGAATACAGGTCTCAGCACTCCCAGGGAAGTCATTTTCTTACTGAAACCGCCGTTGCAAAAATTATGACAGTGAGGAAAATTTGACACAGGAAAATCATGACAGTAAAAGAAATCTGACCTAACCAACTCTATCTTGCTTCTAATCTCTGAGCTGCCCTTGTTTGTTCCTGGGCATAGGCAGAACTAACTTTGGGAGGAATTGAGTTGTTAGTTTAACTTTGCAACAAAGATGATAACAGCCCCTCCCCAAACAAACCCCCTCCTTGCTTGGTAACCAGACCACCTTTGTAAAACCAACAAATTAGCCACAAGATTAGAAGTTATGGCCCAGGAGTCATGCAGCCTGTGTTAAGCCATTCTCGCATTGCTATAAAGAAATACTTGAGGCTGGGTAATTTATAAAGAAAAGAGGTGTAATTGGCTCATGGTTCTGCAGGCTGTAGCAGCACAGCTCCAGCGTCTGCTTCTGGTGAGGGCCTCAGGAGCCTTACAATTGTGGCGGAAGGTAAAAGGGGAGCAGGTATATCATGTGGCAGGAGCAGGTGAGATGGGGGGTAGTGCCACAAACTTTTAAACAACCAGATTTTGAGTGAACTCAGAGCGAGAATTCACTTATCACCAAAGGGATCTCATTCCTAAGTGATCCACCCCGATGATCCAATCACCTCCCATCAGGCCCCACCTCCAACACTGGGAATCACATTTCAACATGAGATTCGGAGGGGACAAATATCCAAACCATATCACAGCTGGAAGTCACAAGATTACTAATCTCTCCAATTATTTCTACGGATACCATTACTATTGTAATGGTAAGATTGGTGTTTGAGGTATTCTTCAGAACCTGAATTCCAATGGATCAGTGCGTGCCAACTAGCCCAGTAAACTGGCTCATTCGGTCTTGGGGTCCCAACCCAGGGGAAGTGACTCAGTGCAAGGGGACAGCTTCAGCGCCTTATGATTTCATCCCCAAACCAACCCATCAGTGTTCCCCATTCCCTGGCGCCCTGCCCACCAAAGTATCTTCAAAAAACCCTGGCTTCCAAAGTTTTGGGGAGGCTGATTTGAGTAATAATAAGAGACTCTGGTCTCCTGTTCAGCTGGCTCCATGTGTATTAAATTCTTTCTCTATTGCAATTCCTCTGTCTTGATCAATTGGTTCTATCTGGGCAGTGGGCAAGATGAACCTGTCAAGCAGTTCAGTTACTCCTGAGGGAGGGGTGAAGAGGACCCACCTGCTCCTCAACAGCAGAGAAAGTGTCTTCTTGTTTTGTGGCTTACACCAGAGCTTGTGCCCTCCCCACCCCACACCTCTCCTCCACTCTCCTCCAGCAGCCAGCACAGTCCTGGATCCCAAGAGTATGTCTAACACCTCCTGGGTCACTGTGACTGCAGGGGTTAAATGCAAGGGCCAGGCTCTCATCTTAGCCCTGCAGGATCTTAGCCATGAGACCAAGCCAGGTGCCTCTCTGGGCCTTGTTTTCTCACCTATGAACTGAAAGGTTGGGTCAGGGAGGCAGGACAGGTGCTGCTCGATCCCACCCACACCTAAGATAATTGAAGCTCAGGGAGGGTGTCACCTGCTCTGTTTTTACATAACCACAGAGTGGCAAAGCACAACAGAAATCTAGAGGCAGCCCTGACTCCAAATCACTCTTTCTTCTGCACCGCGCTACTGCTGCTACAATGATTGATAAGGTCTCCTGCAGTTAGAGACAGAAGGCATAGGAGGAAAGCTAGGAGAAAGGGAGGAGGAGGAGAAGAAGAAAAGAAAGTTTACATCTATGACTTTGCACGTGCAAAGAGAGCATAACATGTCCTACCCCATCTAAGACCTCACCATAAAAACACCTGCTCTCTGAAACCAGTGGAAAGATCTTCCTTCAGCTGTTGGCTGTCAGCAACTTTTTGCAGACTGGTTGAAGTTGGACAGGAATGGTAGTTAGGGGCCGTGTGGTATTATCCATATGCCATATAATCAAAATTAGGTTTTCACGCAGGCATAACAGAAGCAGGATTCCAAGTAGGTCTCAGATCAGTTCCGGATCCTCATGCCAATGTCTTATATCCAGTTCCCCAGCTTCGTTTTACATTTCAGCAAAAGACAGTGTCTTGAAAACCCAGTGGCGCTTATATGGCCAGTGTCATCTGAGAATGCAACGGGGTGATTTGTGGTGGGAGAGCTGTGTTAACGGGGCCCGAACTGCTATCCAATATCCCAAACATAAACCTCTTCCTGCACGGTTGAGAAAGAAGCTAAGGCTTTTGGAAAGTTCACCTTTCATGTGCTGAAGGCTTCCAATTTCTTGATTGCAGCTGGACGTGCTCTCAGAGCAGATCAGACACTCTGGGAAAGAAAAGGGGTACCCCATCGTCCAGCCCGGATCGGGGTAGCGACAGCAGAGCCTTCCAGGGACAGCCCACCTGTCTCGCCTGGCCCCAGGGCTCGGCTGAGGATGGCAGGATCCCTGGACTGATTAGATTCTCCAGAAATAGCTTCATCCAACAAAATGACCTTTCATCCAACAAAATGACCTTTCGACTTCTATATATTTTATCCTCCCAGCCAAGCATCCTCTCATGAGTATTTATTAAACACCTACCACGCGGCAGACATTGTGCTTGGACACACTTGCCAATTGTTTCCTCGGAATTTGTTTTCCAGGCAAAAGGAGGTGTTGATGGATTAGCCACAAGCCTTAGCTCTCTCCCAAGCGTTTCTTGACTTATGATTGGGTCTTGTAGGAAAATGCTTCATTATAGTGACTCTTAAACCAATGCCCAGTGTTTATTTCTGATGGACAGAGATCGTGTGATTCGTGCCAGATAAAGATGGGAGCTGAGGGGATTTGCGAGAATTGTAGGTTCTACTTTTGATGTTTTTCCGCAGTAGGTGGGAAGGAGGAGTCTCCCCAAATGAGAAAGAAGTTGGACAGGAGGGGGTCCTGCAGCCTTTGCTTCCTGGGAGGCACTTGGATGACTCACAGCAGGGAGTACGGAGCAGCCGCTGGCCGCCGCAGCCCTGGTTACTGCTGCAAATTTATCTCCCCAGCTACGGCCTCTCCATCTGTTCTAATTACAAATGCAAAAAATAGCTAATTTGCAATGGCATCATAAAGAGGAAAATCTAAGTGATTTAAGAGCTGCTCTGTGTTACGTGGAGCGTGTTTTACACACTCCAGTCAGAGAGAAACTGCTTGCTCCCTGTGTTGAGAGAGTCCCCTCTTCTTGGCCAGTTTCTGATTTGCCCTGACTGTGGGAGAATTACTATAAAAAGTCGCAAAGGGCAAGGAGCTGGTCCTGAGAATGGGACACACCCCACTCTGCTTCTGACAAAAGAGGCAGCCACTATAGTTACAACTCAAGGCCAATAATCTGCCTTGATCTCTAGATTATTTCAACTTCTTGGCAAAATATATAATGTGGACACAGTACCATGAGTCTAACTATAATACAAGTTATTTTCTTTTTTAGCCAGGCACGGTGACTCACACCTGTAATCCCAGTGCTTTGAGAGGCCAAGGAGTGGGGATTATGTGGGGCCAGGAGTTCAAAAACAGCCTGGGCAACATAGGAAGACCTCATCTCCACAAATTTTTTTTTTTAAATTAGCCAGGCATTGGCCAGGCACGGTGGCTCACGCCTGTAAACTCAGCACTTTGGGAGGCCAAGGTGGGCAGGTCACTTGAGGTCAAGAGTTTGAGACCAGTCTGAACAATATGGTGAAACCCTATCTCTAATAAAAATACAAAAAAAAAAAAAAAAAAAACTAGCTGGGTGTTGTGGCGGGCGCCTGTAATCCCAGCCACTTGGGAGGCTGAGGCAGGAGAATTGCTTGAACCCGGGAGGCAGAGGTTGCAGTGAGCTGAGATTGTGCCACTGCACTCCAGCCTGGGTGACAGAGTGAGGCTCCAACTCAAAAAAAAAAAAAAAATTTAGCCAGGCATGATGGCACATGCCTGTAATCCCAGTTATTCCAGAGACTGAGGTGGGAGGTGAGAGTGAGAGGATCACTTGAGCCCAGGAATTGGAAGTTGCAGTGAGCTATGATGGCACCACTGCTCTCTAGCCTGAGCGACACAGTGAGATTCTGTCTCTAAAAAAAATGAAATAACAGTTATTTTCTTTTCAATTGTGCCAGTGGTGAAATGATGAGAATGATGGTGTTCAGGACATCCTACCCCAAAAAGCAGCACCTTGGCATACTGAATTTTTCTCTTTTTCTTTCTTTTTTTTTTTTTCTTTCTGAGATAGAGTCTTGCTCTGTTGCGCAGGCTGGAGTGCAATGGCGCAATCTTGGCTCACTGTAACCTCCGCCTCCTGGGCTCAAGCGATTCTTCCTGCCTCAGCCTCCCGAGTAGCTGGGATTACAGGCACGTGCCACTGTGCCTAGGTAATTTTTGTATTTTTAGTAGAGACGGGGTTTCACCATGTTGCCCAGGCTGGTCTTGAACTCCTGACCTCAGGTGATCCACCCGCCTTGGCCTCCCAAAGTGCTGGGAGTACAGGCATGAGCCACCGCACCTGGCCAGCATACTGAATATTTTAAGCTGAAGGAACTTGAGAAAACAGCAGAAGCAGGAAGGTCTCCCTGGCCTTTCCCTGCCCTTCTTGCCTGAAGCAGGGCATAAGATCCTCATGTGAGAGGTGCCCTTCCTATACCCGGAGGAAAGGGACATCCTTATCTCTGAAGACACAGCGTCACAGGGAAGAATCTAAACAGTCTGGCTAGGTTTCCCCCAGTTTATTACTATTAGATAATTCTCTTTTTGCCCGATCCCATTTCTCCACAAGTGTCCACGCTTCATCAAATCTGCCATAAAAACACACAGCTTTAGCTGTTTCTGATGGGGTCTTCATTTCCTTTTGAAGACTCCCTTGTCATGTAAAACTTAAATAGATTTATATGTTTTCTCTTGTTAATCTGTGTTTTGTTACAGGGACCTCAGCCACATACCTAATATGGGTAGAGGAAAAATATATGTTTCTCTCCTACAATGGTTTATCATGAATTATCTTAGTAAGGGGACATACACAAGAGAGCAGGTGTTTGTATGGTGAGGTCTTAGATGGGGTAGGACACGTTATGCTCTCTTTGCAAACTAAAACCTTACATTTGTCACCATGTAGAGAAAACAACATTAAAAGAAATGAGTTTCTAAGAAAGAACAAACCATTCTCTGGAATGGTTTTTTTGGTGGGGGTGGGTGGGTGGGCAGAATCTTGCTCTGTCACCCAGGCTGGAGTGCAGTGGTGCAATCTTGCTCACTGCAACTTCTGCCTCCCAGGTTCAAGAAATTCTCCTACCTCAGCCTCCCAAGTAACTGGGATTATAGGTGTGTACCACCACATCTAGCTAATTTTTTGTTTTTGTTTTTGTTTGGTTTTTAGTAGAGACGGGGTTTCACCATGTTGCATAGGCTGGTCTTGAACTCCTGACCTCAAGTGATCCACCTGCCTCAGCCTCCCAAAGTGCTGGGATTACAAGTGTGAGCCACCACGCCCAGTCTGGTTGAAATTTCTTGAGACTATTCACCACCATACCCAGCATAGGAAAGGAAAAATTTCAGCTTGCTGCTTGTCAGTTGCTATTTCTTTCTGGATAATCTCTTTCAGATAAATAACTGATGTGGCAGACTTCTTTTTTCCCTGCATGGCCTCCCACCCAATTTCTCCCCAAGACAGCATCTGGTGACTAGGGGTCTGTAGACTACCAGGCCCCACGAAGAGACCAGTGAGAGAGAACTGCTGGCATCTGGCCTTCCTTCAAGGAGGAAGGGAATACGATGTTGGTATCACAGTCCCAGCCATTTGCCTCTGTCCATAAATTCTGCGTGCTCTCCAGTTTCTCTGTTCTAACCCCAGGCTGCTGTCAGTCTGGTGATCCCCTCTCTAGGGGACACAGTAAGTTCTAGATTCCCTACAAACTCTACAAATGCTGTGAGAGCCAGGAGCAGTAAGTGCCACAGGCCACTGGCCCAGACACTTCTCCCTGCCAAAGTTCTACGACAGCTCTCTGGCATGTGGAACTTGGCATGGAGTGAAATGCAGGCATCACGTGGTGTCCTGGGAGGCTCAGAGCTGTTCTGCCGCGGGGAGACACAGAACGAGAAATGATTGGCCAGGAATTACTACCAGGCAGCTGATGACCCCTGAGTGGGCTTTCGCTCACCTTCCCTGAACCCCACCCCCTCATACCCAGCTCTCTCTAGCCCAAAGTTCAAGAGGAAATGGCCACACCCTCTCCTGGTATCAAACGGGCAGGTGCAAACTTGGGGCACTGAGAAACACCAACTGCTGTCTCCAATTTAATGCACATTTAGCATAAAGCAGTGAAGGGCTTAGCTTTGGCTCTTGGGGCAGGAAACAAAATTTATGTAGCTAGATCATTTGCCTTTGGTGTGCGCTTTATACTGTTAATAAACTAGAATGGGCTCTGAGCTCCGTGCTCTCCAGTGAAGCCTAGAAATATGTGGCCGAGGGTCACCGAGACCCTCTTCAGATACTGGTGCAGCTTTAAGATTTCCTACGATGATTTTACAGGCACTTTTAAATTGCCACAATTTAAGGTTACTATTTCAGTGTCTGGAAGGCATGATGTCTGGAATTCATAATCTTCCCAGGAAGCTGGGACAATATATAAAACAAAATTCACAGTAGTTTCCTCTTAGGTGGTGGCATTTCAAGTTTTGTTTTTATCTTTGTGCCTTTCTATATTGTTTTCTGTATCAAATATTATTACACTGACATGTAGCAGAAAATGAAAACATTTTTTCTCTTGATAATGTTTTCTTTACCTTTTTCTTTTTTTGAGATGGAGTCTTGCTCTGTCGCCCAGGCTAGTGTGCAGTGGTGTGATCTCGGCTCACTGCAACCTCTGCCTCCCGGGTTCATGCGATTCTCCTGCCTCAGCCTGCCGAGTAGCTGGGATTACAGGTGCCCGCCACCATGCCCGGCTAAATTTTGTATTTTTAGTAGAGATGGGGTTTCACCTTGTTAGCCAGGCTGGTCTGGAACCCCTGACCTCGTGATCCACCCACCTAGGCCTCCCAACGTGCCGGGATTATAGGCATGAGTCACCGTGCCCAGCTGACAATGTTTTCATAAAGATGTTGTTTGTTTACATGGAGTGGGTTTATTCTTATTGTTTCAAATGAATTAATAAATATTTAAATTACTTTGCTTTAATTTACAGTGCTGTAAATAGCAACACACAAAAACTGCAGAAATGATATTCTTTAGAGTTTTCAATAATTACAGAAGAAAGGGGTCTCAGACCAAAAAATTTAAGAACAGTGATATAGAGGATTCAATAGGATTTGGAGACAGAGGATCTAAATTCAAGTTCTAGTTGTGTCACTTAACTGATATTAATTTTTGTTAAGTTACTTAAGCGCAGGCTCTGAAGTCAGACTATCTGGGTCCCTAATTTTAGCCTCGCTGCTTGCTGGCAGTGTGGCTTTCGGTGAGCCACTTCGCTTCTGCCAATAGGGATGACTACAGCACCAGGTTGCTGCATGCCTTAAATGACATTAGATTTCTAAATGCTGACACCTATTACTAGAACACAGTAAGAGCCCAGTAAATTAGCAATTAGTAAATAAATTAGCAATTATTATTAGTCTGAAACATTTTTAACTGGGAAAAAGGTCCTTCCTGTTTTATTATCTCCTGGTTCAAAATAATTAATAATAAAATGTGATTCTGTTTTCTTTTCTTTAGAGTTGGGGTCTTGCTCTGTTGCCCAGGCTTTAGTGCAGTGGCACAACCACGGCTCACTGCAGCCTCGACCTCCCAGGCTCAAGCAATCGTCCTGCCTCAGCTTCCCTAGTAGCTGGGAGTACAGGTGCGTGCCACCTCGACTGGCTAGTTTTCTCAAATTTTTTTGTAGAGATGGGGGTCTCACTATATTGTCCAGGCTGGTCTCAAACTCCTGGGCTCAAGCAATCCTCCCACCTCGGCCTCCCAAACTGTTGGAATTACAGGCGTGAGCCACTATGCTGGCCAGTAGTGTGATTCTAAAGGGCAGAAAGTGATGACCAAATCCACTTTATCCACCCTCCCCTCCTGCTTCCACGGGGAGGTATTGACATCAACACGTATCGTTGTTTTCTAGCAGGTCGTGAGCAAGGCGAGTTGTGAATCTAAGGCAACAGGAAAAGTATGAAGTGGGCAAGTTGGCACAGGTGTGTGGGGAGACACTGGGGAGACCCAGATAGCCTCAGGCACACAGATGCCTAAGACCTCCGGAACCAGAGAGACTCCCAGCATCCCCCAGTTAAGCCCAGACCTGGCTCCTTTCCTGTCCCCCGATGTACCATAGGGTCCAAAAAGACAGCGGTGTTCCACTGTCTCTGGAGCGGCCCAGTCCTGCAAAACGCAGCCTCCCCTTTCCCCGCCCTCCTCTTTTCCTCTTCTCCACGCCTCTGCTCTCTTCCTTTTCTCTCTCCCTGCCGCCCTCTCCAGTTTCCTCTTGCCCCTTCCGCCTTCTCAATTGCTTACCTTCTCCGCGACCGGCCTTCTCACTCCCATCTGGGGCTGGCAATGCTCTTCTCTGTCCAACCAGTAATAACACATGAAGGCCTTCCAGGAACCTTAGTGGAGCCTGGAGTCAGAGCCTCCAGGACCAGGCCTGGCGACCTGCCCGCCTCGTTGCTTGAAGGTGGACTATTCTGAGGTGCCGGGCGACCCCTAGTGGTCCCTTCATGTCACCAATTCCCACAGATCGATAACGATTACCTTTTTTACAGAGCGGAAGGTGTCTTTAGTTAGGCTAAGTGGAGACTGAAACAAGGACCTGGCCTAATAATGCACCAAAACTGTAGAAACCTTCTCGGATCCCTTACTTTCCAAAACATTTTTTATAAGAAGGTAGGTGGAATAAAAAGTAAGTTCAGCACGGAGCCAGTGCACTTCACAACAATGCTTAATTTGTCTAGAGCCCCCAGTAAGATGCACCAACTCAAAAGCAGGGTGAGACAGATGGCGGAGTCTATAGCAATGCAGAGATGATCCTGGGAAAAGCCATGGGCAGAAGAGATGCCGATCCAGCAATAGTGGAGGCTTGACAAGGCCCTGGCACTTGCACCTGCTGATTTTTATTTAAGGGTGCTCAAGAGGCCAGGTGGCTCATGCCTGTAATCCAAAAGCTGAGGCAGGCTGAGGCGAGAGGATTGCTTGAGCCCAGGACTTCAAGAGCAGCCTGGGCAACACAGTCAGATCCCATTTCTACAAAAAAAATAAAGAAAATTAGCCAGGCATGGTGGTGCATACCTGTAGTCTCAGCTACTCAGGAGTCTGAGGTGGAAGGATCACTTGAGCCCAGGAGTTTGAGGCTGCAGTGGGCCATGATTGCACCGCTGTGTTCCAGTCTGGGTGACAGAGCAAGAACTTGTCTCTAAAAAAAATAAAAATGCTCAGGAGTAAATTTCTCTATTCCGAGCATGACACGCATTCCTCTGAAAAACTACACTGTGACAGGCCACAGAGCTACCTACTCAGGATACCCCAGAAAAAATCCCAGCCACAGATTCTGGCTCCCTTAATGACTAGAGACCTCATTCTCTTTAAATGACAGATTGTCCCAACCACAAATCTCTTCTGCACAGTCAGCCTGGGATGCAAGCAGATTGCTTTAATGTGTAACTTTGAAAGTCAGGTTGTCGTAACCTAGAACTCTGGGAAGCCTCATCATGAAATCATAAAAGCTTGTGTTTGGCTAAAGCAATGTGTTCATGTATCAGTAATTCATGCAATCCTGTACAAATGCAATTTTAACAGATGTTAGCACATACCTGAACTGGTGGAACATTTATTTCCATTAATAACTGTCTGCTTGTTCCGGGAGACTGGGGAGCCTGATCCTCATCTGCAGGCTTAAGTTCAGGTGAGACTGGGGATAGAATTTCCATGTAGACATTTTTAAAGTAACAGTAGTAGATGCTTGAAAGTTTCTAACAAATGGCAGGACATAAATATGCGAACAGCGTGACTGTTTTTGCACAGGTTCACCCAGGCAGTAATTACTCCTCAGTCTTATTTGATACACGCTAATTCCTACCTTGTTCTAATTGATTTGTTTTCAGGTCCCTGGGTCTCATACTGACAACAGAGAAACCAAGAAGAATGATGGCATTTCCCAAAAAGGGACAACAGCTCCCACATGTGTCTAAGAGGAAGAACCGGCCATGGTTGGGGCAGGGTAGTAGTGGGTTAGGTGGCAGCAGTGTCTCCATGTATAGGGAGAAGCCCAGGGCAGGTAGGCTTTGGCTGCAATCCTCTGGCACTGAAGTTTTCCTTAGCAATTGCCCATCTCATTAAGAGAGAAACGCATAAGAAAGGGAGGAGACTGTCCTGGTCAGGCTGGGTGCACACACAGTCTTCTGGCTATTGCTGGAGTTAAGGCCCAGAAAGATCTTTTTTTTGAGACAAAGTCTCGCTCTGTCGCCCAGGCTAAAGTGCAGTGGCACAATCTCGGCTCACTGCAACCTCCACCTGCTGGGTTCAAGCGATTAGAAAGATCTATTCAGAGTGCTGATGGGCCAGGCGCGGTGGCTCATGCCTGTAATCCTAGCACTTTGGGAGGCCAAGGCGAGCGGATCACTTGAGGTCAGGAATTTGAAACCTGCCTGGCCAACATGGCAAAACCCTGTCCTTACTAAAAATACAAAAAAATGCCAGGCGTGGTGGAACATGCCTGTAATCCTAGCTACTAGGAAGGCTGAGGCAGGAGAACGGCTTGAACCCAGGAGGCAGAGGTTGCAGCGAGCCAAGACTGTACCACTGCACTCCAGCCTGGGCGGCAGAGCAAGACACCATCTGAAAAAAAAAAAAAAAAAAAAAGTGCTGATGGCAGCGCTTATCTTTTAATTGCACATTCCGATGGAAAGTTCTTGTCACAGTTTTATAGGAACCATTGTAAAATGCAGATGTGGACATGCACTTAAAACAAGGGTCACGGAGGCTGTTAAAGGACACAGAAAAACAGAGGGGAGACACAGATTGGGTGACTTAAGTGCTAATATACTTCTGTCTGGAGTATCAAGGTTGTTGCAGTTCAGCAAATAATGTGTTCTATAGTATCTGGTTATCTGTCTCCGATGTGCCCTTTGTCACGGTTGGGTACTCAGCCATGGGCTGTGCCCATGTTCAGGTGGCTCCCCAGAAGAGTGGCTACTAACTACCCAATTTGTTGACACCATTATCTAATTGTAAGCAGTCGAGCAATTGCTGACACCATTAACTAAGGCTTAGGAGTGGTGTCCCCAAACCACAAGCCACTTTAAAAGAGAAGTGGTCCTCAATGTCCCATCTATTAACTATGACCCTGCATTTGCTAACCTGGCTAGACTGCAGTACAGGAAGCTGAAATGTGCTCTCTGTACTCATAGCATGATTCGATTCAAGGCACCTGTTCTCACACTAGACTGATGGAGCAGGAGTTCTCACACTTCAGTGGGCATCAGAATCAGCTGGACGCTGGTGATTCCTGGGCCCCATTTTCAGAAATAGCCGCTCTATTAGGCCTGGGATGAGGCCTCAGAATTTGCGCCGTTAACATGCTCCAGGTGAGCCTGCCTCTCTGGTCTGGGGCCACACTTTGAGAACCACTTGCCTAGAATCTGAAAAAAATCTCCCACTTAGGCTAGCCTGAGTCTTTTTTTTTTTTTTGGTAGAGACAGGGTCTTGCTCTGTTGCCCAGGCTGGAGTGCAGTGGTGTAATCATAGCTCACTGCAGCGTCAATCTCCTGAGCTCAAGCAATTCCCCCACCTCAGCCTCCAAAGCAGCTGGGACTACAGGTGTGTACCATCACATCCAGCTAATTTTTGTATTTTTTGTAGAGATGGGGTTTTGCCATGTTGGCCAGGCTGGTCTCGAACTCCTGAGCTCAAGTGATCCTTCTATCTTAACCTCCCAGAGTGCTGGGATTACAGGCATGAGCCACTGCACCTGGCTAGTTTCACTCTTTCTTTCCCAATATCTGTGTAGCAAGAAATAGGACAGATGCTACTCATTCCTGGAAAGTAAACTATCACCTTGGCTTACAACTGAAAGAGATGTGCAGTTTTGTGAATTTCTGAATTAAAGTCTCTTTATTAATAATCCATGCAATTCCCATTTTAGCCTTCTTAATGCCCTGGAGAGAAACAAGAAGAACACAAAATTGCAAAATGAATAACCTTCCAGTGACAGCTGTGACCACAGTGGGGGCATTGAAGCCAAATAAAAGTATACTCAACTGCTCGTTTATCTCATTTTTAACTCTGATTATATTCAGTCAGCCGAAACTCTGAGATGCCTGAGACAAGGAATGGAAAGTAAGGAATTAAGATCTCAATGCAACAATTCAAAACTGAGAGAAGAAGGTCAGGTGCAATGGCTCAGGCCTATAGTCCCAGCACTTTGGGAGGCTGAGGTGAGGGGATAACTTGAGGTCAGGAGTTCAAGATCAGCTGGCCAACATGGTGAAACCCCATCTCTACTAAAAGTACAAAAATTAGCTGGGCGTGGTGGTGGGCATCTGTAATCCCAGCTACTCAGGAGGCCGAAGCACAAGAGTCGCGTGAACTTGGGAGGCGGAGGTTGCAGTGAGCCGAGATGGCGCCATTGCACTCCAGCCTGGGTGACAGAGTGAGACGCTTTCTCAAAAAAAAAAAAGAAAAGAAAAAGAAAAAAATCTATATGTGTGTGTGTGTGTGTGTGTATATATATATATATACACAAAATATATGTATATACAAAATATATATATATATACACACATAAAAAATAGCCAAGCGTGGTGACACACATCTGCAATCCCAGCTACTTGGCAGACTGAGGCAGGTGAATTGCTTGAACCCAGGAGGCAGAGATTGCAATGGGGTGAGATCATGCCACTGCACTCCAGCCTGGGTGACAGAGGGAGAATCTGCCTCAAACAAACAAACAAACGGAAAAAACCAAGACCGTTGTTGTCATAGGCTAATGAGATGATGAGGTGTGAAAACCTGGCTCTTCGGAACTGAGAAGAGGGAGGGGAAAGAAGAAATATCAGGATTCCAGGAAGGGAGCGGATGGAGCTCTGAGCTGGCATTCTCCCCTGGCACAGACGGGGCAGGAACTAGAAGGGCGTGAAAACCCACAGATGAAACAACTCTGTATAACCAGGGTGTTTCTTCCTCCTTAGTGTGGTTATTTGGAAAGTCTAGACTTAATACCTCTTCCCAAAGGGAATTTCCTCAGTGATGAAAGGAGGCTATGCTTCCTGTCTAAAACCAGAGAACATGCAGCCCTCTCCTGGCGCCCACAGCAGTGCAGTGCTCACAACTCTCCAGAAAATGCAGCTGTTATGATTATAAAATCTTTGTCGGGCACTGACGCTTGAATGATTTGCAACACGCAATATCACTATATATAGCTGTTTATTCATCCAAGCACAGGTAAAAAGATGGCTGTTTAGATGTTGTTTTATAGAATTCAGAATGATTGGGGGCCGGGCGCGGTGGCTCACGCCTGTAATCCCAGCACTTTAGGAGGCCGAGGCAGGTGGATCACAAGGTCAGGAGATCGAGACCATCCTGGCTAACATAGTGAAACCCCGTCTCTACTAAAAATACAAAAAATTAGCTGGGCGTGGTGGCGGGCACCTGTAGTCCCAGCTACTCAGGAGGCTGAGGCAGGAGAGCGGCGTGAACCCGGGAGGTGGAGCTTGCAGTGAGCCGAGATCGCGCCACTGCACTCCAGCCTGGGGGACAGAGCGACACTCCGTCTCAAAAAAAAAAAAAAATTCAGAATGATACCTCTACCTCCAGAAGTTAGAGCTGTCAAATGTCACATATTGGCTTGTTTGTTTATATACTTATAGCCCACCTTGTTCCACAAATAATTTCAAGAGGCTGATGATATGCGTGCCACTTTAAAATAAGAAAATGTAAATAAAAAGTCAAGGTGACAGATAATATGGGTAGAATGGGAAAATATGACCAGAAGGTTATATGCAATTTTCTAAATTAAAGACCAGGCCAGAAATTGGGCCCTGGGCTTTTCAGGAACCAAAAAAAAAAAAAAAAATAGGAGAAATGCAAAATTCATAAAATTCATATTGTCTATAAAAAGAAAACATTCCATCTCATCAGAAGAAAGCCTTTTCCAAATTTTGGGGTTGAAGTACCTTTCAAGCATATACAGTCTCATGGGAGATGCTCTGGCCATGCTGGAGTAACTGCATGCTTCTGGCTGAGCCCATCAGGGACAGAACACTGGAGTTGGCATCAGAAGACCTGGTTTCAGTGTTGGCTTCAGTTAGGCGATCCTGGAGCACTCACTCACTTATTGTAAACTACCAAAACATACTCCATAGCTGGCGTCAGAATTAAGATGAAATAAACAAAGATTGCAATCTGCTATCCAAAGGTAAGGCTTTTTTTTTTTTTTTAACGCTTCCTTTATTATTGTTTTTGCCTTTCTTACCATAAAGATCACGCCCTCCTACACATCCTCCTGGGTCTCAGGGGTCCACATGGGTGCTCTAACTATATGGATCCAAAATCAGCATACGTCCAGGAGAGCTGATTTACTTTGGGGGCCTTGCTCTCAGTAATCAGTAACTGTGAACAGTCTCTGATTTATTACTGCCCTTTTCAAGTTCCATCCCTTGATCAGCAAGTCAGAGATTAATCTGAGAAACCCATTCATTTGTTCATTTGTCACAGTTTCTACTTTTTGCCTAGCTTACTCCACCCAACCCTTTTCCACCATCCTTTCTTCATAATGTAGCCTAACACAATGTTCCATGGAGACTCCGCAGGCGCAGCAAGATCCAAGGCAGGATATTGGTAATGAAGGATCATGCAAGATTTTATTTTGTATACTCAGTTTTTAAAAAGTCATTACCTTTTTTTCCTCAAGACACATAGAGATGATGTTGATTGCTTATTTTGTTTTATTTCATATACATATTTTTTGAGATGGAGTTTTGCTCTTGTTGTCCAGGCTGGAGTGCAATGGCGTGATCTCGGCTCACTGCAACCCCCACCTCCCAGGTTCAAGCAATTCTCCTGCCTCAACATCCCAAGTAGCTGGGATTACAGGCACCCACCATCACGCCTGGCTAATTTTTTGTATTTTCAGTAGAGACGGGGTTTCACCATGTTGGCCAAGGCTGGTCTCAAACTCCTGACCTCAGGTGATCCACCACCCCTCAGCCTCCCAAAGTGCTGAGATTACAGGGGTGAACTACCGTGCCTGGCCATTGCTTATTTTATTTCTGAGAAGCGATCTTGCTCTGTCACCCAGGCTGGAGTGCAGTGCCGTGATCATAGCTCATTGCAGTCTTGAACTCCTGGGCTCAAGTGATCCTCCTGCCTCAGTTTCCTAAATGGCTGGGACTACAGGCATGCACCACCATGCCTGGCTAATTTTTGTATTTTTTGGGGGGAGATGGAGTCTTGCTATGTTGCCCAGGCAGGTCTTGAACTCCCGGCCTCAAGTGATCTTCCTGCCTTGGGCTTCCCAAAATGCTGGGATTACAGGCATGGGCCACCACACCTGGCCTCATTTGCTTATTTTAAAAGGTTTAATATAATGACAGATTGCTTTGATCCCAAATCCCCAAATACCAAAGATAGAATACAAATTAGGAAAAAATGTTACAAAATTCATATGAAAATTTTACCAAATGGACATCAAAAACAGAGACTTAGACCTGTAAAATAATATGCCAACATCATCGGAATTAGTCTATTTTTACTGTGGTCTTGGTCTTTGCTTAAGATGCTTAAGATGATAAAACCTCTTTACTAAAACACAGGAACTCACACAAGACAAAAGAAGAATGGGTTTTCCATTTCTTGCCCTGTAATTTTTCATCAGTTCTGCTTCCTCTTCTCATGTCACATGGGGATGGACCCTTCAGGCGAGAGGAGCTCAATGGCTCACATTTTAAGAAATATGATGCATTTTGTGCATGAGGTCACCATTTGGAAAACTGCTGTCACAGGCACTAACCATAAATGAATGAGGGTGGTACTAGCTTCTTACTTAAAGTGATAAGATACCTCCTATTTAAAGAACTTCTACTTATGACCATTTTTCTCCCAGGTTCCAAGAATTTTCCTCTATCTTTTATTGAAAGACAAGGGAGGAAACAGTAAGTATACTAATACCTTAAATATCTGAAAAAAATTACGGTAGCTCATAAATTATTTTTGTAGAGGGAAGAATCTTGTTTCTTTAAAATCTCAAACTTAGGAAAAGAGCAGCCACTTTGTTTTTGTTTTGAGACAGAGTCTCACTCTGTCACCCAGGCTGGAGTGAAGTGGCATGATCTTGGCTCACTACAACCTCTGCCTCCCGGATTCAAGCAATCCTCCTGCCTCAGCCTTTCAGGTAGCTGGGATTACAGGCATCCGCCACCACGCTTGGCTAATTTTTATATTTTTAGTAGAGACGGGGTTTCGCCATGTTGGCCAAGCTAGTCTTGAACTACTGACCTCAGGTGATCCACCTGCCTCAGCCTCCCAAAGTGCTAGGATTACAAGCATGAGCCACTGCGCCCAGCCAAGAGCAGCCAGTTTGGATGGCAATCTTTCTACCATGAATTATCTATATAACTGATTTAGTAAGGAATTTAAATTATTTGAGAGTATAAACATATTATTCTGGACATAACCACAGCTTTCAGTGGTGCTATGTCAAATGAATTTCCCCTCCACTAATGACATCTTAGTCAGATTCCATATACCTGGTTACTTTTAGTTATTAAAACATAGTCTGGCCATGGGCTGTAGCTCACTCCTGTAATCCCAGCACTTTGGGAGGCCAAGAACGGGAGGATCACTTAAGGCCAGGAGTTTGAGACCAGCCCTGGCAACATAGCAAGACCACTCTTTCTACAAATAAGTAAAAAATAAAAATAAATAAATTAGCCAAGTGTGGTGGTGTGCACCTGTAGTCTCAGCTACTCAAGAAGCTGAGGCAGGAGGATCGCTTGAGCCCAGGAATTGGAGGCTGCAGTCAGCTATGACTGTGTCACTGCACTTCAGCCTGGGCAACAGAGTGAGAGTCTCAAAACAAAACAAAATAAAAAGCTCTACAGTCTGCTCAATTCAAAGCTCTTCTTTGATACAGGCTAGACTGGGGAGACAAGGGCTTGGAGTGCTGTATGGGGCATGGATTATTTTTCATTCTTTCTCCCACCCTAGCATGTTGGGTTTGGTTGGCTAGCGGGGAGGATGCTGGCTCCACTCCTGGGTCCAGCTGTTCTCCAGTGAGGAGGTAGAGGAAGAGTAAGGAAATGCCACTACTAAAACACTAAGCTCACAGCACTTGGTAAACAGCAGTTGTTGCGATAAGGAAATATTTTTCAGGAACGGATGCTGGAATGCCTTGCAATAACTCTCTGCAGAGCTGGATCTTTATCCAAGTACAAGTGAACAGATGGATTTGACATGTTTTGTAAAACTCAGAATGATAGCTCTCTGGCCTGCTTTTGGTTTGCTCTAATATAGTGACCTAGACTGATGTGGTTGACTCAGCATAGGGGTTTATCATCTTTCCTTGGATGGTGTTTGGTTTCATCCCAGCCCCCTTGGTCACTGAAGACCAAGACCATCTCTCTTTAGCCTCACATGGCAGCCCAAAGAATGGGGAGCACTCCATCATTTGCTTGGTGGCCCCTGGGAAAGCCCATAGCTCTTACTTTTCTCTAGGTTCCATATTCCTTCATGCACAGCCATGGGATGAATAGGATGCTTTTCGCTTTTCTCCAAGGAACACAGAGAAGTTGGTTGGGGTGGGGCTGCACCCCACTTCTTCCCAGGCCACTACCATGCTTTAAGACATCTGGGTGTGGGCCAGGCACAGTGGTTCATGCCTGTAATCCCAGCACTTTGGGAGGCCAAGGCGGGTGGATCACCTGAGCTCAGGAGTTTGAGACCAGCCTGGCCAACATGGCGAAACCCTGTCTCCACTAAAAATGCAAAAAATTAGCTGGGCATGGTGGCAGGCACCTATAATTCCAGCTACTTGGGAGGCTGAGGCAGGAGAATCGCTTGAATGCAGGAGGTGGAGGTTGCAGTGAGCCGAGATTGTGCCATTGCACTCCAGCCTGGGCAACAAAAGCGAAACTCCATCTCAAAAAACACAAACAAAAACAAACAAACAAAAAAGACTTGCTGATGCAGAGTGAGCTCTCCACTGGACCTTCCTCTTTCAGAACACTCTAGAACAAAAATTGGCAGCAGGCCGTATGTGCTTGTATGCCCCAAACTCCAGAGAATTCATGTCAAGTATTCTAAAAAATTCTCTCACCACTCTTTAGTCTGGCTCTTTAAGCCTCTGGCCAGGGGATCAGAGGCAAGTCTCCCTTCTTACAGGCACTCCAATTTCCATAAATTCTATCTTGGAGAAAAGGAGAGAATTTAAAGAAAATAATAAGAAAGTCAGGGTTTCCCAGAACACTTTTTACCTGATCAGGAAGTGGAATAGAATAAAAGTCCTCAGGAAAAGAACTAGGATATCATTTCCCTTCTCTAAAAGTCATTTTGTGGCTCGTTTCTGTAATTCCAGCAATCTGGCAGGCTGAGGCAGAGGATCGCATGAGCCCAGGAGTTCAAAACCAGCCTGGGCAACACAGCAAGACCCATTTCTACAAAAAAAAAAAAAATTAGCCAGACATGGTGGCATGCATCTGTGGTCCCAGCTACCCAGGAGGCTGAGGTGGGAGGATCACTTAAGCCCAGGAGCTGAAGGCTGCAGTGTGCAATGATGGCACCACTGCACTCTAGCTGGGGTGACAAAGAGAGACCCTGTCTCAAAATAAATGAAGAAATAAATAAAATGTTTGTGCCTCAAAATTCTTAGAATATTGACTTAAACTAGGATGAGATTCTGATTTCCTTCTTAGTGGAGCTCCCAGAAAGATTAGCTCCTAAAAATTTACTCTGAAGAGGAAAAAGAAACACATTGGTGTACATGACCTTCCAGATGCCTATTGTTCATCAGGGTGTGAGTGCAGTGATATTCTCTTTCACTGTTTGGGAGCCACACTATCCCTTAGCCTTGCAAAAGGAAGCTCCTTCTGCATTCTGTCTTACAACACAGGAAGATAGCACCTCATGGACCAAAGAGAGTCTTCAGCTGGCTTGACTTGTCAGGCATTCCTGTGTTAGGATTGACAGAGCATTCCTGGTGGGTACTTAATGAGTGTGCACGCCTGACTAAAGCTTTCCATTAGTGGCCTGTGTGTGCGCTGGATTGTGGGGAGTGTTAAAATTTTTGACTTACATAGTTTGGCAAATGACACAAATCTTGTTAAAAAATTAAATAACAGAGCCCAAGTGCAGTGTATCATGCCTAGAATTCTAGCACTTTGGGAGGCCAAGGTGGGAGGATCACTTGAGCCCAGGAGTTTGAGACCAGCCTGGGCAACATCGTGAAACCGCATCTCTACAAAAAATACAAAAATTAGTTGGGCATGATGGTTATGTGCTTGCAGTCCCAGCTACTCGGGAGGCTGAGGTGGGAGGATTACTTGAGCCTGGGAGATAGAGACTGCAGCAGTAAGCCAAGATCACACCACTGTACTCCAGCCTGGGTGACAGAGCAAGACCCTGTCTAAAACAAAACAAACATAAAAAAAGGAAAAAAAATTAAAAACGTACAGGGATCAGTAGAGTTCCTGGAATTCAAGGAATGTTAGATACTGGTTCTTATTTATAACCTAACATAGTCCTCATAAATAGCCTGCGTGCTCTTTTCTCTATGTCTGTCTGTTTGCTCTGGTATTCTGTTTTTGCTTTTATTTCATTACATATTTTTTTGAGACAGGGTCTCACTCTGTTGCCCAGGCTGGAGTGCAGTGGAGGAATCATAGCTCACTGCAGCCTCCAACTTCCGGGCTCAATCGATCCTCCCACCTCAGCCTCCTGAGTAGCTAGGACTACAGGTGTGCATCAGAATACCTGGCTAATTTTTGTATTTTTTTGTAGAGACGAGGTCTCACTTTGTTGCCCAGGCTGGTCTTGAACTCCTGGGTTCAAGTCAACCTCCTGCCTCAGCCTCGTAAGTGTAGGGATTACAAGCTGCACTGCTACTCTTGCATCTTCCAGCTTCCTCAATTCTCTCCCTATCCATACCTCCTTCAAATCTCACTCCTTCTAGGAAACTATCCCAGATTTTCCCAGCTTATCCCCAGTTGTGTTTCCATTCATGTGAATCTACATATTAACTGCCAAACTTGGTTAGAGGTGCATGAAGATGGTCCTTCATTTTATGACCTTTCACAAACACGTAATAAATACTTGTTAAGTCCTTAAACAAGGTAGCAGTCACAGTATTGTGAGTTTACAGATGATGCCTCTTTAATTCATAATTTGAAAGTATAACGTTCTATAAAATTATAAATAATAAGTAATCAAGAAGTAGATGATTTTTATTCAAGTGAAGATTATTTATTAACAAAAGCATGAAAATAGATGCTACCCTGTGTGGATAATTACTAGATCCACATAAACTTGGCTTTCAGAGAAGTGGAATGTGATGTTCTGCTTTTTCGTTTGTAAGTCAATCATCCAAAAACCCAGACAGATCTAGGCAAGGAAAGAGAAGGGAGGTAAAATGTAATCAACACAGGCTGCAATGGCCTGCTTATTGAGCTGTTAAGACATGCAGTAAAATGGATACTTTTAAATAAAGTTGTATGCATTCATTATAACAAAAAAAAAGAATACATTCAATCAAAACATGGGCCTTTAGAATAATAAATGGAGAACAAAAAGTAGAATGTGTCGAGATAATCAAGACAAAATAGATATGATCATTTTGATCATCTCGATTTCACTATGGCCCTCCTACAGAGTTCTGTAGTGCATAAAACTTGTTGAAAAAACAGCTCTGCCTCCAAAAAAAACAAGGGAACCAGAAGAGGTCAATCTTGTATTTGCATAGTGAAGCATAAAGAATCTGCATTAGAGGTCAGAAAATACAAGTTATTGATCTATGTCTAATCCTTTAGGTGTGTGAAACTCGGGAAAATATCAGCCTCTACGGATCTCATTTGGCTAAAATGCAAATGAAGAGTTTGAATCTGATGACCTCTAAGGCCCCTTCTGGTCTAAAATTCAGCACAATGCTTGCAAAGGCTTGGAAAAACCAACTCCTATTACTCTATGTGTTCAGTTCTTAACTATGAATGGTAAGATGACTGCATTTTTAAAACATTGTCATTTCATGAACCTGTCATGTGTTGACTACTCTCTAGCTTTGCCATGATGTGGATAGGCGTGAGGATGGGGTTTCACTTTATCATGACGAAAGCCACAGTACAGACCGTACATTTTCTGCCATATACTTGGAAAGGAGACACTTTCTCAGACTAGAAAATGAATCAGAAGATTGAGGGAAGTTAGGAAGCATGAATTAGGGTTCCTTGGCCTTGTCAGAAAAAAAAAAGACAGATTTTTGAAACACTCTTGAGTGAGAAGTGAGACTGTGCTCATACAGGTATAAGCAAGTCAGGAAAATAAGGCAAGCAAATTTTATGAAAGGTATGTTTTCCGGCTGGGCACTGTGGCTCACGTCTGTAATCCCAGCACTTCGGGAGGCCAAGGTGGGCAGATAACTTGAGGTCAGGAGTTGGTGACCAGCCTGGCCAACATGGCGAAACCCTGTCTCTACTAAGAATGCAAAAATTAGCCGGGCCTGGTGGAGGGCACCTGCAATCCCAGCTACTCAGGAGGCTGAAGCATGAGAATCACTTGAACCTGGGAGGCAGAGGTTGCAGTGAGCTGAGATTGTGCCACTGCACTCCAGCCCGGGCAACAGAGTGAGACACCATCTCAAAAATGTTTTCCTAAGCTTTCTAAACCTAGCTGTTTATATATTTTATATACGTAAATCCCTCTCTATTCCTCAGAAGTAAAATTCTAGTATTTGCAGATTTAGTGCTGTATAAAACTTTTTTGTAGTTGCCAGAATTCCAGTTTGCATATAAGCAAACCTTGAGTCACTCCTATTAAGGATAATTAGAAAATGAAGGAGCTGGATATAGAGAAGGGGAAAAGAGAGAAACATGAAAACAGTAGAAATATTTTTTCAGTGCCACATTATAAAAACAAATAAACAAATTAAAATATAATATTTCTTCCCCCAAACATGAAGATTTGTAGCTCTAAATACTCCTGAGCTGACTTTTGGTTCTGGTCATGATGAACTAAGAAGTATCAGACTTAACACTTCCAAAATAATAAGCACAAAACTGGACAAAATGCATGAAGCAGCTGTTTCCAGTCATAGACTACAGACAGCAAAGGGTTGTGATTTTTAGAAGAAAGGAAACAGTACATTTGCCACGACAGGCTTGGAAGGTACCTGGGGGCACCTTCCACACTGTGCAAGAGGAAAATGGAGCCCAAACAGATAGCAGTGGTCTCACTGTGCTAAGGAAACAGAGATTTGGTTCAAGGCTGTTAAGGCAGCTAGAATTTGGGGGTTAGAATGTTATAGAGGAGACAGCTTCTCAGAAGAGAAGCTGCAGAAGTCCTGGATTCACAAAGGGTCTTTAAATCCTTAAATCTTTGGCTGAAGACAAAGTTGCACACATGGAGGGTAAGACTCTGTGGGGCAGAGAACAGCTACTGAGGACCTCTGAGCAGAGCAGAGGTTCCAGAGGTCACCTGGAGCTGGAAGATGTCAAAGTTCCAACCAGCCAGAGTGGAGAAAACTTGCTGAACACCTCAGGTATTCAGTTAAGAGCCTAGAAAGGCCACACCTAAAACACAAACTACCCAAGACCTGCTCTAACAAAATCTAAAACAAGTCTTAGCAAAATCAAACTAATCCATCAGTAAAGTAACTGGATGCCAGAAGTTAATTCAACATACTTTAAAGAAAAACATCAAAATCCAGCACTGGCAGCATTCTCAAAGTCCAGCATACAATAAAAAATTACTAGCTGTGAGAAAAAGCAGGAAGAAAGTGGACCACAATCAGGAAGAAAATAAATTAATAGAAGCTGACCCAAAGATGACACATGTTGGAATTCTTGGACAGGACTTTAAAACAGCTATTATAAATTTGTTCAAGGATTTAAAGGAAAAGATGAACTTAAGGAGTTAATAGATATGGAATCTCAACCAAGAAATGAGAAATACAAAAACAAGGAAGCAAATAGAAATTATAGACCTAAAAAATAAAATGTTTAAAATATAATATTTAATTGTATTGCTTTAACAGTAGATTAGACACTGCACAAGAAAAGGTCAGTGAACTTGCAGACAGCGTATCAAAATTGAAGCACAGAGAGAAAAAAATAACTTGAAAACATGGACAGAGCTTCAGTGCCTTGTGGGACAGCATCACATAATCTAATAAACACAGAGTCACAGAAGAGGAGGAGAGAGAGATTGAGACAGAAAAAAAATCTAAAGAAATAATGGCTGAACAATTTTCAAATTTATGAGAAAATTTCAACCCACAAATGGAAGAATTTCACAAGCCTTAGTTAGAACATAGTGATATTCACATCTAGGCATCATACTCAAAATGCTGGAAATCAAACATTAAAATCAGCTGGTGGGGCTGGGGGAAGAATCACTTTACATGTAGGAGAATAAGATTAATTGCTGACTTCTCATAATACAATACAAGCCAGAAGTCAATGAAATAACATCTTTAAACTGCTGAAGAGGCAGGAGGGGGTTCTATGGGGAACTGTCAATCTAGAATTCTATAAATGGGAGAAACATCTTTAAAAAATGAAGGTGAAAAGAGACATTTTCCAAAAAATAAAACTGAGAGACTTTGTTGTCAGCAAGCCTGCACTACAATAAATGTTAAATCATGTTCTTTAGGCTGAAGGGAAATAATACCAGTTGGAAACTCAAATCTGTACAAAGAAATAAAGAACACCAGAAATGGTAAATATATAGATAAATGCAGAAGAACTTTTTCCATTTTTAAAATGTTTTCACAGGTAAATTAAAGCAAAAATAGGACTGTGTCTGGTGGCTCACAGCTATAATCCCAGCACTTTGGGAGGCCTAGGCAGGTGGATTGCTTGAGTCCAGGAATTCAAGACCAGCCTGGGCAACATGGCAAAACCCTGTCTCTAAAAAAAATTTAAAAATAAAAAATAAAGCAAAAATAAAACAGTGTGCTGTGGAATTTATGGTGTATGTTGATGTAAGATGTTTACAGCACAAAGACGAGAATGTAGTAAGTGGATGTGCAATCATCCCTCGGTATCCTTGGGGAATCAGTTCCAGGACCTCCTACAGATACCAAAGTCTGCAGATGTTCAAGTCCCTTATTAAGAATGGCATAGTATTTGCATGTAACCTACTCACATCCTCCCATATATTTTAAATCATCTCTGGATTACTTCTAATACCTAACACAATGTAAATGCTATATAAATAGTTGCCATCTTGTATTTTTATTTGCATTTTATATTGTTATAGTGTTATCTTTTATTGTTTTTTAAAATATTTTCTGTCCATGGTTGGTTGAATGCCCAGGTGCAGAACCCATGGATATGGAAAGCCAACTGCATATGGTTTAAGATTTTATATGAGAAGTGGTGTAATAGACTGCATGTAATAAGGATGTAATGGTAACCTCCAGAGCAACCATTAAAAACAAATACAAAGAGGCATGACTCAAAAATTCAACAAGAGAAAAACAAAACCAAAATACCAAAAACTCAATGAATGCAAAAAAATCAGGGAATGAGATTTTAGAGAAAACAAAAACATTTGGGACGAATGGAAAACAAATAGCAAATAAGCCCCTGAGTCAAGTGTAATGATTCCTGGCAGGACTTAGCTTCTATGGGACAAGCCCTTATAAATATTATTATAGTCACTAAATCACATAGCCATGGCAGTCCACAAGCTCAATAGTAATATCTATGATAATTTATACACATTAAACTTGTATGAATGGGTTATTAATAATTTCCATTTACTATCTTGTAATCAAGAGAAATTTTTTAGAACCTTCTTACCCAGCACTTTCAACAAGAATTCTGCTTTGCTGCAGATAAAATGCATTTTAAGACGAAGAGCTATTTCTGCAATGATTGAAGTATTTCTGATTCTATGACTGGGAGTTGCTTGGGACAAACAGTCTTGGGGATAGACATTTATTTAAGCTGCCTGGTCCAGACGTTCTGAGTATCTGAGGCCCTAGCTTCCTGAAGGAGGCAGTGGGGGAGATGAGACTTGAGCTCACAGACCTGCAGTGGGAGTGTTGCACAGTCCTCGGCATGAACCCTGAGGTCGCCCAGCTGCTGGACTGGAGAGAAAGACACTAAACGAGGTGCACATGTCCCCAGTGAATGCGGGAGAGTGACCGATGGCAGGACTGAGAAGGTTGACAGATGGCAGGACTGAGAAACAGATCCTGGGTGTTTGTAGACCTAAGTAACCTGAGCCTCAAAGCAGGAGTCTGTTTATGGCCGAAGTGGAATTCCAGAGGACTTGCTGGGAGGAAGGGTGAATCTAGGGTACCACAAAATCAGATTATGGGAGGGGACAGGTAAATGGAGGAGGCTTAATTCACGGTTTATTCCCTTCTGGTTTTCCTTTTGCATGTTGTTTAGGAATTGTTAGTCTGCCTGGGCTGGGCTAAACGGAATGCAGTAAATTCGTTGTTGCTGTCGTTATTTACAACAGAGCAGGACACTGGACACTGACTGCTCCCAAGAGGAAAGGATGGAATTGAGACCCACGTGTGGACACTTTCTCCAGTTTTGGAGATGTTCTTTCTAGAGCTCTTTCTTGCAAAATTCTTGGAGGGCTCCGGATTTCATATATGGGGGCAGATTCTTCCGTTACTGAGAATGGCTCAGATTTAATTCCATCACTACTGCTGTAACGTGAACACGAGCAGCTTAACCTCCACGTGGTTCATTTTCCCCACCTATAAACTGTGGAATGGGATATTTACAATGTACCCAACTGATGGGGAGTCTCATAAAACAAAGTAATTACAAAGACTTTTATGTAGTGTGTGTGTGATAAAATAAAATCGACGCCATTTCTACAGCTTTTAAAATAATCCGTAATGAAGTCAATGTGCCATTTTACAAATGACTAATGAAATTTAATTTAAAAACAAACTTTAGTAATTTATAAAATTGAAAAAAAAGCCAAGGATCCAGTTGAATGATGAACACTATTTTCTTGTTTTCTATTGACCTCTTGATAATCATAAAAGCCAACTTATTACCTACATCAAAAATTTTGTAAGTCTATTAAGTTTCTAGAGGTGATTTTTACTCCATTATCTTGGTAGTATTTCTGAAAAGGCATCAAATGCAAGGACTAGTTTCTCCATCTGCTCTGCAACTCTGACTTCCTTGTTTCTAGGGAAATTTACAAAGCTTCTCTTTGAAAAACAAAACAAAACTGCTCCATAGCCATCAAATTAAAGAAAAACGTTTGCTCAAGTCCTAATTTTTTTCCTAAGGTAAAACTTCCTTTTCAATCCTGCAGTATAAATTGGACTTTTATGACTTGCTGAAAGTAGTGTCAGGGGGTCAGTTTCCACTGTAGAGCTGTCCTTATAACAAGCTCTGGAAGCATCTTGCTTCGTGTTGCCTCGGACCAGATGCCAGTCAAACAGGCAAAAAAGCAAGCCCAGTTATGTGATTATTTTCCAAACCCAATGTCTTGATGCTTTGTTTTACTTTTAAATGTGGCCAATTTCAAACGCCTCTGGGCTCATGGGCAACATTTAAACAAATACACTCACTGACGCAGAGCAGCAGGCAGCCTCTCTCTTACTCAATCAGGTTTCAGCTGTCTGCATGGCAAACGTCCTAAAAGAAAGATTTTGCACAAAGCTTCTGAGGTCAAGAAACCCAAGGCTCTGTGGAATAATTTGCTCTTACTTCTTTTTCCATGGTTCTGATTTTTAAGTACGGGGATTACCCATTGCCTGTAGCTCATTAATCAAGGTAGCTTTTGATTATGAAAAGTGCTATCCAAAAGATAGGACTCTGAGGACTTGGCAGGGAGGTTCTCTGCCCGTCCCTTGAACGTGCCAGAACACCCTGAACTCTGCCAACTATGATTACACTTGGCATTAATTGAAGATGCTGAGAGAGATAAGCCTTCCTGAGTTTAGCCACCTGGAGCAGATTAAAATCTGGGTCCTGCCGGTGAGGAGGTCTGAGGGATTGGGAATACAAGGCTGTTTTAATCTTTTCCAAGTCAGGCTGTTGAGAAATATCCATACATCAAATGTTCATGGATCTCATACAATTTCCTTCTCAGGGGAGAATTCAATTACCAGTAACATGAAGTGGGATTAACTTGTTGTGGTGAGCCATCTGGAGAGAGAAGATTCACCATCCCCTGTAAATATGTTCAGAGATTTGCCCCCATGATTTCGAAGAAGTTGCTGAAGGTGCTCAAAGGCACAAATGATGTTTGCTCTGAAAGCCTTGTTCAGTGGACCCAGTGAAATTAAAATGCAACTAGAGGATAATCTAGACCTTCCTCCATGTTGAAATACTTCTCTGCCACAAGAGGGTGATATTTGGGTTTCAAGGACCAGACTATTTGTAAAGATACAACAAGAGCCAGTGGAAGCCGGGTGTGGTGGCTCACACTTGTAATCCCAGCATTTTGGGAGGCTGAGGTGGGAGGATCACTTGAGCCTAGGAGTTCAAGACCAGCGTGGGGAACATAGTGAGACCTTCTCTCTACAAAAACATACAAAAATTAACCAGGCATGGTGGTGCGTGTCTTTAATCCCAGCTACTCAGGAGGTTGAGGTAGGAGGATTGCTGGAATCTTGGAGCTGGCCACTGTAGTTAGCCATGACTGCATCACTACACTTCAACTGAGCAACAGAGTGAGACCCTGTCGCCGCCCATCTCCCCACCCCCCACCCCCCCGCACCCCCGCCAAAAAAAAAAAGAGCCAGTAGAACCATCCTGGAACCATACTTCGTATGTAAACAAAGGCTCATGAAAATGGAAATGGATGGACTGGAGGACTGGCAGAGAAATTATTGAGTTAGAATTCAGCTTTCTAGGTTTTTATTCTAGAGTGCCAGATAAGGGCTGGTTCCCTTGAGGAAAAAGGAACACATTTAGATTAGCCTCAGAAAGTAAAGGACCCAGAGGAGTGCTAGAGGCAGCAAAAGTCTTCACATTTTAATGGAAGAAAACTAATTGGCAGAATGTGGGGATAAAGACAAGATGCCTCAGACATGAAGAGGCCAGGAGATCAATGACCAGAGCGGAGTTCCCTGGACCAAACCCAGATTCATCCTGAAATGATGCCAGTCTGCGGAGTAGGAAAGATGCCAGGCCTCTGGAGGGGAAACTCACCTCTGCTAAAAGGTAAGTGCTAGCCCAACAATTTGGCCAGGAAACCTCTGTGATATGGGAACAGAACCAGATAGATCAGAATAATAAAATATTATTTTTATATTGGTTTTACTAACTGTTCATCATATTTACAATTAAAATCACCAACAAACTGTACACAAAATATCTTCTTTAACTTGCAAACAAATTATGATACATCCAAACAACAGTGAAGCCATTAAAATTACACACACACTGATTGAATTTTGAGCAATATACATTAGGTTTCGAGATGCATTTGGTAAGACTAGAATAAGCTTAATTTTAAAAAAGCAGGCAATGGAACTAAGAGAAAAGAAAATTATAAACTAAACTCAGTATTGAACATAAATGCAAAAATCCTAAATAAGACATTGGGAAACCAAATTAAATGCATGTTTTAAAAGAACAAATCACATCATGACCAAGTATGGTCATGAAAATGACCTGAAAATTTCAATGATGGCTTAGCATTAGTAGAAACTCTATTAATATAATACACTACATTAACATAGTAAAAGAGAAAAATTATATGATTATCTCACTGCAGCAGGAAAGTCAACAAATAAAATCCAATACTCATTCATGACAAAAACTCTTAGTAAACTAGGAATAGAAAGGAACTTCTATATCCTAATAAAGATTAACTACCAAAAATCTCCCAACAATCTGTGCTCTGTATTGGGGGAATGTTAGAAGCATTTCCTTTAGAGTCAGGAACAAAACAAGGGCACCTGCTATCACTACTTCTATTCAACATTGACTGGAGGTCTCAGCCAGCACAGTAAGAAATTAAAGGTATTGGACAGGAAAGGAAGAAAGATGATGTGATAATGAGATCGTTTTCATAGAAAATCTAAGAAATTCTTCAAGACACATTGTTGAATGCAAGAAGGGAGTTTGGCAAGATTACTCGGTAAAATACAGTCATATACCATATAATGACATTTCTTTCAACAATAGACCACATATACCATGGTAGTTCATTAAGATTATCATACTGTATTTTTACTGTACTTTTTCTATGTTTATATATGCTTAGATACACAGATACTTGCCATTGTGTTAACAATTGTCTACAGTATTTAGTATAGTCACATGCTGTACAGGTTTGTAGCCTAGGAGCCGCAGGCTATACCATATAGCCTAGTTATGTAGTTGGTTGTACCATCTAGGTTTGTGTAAGTACACTCTATGATGTTTACACAATGACAAAATCACCTAATGATGCATTTCTCAGGATGCCTCTCTCTTCGTTAAGCAATACCTGACTGTATAAATATACTAAAATTACACTCAAATACACAACAACAAGAAATTAGAATGTTTAACACACACAATGGCAACAAAGGTTACAAGGTTTCTATGAATAAATATAAGAAAAGATGTACAAGCCCTTTATGAACAACAGCATAAAACTATAGAAAAATATAAAAGAAAACCTAAGTTTTCTTTTAGTACTTCATTATTTTAACTTATTATTTTAATTTCAAATGTCATTTTAAAAAGCAGCAACTGCCTCTTACTCTATAAATTCAAAGCAATTCCAATCAAAATTTCAATAGAATTTTTTTATGCTACTAGACTTCACATGGAAGATGATTCTATATTTCACTTGTATGAATGGAGAGCCAAAAATAGCCAATACATTTTTGAAGAAGGAAGATTTATATTTGCCAAATACTAAGGCTTAATATGAAATGATAGTATTGATCCAGGTATCTCACTTCTGAGTATATATCCAGAGGAATTGAAATCAGCATGTTGAAGAGACATGTGCATTCCCATGTTCATTTAGCAGTGGGAGAAGGCAGGGAAAGAGCAGATGTTGGTCAAATGGTACAAAGTTTAATTGGACAAGAGGAATAAGTTTTCGGTATCTTAAACCACAGCATGGCAGCCATAATTAATAATAATGTATTGTATATTTCAAAATTACTTAAAGAATAGGTTTTTTAAAACACATTCTTACCACAAAAAAAGTGATAAGGGGTGAAGTGGTAGATATATTAATTAGCTTGATTTAATCTTTCTATACTACATCATTTTGAATACCATAAATAGATGCAACTATTGATTATTAATTAATTTTAAAATTACAGTATTGAAACTGGTATTGGTACAGAGCTAGAAAATTGGTCAATGGAACAGAATATACTTTTTAATAAATGGCTTATTAAATGGACATTTAATAAATGACTCTGACAACTAGTTCTCTATGTGGAAAAAGACTAAATTAGATCCCTACATCACACTATACCCCAAACGCAATTTCAAGTGGACTAAAAACTGAAATGTGAAACTTTAGAAGACAACCTAGGAGCATATCATTATTACATAAGATTTATTAGAATAAATAAAATAGATTTTAAAAATCCATAGCGGAAAATTAAAAAAAAATTGATTGAGAAAACAAGGTGGAAACGGATACCTACAGTAATGACAAGAATATGTACTGTTTGTAGAAAATTACATGCACACATATGGGAATAAACATGATAAAAGTGCATAAATAAACTATAAGCATAAAGCTAGACAAATTTAACTACTTAAAAAACAAAACATTTATAGAAAAAAATATCATGAGCAAAGTAAAACTCCAATCCACATAATGGAAGAAAATAATTGGAACCCATATATTCAATAAATAGTTGTTGTGCATAATAATAAAGGATTCCAATAAGGCTGTAATAAAAAAGAAATACTCTGAAAGAAAGAGACAACATGTCCACAATTCAGAAAGAAAACCACAGTGGCCAGTAAATATCTGAAAAAATTCTAAATCCCATTAACAATCAGGGAACTGAAAATTAAAAATCAGTAAGACCCCATTTTGTACCCACCACATAGGCAAAAACTAGTAAATCTCATAACATCAAATATTGGGGAAGATGTAGGGAAAACAGGAACCCACAGACACTACAGGTACAACTACTTTGACGAATGATGGGGAGTCCTAGGAAAACTGAAGATGGGTGTATTCTTTGATCCATGAGTTCCATTTCTAGATGTCTACTCTAGTGAAATCTTGCATGCACAAGGAGATTTGTATGAAGTTGTTCATTGTAGCATGGTTTGTAATAGCTAAAGAATGAAAGCATTTCAATTTTCTGAACTAGTCCATTTTCCCACTGTTGTAGAGAAATACCTGAGACTGGGTATTCTATAAAGAAAAGAAGTTTAATTGGCTCACAGTTCCACAGGCTGTACAGGAATCATGGCTGGGGAGGCCTCAGGAAACTTACAATCATGGCAGAAGGTGAAGTGGAAGCAGGCATGTCTTACCTGACCAGAGCAGAAGGAAGAGAGAGAGGTGGGAGGTGCTACACACTTCTAAACAACCAGATCTCACGATAACTCACTCACTATCATGAGAACAGCACTGAAAGGAAAATCCACGCCCAAGATCCAATCCCACATTGGGGATTACAATTGGACATGAGATTTTGGGGGGGACATAGACTCAAACCATATCATGTCTATAAGGAGGATAATGGATATCCTCCAGTTTATTGATACAATGGATTCTCTTCAACAGCTAAAATGAATGAACTCAAACTCTCTCTCTCTCAATAAATCTTTAAAAAGCATAATACCAAACGCTAAATTCAAGTTGCAAATGTATACAGACAGTATACCTCTTTTGAGGTTTTAAAATACACTGAATGATGGCTTAAACTCTTTTAATGTTCAGTCATCTGTTGTAGAATTACAAAAACACACACGGAAATGGGGAGAAAGATAACGAAAGGAGGAGAATGGGGAATGAGAATTTACATGTATTTACATGTGTAGTCGACAGAGAGAGAGAGATTGGGCAATGTTGGAAGACAGGAGTCTGAGGCAAATATTTAAAACTTTTAACCTCTGTATGTTAATATACTCTGCTAGTTATAGATATGTTACATTGTGGTCTTTGTTTTCTGGATATGTTAAGTATCTCATAATTATGTAATAATTTTTAAAAGATACTCCTGGCCAGGCACCATGGCTCATGTCTGTAATCCCAACACTTTAGGAGGCTGAGGTAGGAGGATCATTTGAGCCCAGGAGTTCGAGACCAGCCTGCCCAACATAGTGAAACCACATCTCTACAAAAAATACAAAAATTAGCTGGACAGGTGGTGCGTACCTGTAGTCCCAGCTACTTGAGAGGCTGAGGTGGGAGGATCATTTGAACCCGGGAGGTCAAGACTGCAGTGAACCCTGATCTTACCACTGCACTCCAGCCTAGGCAACAGAATGAGACCTTGTCTCAAAAAAAATGAAAAATAAAAAAATAAAAGATGCTCCTGAAAAATTAAGTGAAAAAATATAAATACTATTCAATTAGACCTATAGGTTCTAAAGATAAAAGACCCATTTCAAACTGACTTTTAAAAAGACAGTGGGAAATTTATTAAGATAATGAAAAATCAAGATGTAACCTTCAGGTGAGTTCTAGCAGCTCAAACAACATCACCAATGACTCAGATTCTCCACATCTCTCTATTCTGTTTTCCAAGTGATTGGTTTTGTCATTAGTGTTACACAATGTTCCCTAACCCAGTTACCAAAACTACAGACTCTTCCTTATGCTTCCAGATCTCAGCTCTCATTCTCGCACTGTCCTGACCAGGGAAAGAATGAACTTTGCCATTCTTTCCCCATGGGCTTGGCAGACGATTTATTTCTTGCTCCTTGGCAGTTCTGTTTGGCTTGTGTATCCATCTCTGATTATATCCTTGAGAGCAATAGGATGGAATCAGTTAAGTGGCTTAAGTCAATCAGGGTCTAAGTCTAGATCAGTGGTTCTCGACCAATGGTGGGTGATTTTTTCCCTAAGGGGACATCCAGCAATGTTTGGAGACATTTTTAGTTGTCACGCGGGAAGAGGATGCTAGTGGCATTTAGGAGGTGGAGACTAGGAATGCTGCTAAACATCCTACAATGCACTGGACAATCGAAACCTATGCCCCCCGACCCACCCATACGCTCACCAAAGAATTATTTGGCCCAAAATGTCCATAGTGCTGAGGTTGTGAAATTCTGCCCTGGAGCCATCTTATCTAAATTTCATGACTGAGAATGGGAGGGGGAGTTGTTTCTCAAAGAAGAATCAGAGTATAGTTCAGAGGGAAGGGAAAGTAATTAAACTATCAGCCATCAATTACAGTATACTTAAAAAAGACTGAATAAATATATACACCAAATATTATCAGTAATGATTTCTGAGACAGTGTTCAATAATTTCTTTACATGCTTCTGTTTTCTAATTTATCTAAAATGAAATTTTGTGAAATGTAAAAAGTCATTTGAAGAGAAAAGTACTGAAGAAGTATCTTTTCACCAAACAATCCTAACCTCTTCCAAAATGGTATGCCTCAGTAGAGATTGGTTCCATGTGCATGCTTTTACCCACTGTTACTGTCAAGTATGAACTATTTTGTATTCTACTTTTTTCTCCTTGACATTATTTCATGTAGACCATTCCATAAATCCAGGTAGTCTCCATATTTGACATTTTAATGGCTATATAATGTTTCATTGTATTGCTATGTCAAGATTTACTTAGTCATTTCCTGGCTGTTAATGATTTTGGATTCATCTGCCATTATGAAAAGCATAACTGTAAACTTCTCTGCAAAACTGGAGCTTTCTTTTCTATTGATTTTTTTTCCTTGGGATTTGCTCCCCAAAGCCAATTTGCCAAATTGCCATCTTTAGTACATGTTGTCAGATTTCTTTCCAGAAAAAGTATGACACTATTTCTACAGGCAGTGTATGAGTTCTTAAAGCTCTGGTAGCTTTAATTCCAAAAAAAACCCATTATTATTAATTTAACATGCATGAGGCAATATATTAGGCCATTTTAATTTTTAATTCTTTAATTATTATGGAAGCTAAACATTTTCCCAAGTGTTTGTTCGCTATTTGTATTTTTCCTTGTGCAAACCATCTGTTCATATTCTTTAACCATCTGTCCAGTCAGAACTGAAATTGGCCATATAGATAATATTAATTTCCCTAATATATATAATGTTAAATGTTTACTGTTATGTGTATTACAATGCTCTCATATTTTTATCATTTTAATTTTTCTAATTTGAGACTAATCATTTTTTGTTCTTCATCTTGTGGTATGTATGTATGTACTTAAATTTCATTCACTTGAACCTGTCAACCTTATCATTTGTTCAGTGCTAACTCCTTTTATTGCTTTTATTGTCTGAAAATTCTTTTTATTTCAAAATGGATATATGCAGCATTGTTTTATTTCATGTGTGTGTGTGTGTTTGTGTGTGTGTGGTAGGGAAGTTTAAACTTTCCCTCTGAAGTAAGACTGCTGAAATAAACTGACAATAGAGTAGCAGAAGAAAAAGCATACAAATGTATTAAAGCGCACATGGTCACAGGACCCCCACAAATATGAGACTCAAAGAAAGGCCAAATTGTTGAAACTTACATATCTTCTTCATAGGGAAGAGGGTGATGGCGGAAATGTAGGCAATTTTGAGGGATTGTAAATAATTTTCAGGGAAATTGAACAGGCCCAAAGAGCAGACAGTAGTTTTTGAATTATTCTCTTTGGAAGAAGAATGGGACCCACAGTTATGGGAAGGTGAGGGGCAGAACTGTACTGTGAACAAAGGTTGTCTTATTACACATTTAATTTTTATTTAAATAGTAAATATTTAAATAATCTTAAATCTTAAATAATAAAGTAATCTCTCAGAGGTGCCCTCAGAAGAACAGATAAAAAGTGTTTCAGGGCCGGGTGCAGTGGCTCACGCTTGTAATCCCAGCACTTTGGGAGGCCGAGGTGGGCGGATCACGAGGTCAGGAGATCGAGCCCACGGTGAAACCCCATCTCTACTAAGAAAAATACAAAAAATTAGCCGGGCGTGGTGGCGGTCGCCTGTAGTTCCAGCTACTCGGAGAGGCTGAGGCAGGAGAATGGTGTGAACCCGGGAGGCGGAGCTTGCAGTGAGCTGAGATTGCGCCACTGCACTCCAGCCTGGGCGACAGAGTGAGACTCTGTCTCAATAAATAAATAAATAAATAAAAATGGTGCTAGAACAACTGGATATAGATATGCAAAAAACAAAACAGATAAACAAAACAAAACAAAAATTTTGGCCATATATAAAAATTAAGTCTAAATGGGTCAGAGACCTAAATGTAAAACCTAAAACTATAAAAATTTTAGAACAAAACATAGGAGAGAATCTTTGTGATCTTGGATTAGGCAAAGATTTCTTACATATGATACCAAAAAACAACAATCCATTAAAAAATTGATAAATTGGGCTTCATTGAAATTAAAAACTGCTCTTCCCAAGACACTATTAGGAGACAGAAAAGACAAACAAGAGACGGGGAAAAAAAGAAATCTTTGTAAAGCATATGTTTGTTAAAAGATTTCTATCCAAAATACATACAGTGTTCTAAGCTCAATAATTAAACAACTCAACATTAAATGGGCAAAAGATCTGAACAGACACTTCACGAAGGAAAATACACTCGCTGCAAATAAGCACATGAAAAGATGCTTAACGTCATTAACGATTAGAGAATGCATACATAATAAAGCCACAATGAGCTACCACTACACAGAATCGGAACATCTACAATCAAAATCTCTGGACTTTCAAGTGTTGGCAAGGATGAAGAACAACTGGAACTCGCATAGACTGCTAGTGGGAAGGTAAAGAAAAAAACCATTTGGGAAAACAGTATAGTAGTTTCTTAAATGGTTACACCCACCTTATGACCTGGGCATTCCACTTCCAGGTATTTACCCTAGAGAAGAAAACCCGTATATGTCTGTACAAAGATTTACACAGGAGTGTTCCTAGCAGCTGTAGTTCTAATCAGGAAAAACTGAAAGCAGCCTAAATCAAGTGCTGACTAAACACACGGTGGTATATCCATAAATGGAATACTGCTCAGGAAGGAATGAATGATTGTTCCATGCAAAAACACGCAGGCAAGTCAAAGTAACTATGTTGAGTGAAAGAAGCCAGACAAAATCAAGTACATATGGGATGATTCCATTTATGGACGACTCTAGAAAATGCAAACTAAAACAGATCAGTGTCTGGGCTGCGGATGAGTGGAGTGGGGATAGGTGGAGTGGGGCAGGGCGAGGGTGCAGCAGGAGTGGGAGGAGCTGGGAGATGCAGAGACGGGTTGGGGAGGGTCTCATGGAAGGGAAGGGAGAGAGGAAGGGGGAGGAAAGGCGACGGGAAAAGGAGAGGAAGAGGGAGGGGGAGACAGAGGCAGAGTGGGAGGAAAGGGGGGCGGGGACCTGGGAGGGCCCAGGGCACATAGTGGGAGGAGCAGGTGGGAAGGAGGGAAGGAGGGAGGGGCAGGGGAGGGAGAAGTGGGGGCTGGCGGTGTGGGCGGAGCGTGGGGAGGGAGGCCGACTAGCGCAGACGGCGGGGAGAGAATGGGGGAGGGGTAGGATGGGGGCAGGGGCAGAGATGGGCAGAGGGCAGAGGGCGGAGCGGCGCCGGAGCGGGCGTCATGGCGCGGCTCCTCTGGTTGCTCCGGGGCCTGATCCTCCGAGCTGCGCCTCGGCGGGCGGTGCGGGGCCAAGCGGGCGGCGGCGGGACCGGCACCGGGCCGGGACTGGGGGAGGCAGGTAGGACGCGGGTCCCGCAGGCCCCACCGCCGCCTACGGCTTTCGGCTTCGTTTCACCGGCTGCACCCGGGAGCCTAGGGCGCTGCCCTCCTACTGAGCCCTCCTTGGGGCGCCCCTCCCCCCTCGACCCGAGGATCTGGGACAGTGGATTGTAAACTTGGTGGCGGCAGGGTGGGGACTGACCCCTGTGAGAATCCGAGGAAATGAACAAATGATCCCCCTAAATGTGCGCATAATTGTTTTTTTTTTTTTCTTGGCTCGGGGAGTGGGGGCGTAAGTGGGGCTCGGGGACCCCTGACCCCTATCCGGGACTCCAGGCGAAGGCCCGCGGTCTGGGCTGCAGCAGCCCGGCCCGCGCGCCCCTGCGAAGGCCCCTGGTATTTTGCACGGCATCTGAGAAGCAGGCAGTTCAGACTTGGAGTTCCTGTGGGTGTTTCCTGCCCTTCTGTCTTCCCATAAATGTGTCTAAGAGCCAGGGAGACTGGGTTGATCATTTGTTCCTTCTTTAAGGTGACGGCCATTGTTAATGACTGAGACAGAGACCAGGGCGAGCGTGTGTGTTGTGTGTGTGTGTGTGTGTGTGTGTGTGTGTGTGTGTGTTTTCTGCTAAATGCCTTTGGATCCTCTCTTGGTCTGGGTACCTGCACATTTCACCAAGCAGGACGGAGTCACCTCGGGAGACCTGTGCCAGCTACCCCTGTATTTCAGTTCTATTTCAGGGTAACTTAGTGCCCCAGGGGATTGGCTTCCTGGGCGGTTGCCAGACTGACCCACTCAGAATCCAATTTTATATGTGTTCATTGAAGACATTCAGAGATACCCAACTGATGAAAATCTACCAACTCATTCTGAGCTCTTTTTAGCCCCTGAAGTTTTCGAAATGCAATATTAAAAGAATACGTAACTAAATAACAGCGTTGGCGTTGTGGAATGTTATCTCATCCAACATGACTTCCAGCTATGGCCTTTCTAATCAGTGGTGTCTCTAGTCAGTCTGATGACATTTGTTGTGAGCCTACTGTGTGCCAAGCATTGTATTGGTGAGAACCACAGGTGATAGAAACAGGTCACAGTTACCGATGAGCTCTCTATATATAACCCCTTGAAAAAGGATGGTGGTTTTAGCAGTAACTACTTCATGGCTGTAATTGCTGCTGTCAGAAGCAGCCTAATGAATTGCCCTGGGATCTGAAGTTCTCCAACAACATTAAAATTTGGCCAGACACCAGTAGGTAACAGGAGCTATGTACCTTATCAGCACCCCTCCTGGGAATTTATTGGAAGGAAATAGTTCAAAAGAAGAACAAAGAGATATATGCAAAGATGCTTTAAACACTAGTCTCTTACAAAATGGAAACTGACTGTAACCCAAATCAGTTAAAAAAATACTTACGTAAATCATGAAAATTCAGTCCAACAAACTGTTAGGCAGCCATTAAAAATGATAAACAGGGAGCAGTTCTGTGGTGAAGGGCTTGGGTATGAATAGATGCAGATTTTAAATCTTGGCTCTCAGTTACTTCCTGGCTCTGTGTCTGAGCCCAGGCTGCTATTGCAAAACACCATGGACTGGGTGGCTTCAACAACCGACATTTTCTCACAGTTCTGGAGGCTGGGAAGTCCAAGATCAAGGTGGGAATGGATTTGGTTCCCGATGCAGACCTGCTTCCTGGCTTGCAGTTGACTGCCTTCGCCCTCTGCGTTCACGTGACTGGCTCAGGAAGGACCACTAATCCCTCAAGAGAGCCTCACCTTTACAATCTAATCTAAAACTAATAACCTCCCAAGCCCCACCTCCAAATAGCATCTCATTGGGAGTTAGGGCTTTAGCATATGGGAGTGGGGAGAGGAGCAGGGAGGAGAACATATAACATTCAGTTTGTAACAATGTCTTTGGACATGTTTCTTGAATTTGGTAAGTTTAAACTTCAGATTTTTTTTTCCTTCTATCAAATAAGGATAATGATAATGGTAGGGTTGTTGTACAGAATAACTTTTTAATTAAATATTTTGTTACAATGCTTGACACTTAGCAGGCACCCAATAAATGTTAGTTATGATTACATAAATAAGTGGAAAGGACAAAAATGTAGCTACATTTAACTTACATCATGGGCTTATGGAGTGTTGAGAGAGAGAGAGAGAGAGACATTGGGAGGGAGGAAATGAGAAGATATTGAAATGACAGTATTTTTCTCCAGTGCTGCAATTTCTCATATGCTTACATATGAGAAGCTAAATGTTGCATAATTGGTGCTTGAACAAGAACAAGAACTAGTCTAAACATTATTGCCTACCGACTAAAGCTTTCACACACATTAAAAATAGTGTAAAAGGTCCACATTGATAAGGATTAAAAGAACCATTAAAAATGTCCTTTCATATTGTACTTAGATGAAGTGATTTTTTTATCCAGATTGACAAAGAGCAAACTGAAAAAGGAAAGTAAGAAATATTCTGGAGCAAAAAATCTGTTGCTTCAGGAAAATATTCTTTCTAGAGATGACTATGCTAGGAAACCATCCTGGGCATAGGGTTAAAATAGTCCAGGCCCTGTGGTGGGAGAGACTAATTCTGCAGATCAGAATGGGCTGGGGATTTTTTAATAATCAGTTTCTAATGAGTTCCATTAGATTCAACACATTATTTATCAAAATGGAGTGAGCTTATGTGTGACAATTGGCAGTTCAGCAACTGTGGCCAGGAAGGTTAGCAAAACCCGAAGGAGGCACCTAGTAGGTGACCATAGGACCAAGAGTGGATTTCCTCAGGGATGAAAAAATTGAGGCCCACCCCGTGGAACTTCTGACCAACAAGATATATGGCCTGTGCAAATCACAGCACACACAGAGAAGGGAACTCCAAGGAATTTGAGTTTATTAAGGCATAATTCAAAGTAAAGCTGTGTAGTTATCTCATGCAATAGTAGCAACTGATAAATGTTTTCATAGTGAAGATAGCAAGAGAATGTAGAGGGAATCTGGAAAATGCATAGCCCCCAAAGGATGAGCACGTGGTGCAGAGGACAGAAAATACCTGCACACACACACAAAAGGACATAACCAGTGTCAAAACCTCTCTAGCCACAGTAGCCAGAAGACTTGACTCATTCCCAGGTGAGAGACCTTGTCGTGTATCTAATGTACACGTGCCTAAATTGCTGTTTGATAAAACTGCTCAGAATTTACTCATACTGTAGTTTTTATTTAAACTTTGGTTGTTTTCTAAAGCCCCAGTGTGTTCACTTGCTAGGGATCCCATAACAAAATATCACAGGCTGGGCAGCTTAAACGATAAAATTCATTTTCATACGGTTCTGGAGGCTGGAAGTCCAACACCAAGTAGTTTTGGACTTCTTGGACAAGTCCTGAGATTTGTCCTGAGATTCCAGGACAAGTCCTGAGATTTGTCCTGAGACCTCTTTCCTAAACTTGGGGATAGCCGCCTTCTTGCTGTGTCCCCAGGTGGCCTTTTCTCTGCTGTCCCTTCCTCTTATGAGGACACCAGTCTTATTGGACCAGGGCCCCCTCTTAATGGCCTTATTTTAACATGATTGCCTCTTTAAAGGCCCTGTCTCTAAATGCAGTCACATTTTAAAGTACTGGGGATTTGGACTTCAACATATGAATTTGGAAGTTGGGGGGCAGGGAGTGTCACAGTTCAGCTCATAACATCCAGGTCAAAGAAACCGCTTAAAGTGATACAGCCCACATATAACCTGGGTGTACCCAACTGAGCATTTGTCATTTTGCTATCAAAGCGAAGTCTGTCTGCGCTTGACTGAGCCTTCTAGGCTGGCAAATCTGCAGCTAAATGTTGCATAATTGGTGCTTGAACAAGAACTAGTCTAAACATTATTGCCTACCCACTAAAGCTTTCACACACATTAAAAATAGTGTAAAAGGTCCACATTGGTAAGGATTAAAAGAACCATTAAAAATGTCCTTTCATATTGTACTTAGATGAAGGCTTAATTCTTTTGGTTAGCAATTTAAATACTACTTATATATTTTAAACTTAAAAAGAAAATATTACGGCGTGGCACTGTGTCATGCACCTGTAATCTCAGCTACTTGGGAAGCTGAGGAAGGAAAATCGCTTGAGTCCAGGTGTTCAAAGCTGTAGTGTGCTTTGATCATGCGTATGAATAGTCATTGTTCTCCATTCTGGGCAACACAGTGAGACTCGGTCTCTTAAAAAAATTAGGGCAGAAGGAGAAGGTGGTGTCTGAAGAACAGATAGTCACTCTCTAATAGGTGTAACAAAATATAGAGGTGTGGGAGACGGAGCTGGGAACCCAGACCAACTCAAGCCTTAGGTTCAAAGCGAAAGAAGTACATGTTTAAAGCTCAATTCATGAGAGTCTCACTGACTTTTAGCTCTTCTCCAATTCCCACTTTCCAGTGTCAGCTACTATATTGTACTGCCTGTTGAGTCACACTAAGGACAGTGCTTCCAGGAGACAATTGGGTTTTTTCTAAGCCCATTCCACTTCCTGCCTGAAAGGAGACAGGAAGATAAAGCTAGCTTCACAGACTGTAAATTCCAACCTTCGTACCTGAAGTTGGTCCTCTTACCAATATCCACAGGAATAATGCAAGATCTTTGCCAAAGCCAAGAGGAGGGTGTTTTATCATGATGCTGTTAACTCCTTTCCTTGACAAATGTCAATGATAGCCAGAGATGAGGTCTCACAAATTCCCCCAAGGGACCAGAGTTTAGACCTGGGAGGAGGAACCCAGGACATTGACTCTTTCTAGCAAAGCCTGTTCTTGCTCTTTTTAGTGCCTCTGGCTAAAGCATTCCCGTTTTAAATCATTTGGGGTGGCCAAGAACAGATAGGATCCTGAACAGAAGTGGCAAAAAAACAGACAGGAGGAGGCTTGTATTAGTTTGTTTTCACAGTGCTGTAAAGAAATACCAGAGACTGGGTAATTTAGGAAGGAAAGAGGTTTAATTGGCTTACGGTTCCACAGGCTGTACAGGAAGCATGGCTGGGGGGGCCTTGGGAAACTTACAACCATGGTGTAGAGTGAAGAGGAAGCAAGCACATCTTACATGTCAGAGCAGGAGAAAGAGAGAGGGGGGAGGTGATCTTTTAAACAACCAGATCTCTCGATAACTCACTATCACGAGAACAGCACCAAAGGGGAAATATGCCCCCATGATTTAATCACCTCCCACCAGGCCCCACCTTCAACACTAAGGATTACAATTTCACATGAGATTTGGGTGGGGACACAGAGCCAAACCATATCAGAGGCAGTCACTTGTTCCATTGTGACAAGATGGAAAAAGGGTAGATGTAGGTATTGGTAAGTGTGATGGTTTGGTAGCAAGAAGGTTTGTGGCTTTTGATTTTGTGAAAGAAAAATCTGTTGAGAGGAAGGGGAGACATAGTAGAGACCATGGTTTATGGAAAGTGGAAAAGGTTTTTTGTTTTTTTTTAATTTCAATAGGTTTGGGGGGAACAGGTGGTGTTTTGTTACATGAATAAGTTCTTTCTTTAATGGTAATTTATCAGATTTTGGTGTACTCATCACCTGATCAGTGTACATGGTACCCAATGTGTAGTCTTTCATTCCTCATTCCCCTCACACCCTTTCCCCTCTGAGTCCCCAAAGTCTACTGTATCATTCTTATGCCTTTGCATCCTCATAGCTCAGCTCCCACTGATGAAAGAGAACATACGATGTTTGGTTTTTCATTCCTGACTTACTTCACTTAGAATAATAGTCTCCAATTCCATCCAGGTTGCTGTGAATGCCATTATTTTGTTCCATTTTATGGTTGAGTAGTATTCCATAGTATATATATACCATCATTTCTTTATCCACTAGTTGATTCATGGGCATTTGTGTTGGCTCCATATTTTTGCAATTGTGAATTGTGCTACTATAAACATGTGTGCAAGTATCTTTTTCATATAATGACTTCTTTGCCTCTGGGTAGATACCCAGTAGTGGGATTGCTGGATTAAATGGTAGTTCTACTTTTAGTTCTTTAAGGAATCTCCACACTGTTTTCCATAGTGGTTGTACTAGTTTACATTCCTGAGAGTGGAAAAGGTTTAAAACACCCATTGCAGAGAAAGGGGAAGAGAGCTGACTGGGGAAAGATAATACTCACCATGGTTCACTGAAACCCCAGTGAGATGAGTAACTTTGAGTTTATAAGGACAACCCTCTTCCCAGGTGGGGGATTTTCTCCAGTAGTGCTTGATGGTACAGGGGTAGCCATAGAGAAGACAGTTTTTTAAATAAGCTTTTTTATTTTGGAATAATTTTAGATTCATAGAAAAGTTATAAAGATAGTACAGAGTTCTCAAAACCCCTCACCCGGGTCCCCCTGGTTATCTTCTGACATCATCGTAGTACATTTGTCAAAACTGTCTCTGTCTTTCCTTGTTTTTCATGACCTTTACAGTTTTGGGGAGGACTGGTCGGGTTCCTTGTAGAATGTCCCTCAGTCTGGGATTGTTTGATGTCTCTCCTCACAATTAAACTGGGATTATGGGCTACTGGGAAAAATCTCATAGAGATGAAGTTCCTTTCTAGAGTCATGTGCTCTTCCCCATCTCTCTCCCCAACACTGAGACACACACGCGCAAACGTACACTCACACACTCACACTTATTTATATTTCTCTTGCTAAACCATTTGAGAGTTGCAGACATCATGACACTTTACTGCTAAATATTTCAGCATGTTTCCTAAGACCAAAGATGTTTTCCTACAAAACTGCAAGACAGTTTTCCTCTCAGGAAATTGAGCACCCTTGTCTAATACATAGTTGATATTCAAATTTCCCACCATATACCAACAATGTCTTTTACAGCTTTTATTTCTAGGATCTAGAATTTAATAAAGGGTCACACATTGGTTTTAGTTGTGGAGAGTCCTTCTTTTGAATAAGTTCCCTTAATTTTCACTTACGTGATTGTTTCTTCACGAGCCACCGATTGAATGTTTTTGGCAGGAAAACTTTACTGGTGATGTTGTGTCGTTTCCAGGGCATCACATCAGGAAGACACGATGTCACTTATTCCATTGTTGGTGATGCTAACTTAGCCTACTTGGTTAAAGTTGTGGCATTTTCTTCTTTGTAATTAATAAACTTTGGGGTTGTATTTTGGGAAGATGTGACTATTCTGTTCCCTAGCAGTCTTTCATCCAGAGGTTTTAGAATCCTCTGATGATTTTTACAAAATGGTGATTTTAAAAATTCTATACTTCCTTCTTCATTTATTACTTGACATTCTGCATAACTCTGAAGGCCATTGAACAATAGTAATTATCACATAAATACATTTTGTTTTGTCTTCAAAGTGTCAAATACCCCAAAAATCATGTGTTAACTGAGGTATATTCCATAGGAATTTCAGAGATCTATTTCCATAGTAAAAAGAAACCCCTGTAGTCTTATAAAGAGTATATTTAATAAAAGATACCTCCTAGGGGAGCTCTTGTGTAAAAATAATAACAGTAATAAAAAGAAGAAAACTTTTAATATATTAAATAGTTTAAAAACCTTTTAGCAAAATGTAAGCAATCAACTATATGCATCACTGGAAATGCAGTATTGTTCAGTAATATAAACTGGAGAGGTGATAAGTCTTTTCTTGCCGAAGGACAATTTAGGACTTTTTTTGTAACCTAAAATGAATTTCAACTGTAACTTCTGACATGTTTGATATATAGGTGCTGGCATCACGGGCATTTAACATTTCATCTTCAGTGCCATAGTCAGATTACTAACCCTTTGGACCTCTGTCATCTGTAAACTGAAGAGTTGGACACATTATAAAATCCTTTCAAATTCTTAATGTTGGATGATTAAAAACATTTATTATAGGAGTTGGGCTTCCTACTCCCTTTGGCTAAAGAGAGTATTGCTCTAGTTACTTGGTTTACACTCACATGAATAAATGTAGTAATACAGATGCCAAGGCGAGTAGGAAAGAGGAAAACAAAATATGGACAAAAACCATGAAGCATCATAATAGATTATGGTAGGTCTGTTTCTCTTTCAGGACTATATGCTATGGGAGTTTCTTCTTTTGTTCCATGCAAGAAGATTTTTAAAATAGAGACCTCCTTTGACAAAGAAAATCAGAGATATCCTTATAAACCAGCAAGGGAGAAGAGTTTAATAACCGACTAGCTCACGGTTCTTTTCTGTCCAATGCCTCAATTACTTCCGGCTAGATCCTGACAGCAACTGCTCCTCTAAAAGTCATCAGAGAAGAGAGGATCAGTTTCTACCCTTAGGTATCCGAAGGGAATGTATTCTGCATTCTTTCATATTTCAGCTGCCTCTTTCACTTCTATGCCCCAGGAGGACTAGAAAACCGGCTCTCTAATTCTTATTAATTTCTTATTAAATTACATAGTCAATGAAGGCATTTTGTGCCTGAGCCTTCTGGTCCCCATGAAGAATAACCTCGTGGGAGAGAGAGGAAGGGACTGGATTATTCTGCTGGGTGACAGTACACTTAGGGAAAAAGGCCAAGGAAGAAAAGTCCATTAGGCATTTTTGTTTTAATTTTTTAAATTCCTGTTTAACAATACAGAGTCTCTTGCAACGTGTGAGCTGCCTCTTCCCAAGAGTGAGTGGCAAAAGAAGCTAACCCCAGAGCAATTCTACGTCACGAGAGAAAAGGGAACGGAACCGGTAAGCTAAGCTGGTTTACAGTTTTCTGATCGCATGTGTTGGCAGTGAGGGGGCAGTTGGAATAGGTCCAGCTATGAATCCCAGCTGCCCAGCAACACTCCACAGGCCTGGTCTTCCTCTTCCATTGTGCCCTTCTCGGGGTGTTGATATCCATCGAGTTGCAGAAACCTGAAACTTTTCCCTGGACACAGCATCTCTATTCTGACTCCTAAATAACCTTCCTGTCATTTCACTTCCGTGCACCGCTGTTACCTCCCCGTGGGGCCAAGTCACCATCACCTTCTCTGTGCATGGCCATTCTTGCTCCAGCCAACCCATTCTCCACACTGCAGCCAAAGAGTTCTTTGGAAAACACAAATCTGACCATATCACTCCCCAGCTCAAAACCTTTGGTGGCTGCCCAGTGCTTTCAAGGAAAAAGAAAAGTATGAGGTGGCTAATAAGGTGCTAACGGCCCCTGGCTCCCACCCCTATCCTCAAATCCAGCCATCTTCCCTCTTGACCCGGTACTTTGGCCACACCACCCTTAAGCTCTCACATGCCCTGGGCTCCCTTCTCTTTTAAGGCCTTTGCACCCAGCCTTCCTTCTTCTCTCCCATCATCCCTCTCCACACCCTCCACCCATTCATTCAGACCTACCTTGTAGCTCTCAGCCCAAATCTCACTTTCTCTGGGAAACCTTCTCCTACCCCACAGCTAGGGTCGCTTCTAGCAGAACTCTTCCTTCATAGCATTTGCCATCGCTGCTATAACCCCTGGCACCTAACGTAGTGGCTGGCCATAGTAGGCATCCGAAAAATCAACTTTTGTGAATGTTGAATGACTGCCAGGTAAGAGGTGGAAACATTATTTAAACTGCATTTGGCAATCTCAGCTTTCATTCATTTTCTGAGAGAACAACCCTCAGTGGTTCCTCATTGTAACACCACTTTTTACAGCGCTACATTTATCTCTCTCTCTCTCTCTCTGTGTCTGGGTGTGTGTGTGTGTATACAAGTTTCTGGGGTACTTGAGAAAATTTGTTACACATATATAAAGCACAGTAATCGAGTCAGGGTATTTAGGGTGTCTGTCACCCGAATAGAATACATTTTTGTTAAGTGTCATCCTCCTACTCTGCTATCAAACACTGAGTGTATTCCTTTTCTCTTACTGTATGCTTGTGGACTTTAAGCCACTTCTCTTCATCCTCCCCCTACCCCCTGCTCACCCTTTCCAGGCTCTGTTATCCATTTTTCCACTCTCTACCTCCATTTGTTCAAATTCTTTAGCTCTCACATATAAATGAGAACATAGTGCCGTGTTTCTTAACAAGTGGTCTGTCTTAGACCCAAATATAGCTACTGGAATGTAGCTTTTTTGAATTGAACTTTGTTATTAGATATTTTTACTAGTGAAGCAGATCCCACAGAGTGGACCCCAGCCCTGTGGCTTCAAACATAGTAGAGTATGAATGTTTTTTCCTTTGTCAGCACCTGCAACTCATGTCACTACCCACGTGCACTGCCATTGTAATCATGGTCTCACTCTCAGTTTCTCCAATGCTAAAGTCATCAGAAGGGCCAGCACATCCCAGTAGAGTCTCCTGAAATGCTGGTATTTTTGAAAACTTCCTGTAGGCGGGGTTTTACTAAAGCCCTCATTGGGAAAGAGACTACATTAGCCATTTGTGTCGACTGCACCAGGGAACCACATGATACTCTGTGAGCAGTTGTATGTATTCCCAGAGTATTCTAAGCCAACCCTAATTCTCAGGTACAGAGCCAGGCAGGGCTTGGTACATAGAGAGACCCTAGAGATGAGCTGCCAGATGTTTAGGAAAATAAATCTGTGGGCTTCTCAAACAGATGGTGCAATATACTCTCTGCATTTGGCCATTTGACAAAATGAGCATCATTCATTATTTTAACTAATGTTATAAATCCCTTTCCATGGATCCATCTCCAAGTTTAACTTTTTAGAGTATTGCAGAAATGTAAGCCTTCATCAGCTTTGTTCACCTAAGAGAAGAGAAATAAAACATCGAAGGCTTCTCTTTGGTGACTCTAAATTAAAATTCAGTCCCGCATGTTTTTTCTTGGGCAACAGTAATATGCTAGCACTCTGCTAGACCAATGAATAAATTTACAGGCTGGCTGAGCAATAACTGAAAGTCAAGTATCAATAGAAGGGAGGTTTTATGCAGGTCATTCTCTGTCTACTCTCCAGATCCACTCTCCACAGGCTTCCCCTGCTCTGAGCTCTAGGAAGAGTAAGCAGCTCCCTTTCCCCCTAGCTATTGATTCAGTTTAGCCAGTGGGAGACAACAGTGAGATCAAAAGGTGGGATGGAGAAATCGCTAGGGCTCAGCGTTCTCTCTGTGGAGCTGCAGGTTGGTAGTGGCTGTGTTCCTGTACTGCAGGTGGCAGCTCTTATAGGCAGCCCTCCCCTGCAGGTGCAGCCTCACCGGGTTCTGGCCACTCCCTCTTCCTTTGTCCCACAGGCCTAGTGGAGGCCATGGCTTCTCAAAGTCACAAGCCCAGGGATGGGTTGCCCTCGCTTGTGGATTTCCATTGGCCCTGTCTGCACCTTTGTAAACAGTCCTGTGTAAAGTTATCTGCAGTCATCCCTCTTGAGTGTGTCATCTGTTTCCAGCAGGTGCGTTGTATTGACAAGATGGAATGGTGAACTGCCATTGGTCCGGAAGACCTTGCAATCCCAGGGGAATCTTGAACATCATTCTCTCTCTGACCCTGGCCCCTCCCTGTGCAGCCAGGCATTTCAGTTCTCTCTTCTAAGTATTCTTGAATCTCTTCTCTTTCTTTTATTTCCACTGCTCTGTCTGAGCAGGAGCACCCTCCAGGCCTGCCTGTGTGATGGAGGTCGGATTGCTCTCTGCCTCTGATGGCATCTTGCCCCATTCCAGTTCATTCTTTACCTGAATGTCAAGTGATCTTTCTAAAAACCAACTCCAATCAGGCGTACACCCAGTTTACAAGTTTCCAGCAGCTTCACATTTCCAGTAGGACACAGTTTAAGCTCTTTGTCATGATCTAACCAACCCCATCTGGCCTGGTCTCACCTGCCTTCTGGCATCATCTCTCTCCATCCTCCTCTTTGCCCTCTTCTTTCATGTGGGCCTTGCCCAAGGTGTTCTGCCTGCCAGAAATACTCTTCCATTTCCTCATTCAATTAACTCTTACTCTTCAAAAGTCAGCTTAGTGTTGGCATTTTTCTATAATAAACAACAATCAGTTGTGTAATTTAGAATAATAATAAAAGGTTAAGAAATAAAAAGACTCCCTTCCATCTCAGATAATATCTGATACAGACAGCCTTTGTGGAAACCCCCTCCTTCGTAGTGATGGGTACAGTGCTACCTGAACTCCATGCCATCTCTATCCTAGCTGTCACCACATGGTATAAATTGTCAGCTCATGTGTGTCTTCCTCCCACTTAGGTAGCAAATTCTTTGAGTGCGGAAACTGTTTTGCTGCCCACCTCTGCAACATTAGCACCCAGCTCAGCCTGGGTTTATATTAGATTATCAGGTAAATACTAGAAATGAGATAGAAGCTTAGTTTAACCCTAAATAAGTTACAGGACTTGCACAAAATTGGAGAGGGAGGGAAACATCAGGAAGCTAGACAAGGAGAGAGTGGGTAGATGTCCTTTCAGAAACTACGTTGGCAGAGTATTCCTTTTCATTGTTTTTTTTTTTTTCTTGAGATGGGATTTTGCTCTTGTTGCCCAGGCTGGAGTGCAATGGTGCGATCTTGACCCACTGCAACCTCTACCTCCTGGGTTCAAGTGATTCTGCCTCAGCCTCCCAAGTAGCTGGGATTACAGGTGCCTGCCACTACACCTGGCTAATATTTTGATTTTTAGTAGAGATAGGGTTTCACCATGTTGGCCAGGCTGGTCTTGAACTCCTGACCTCAGGTGATCCACCTGCCTCGGCCTCCCAAAGTGCTGGGATTACAGGCGTGAGCCACCGCACCTGGCCTTCATTGATGTTTTAATTTTTATTTTGCTTACTGTGACAGCAGTTATCTGTCACTTCCTCTTTCCAACTGCCCCCCCCTGCAATGAGGAGATTATGTTTTGAGTCTTCCCAGGATGTCTGGATCCTATGAAAAGGCTTTTCTAGATCAGCCTTGGGATTGGCAGTCCTGTTTTGCATGCGTTCATCTTCAGCCCAGGTGGGAAGGATGGGAAACTTCCTCTTCTTCTTCTTCTTTTTTTTTTTTTTTTTTTTGAGATGGAGTCTGGCTCTGTCGCCCAGGCTGGAGTGCAGTGGCACAATCTCGGCTCACTGCAACCTCTGCCTCCCAGGTTCAAGCAATTCTTCTGTCTCAGCCTCTCGAATAGCTGGGATTACAGGCATGTGCCACCACACCTGGCTAATTTTTGTATTTTTAGTAGAGATGGGGTTTCACCATGTTGGCCAGGCTGGTCTTGAACTCCTGGCTTCAGGTAATCCACCTGCCTCGGCCCCCCAAAGTGCTGAGATTACAGGCATGAGCCACCACACCCGGCCAACTTCCTCTTCTTTACAGCTGCTAACTAGTGCCAGTGTTGGGAGCAGGCATTTGAGGGGACCGGCCATAAAGGACCAGCTCACTACTGTTAGGAGATCTGCAGCTAAGTTTAGGGTTTTAAAGAAGGAAAACATCCAAGTGTGCCCAGATGGTAGGCTCAGTAGGTTAATTTGAATTTGTCTGTTATGCAGCTCACTGAAAATGTGCTGTTAATACTACTACAGGGAATTTGGATATTTGAACTGTGAATTTTTTGAGTTGGGAAGCCTGGAGGGGTCTGAAGATTTCCTGAGTCAGCTTTGTCACTTGGTGAGCTGTTCTGTGCTCTGGCTTTCCTCTGGCACATAGGAGGGGATAGTGCCTGCCGCCAGGCCCTGTGATAGCGGATCTTCATGGTCAGCTTGTGCAAAAGTTGTTTTTTCTTTAATTTTCTTTGACAAAGGAGATGACAAAAGAAATTGGGCAAAAATTGTCTTTAAAAAAAAAGTCATCAGCTGGGTGCAGTGGCTCATGCCTGTAGTCCCAGCATTTTGGGAGGCCAAGGCATGCAGATCACTTGAGGTCAGGAGTTCGAGACCAGCCTGGCTAACACGGTGAAACCCCGTAAAAGTACAAAAATTAGCCAGGCGTGGTGGCGTGCACCTGTAGTCCCAGCTATTTGGGAGGCTGAGACAGGAGAATCACTTGAACCCAGGAGGCAGAGGTTTCAGTGAGCTGAGATTGTGCCATTGTACTCCAGCCTGGGTGACAGAGTGAGACATCTCAAAAAAAAAAAAAAAAAATCAAGTTTGAGAAATAACATTTTAAAAAATATTGACTTGGCTCATTCATTGACTTCTCTCCTTGTTCTCCTCTCAGAATACCTCTGAAAACTTGCAAACCCTGTAACCCACAATGAACGTAGTAATTTCATCTAAGTAGTAACCTGGGCACTGGGGGGGGTGGGGAATCTAGCTCATTATTTAACATGTATTAAGTATGCTGTGTCCTAAACATTATGTGAAGCATATTAGAGGCAAAATCCCTGATCTCACTGAACTATACTTTTTATGTATTTATATTCTGTCTTTAATCGGAGATTTCAAAGTGTGTTAGGCAGTGGACTAGATTGTTGTATTAACTCTTTTAAAAGGGAGACCGAAATCTCACACAATCACAGAGGACAAGACTCTTTTCTTGCTTTATCACCGACTTTGATGCTCTTGGATGAAAAGTCCTGTATGAATACAAAGATGATCAAAGTCATAATTTGAATATTGGGTGCAATAAAGCCCCGGCTGTAAATACATCTGCAGGCTGCTTCCTTGGGAGCATTATAATTTTCTCTCTGGCGTTATTTGCACTTCGTCAAATTAGTACAGAAATTCCTTGATTTGGGGACTTACCTAGGATTTAAATCTGCTGTTTCAACTCCTGCCGATAGTATGAGAAATCTGAACGTGACATACCTAATTCACTTTCAGCCTTTCAGCGGGATCTACCTGAATAACAAGGAAGCAGGAATGTATCACTGCGTGTGCTGCGATAGTCCACTGTTCAGGTAAGATAAACAATCGAGAGCTATGGAAGGAGACCAAACCTCCAGGTTCTTACCGCTCTGTTTCATTTGAGATCTTGGATAAATAAATACCCGTAATACCCATTTTGTTTTTTAAATTGCGCTTCTCGTTTTGCATTGTTTTTGTAAGGAGAGCCATTCATTTAAGATACTTGCCTGTCTTGACTTTTTTTTCTAGCATTTAGGGCCATTAACAAGACTTCTTAGCTTATATTCTTCCTTTCTCTATCCTCAAGAAATAGCAAATAAATAAAACTTGGTGGGCACCTTATGATAAAGCTATTAGAGTGGTTTTTTTTTTTTTTTTTTTTTTTAAGAGGGCAAGTATTGAAAGAAATCTAAACCATGATTATATTTGCTGGGCCATGTGATTAAAACTCTCTCCCAGGGAAAATGGGTTTATAATTTAATTTAGGAAATGTAGAATTTTATGAGGATAGATTCCCCACAATGCTTGACAGTAGTGAATACCATACCCTCTTCTATATAGCTAAAAGTAAATTTAATTGTCCCTTGATTTCAAAGCCTCTTTTAAGTCAATCAGGATCTGAAATCTCTCAACAAAGCCTTTTTTGTTTAGACATGCAGGAAACAGTCTTTAAAAAAAGTAGATTCGACGGAGAAGAAAGGAAAATATCTTTGAAGTCCTATTTTTCAGAACTTCAAAGATGTTTTCCTTTCTTTTGCATCAACCCTAAATTGGTTTAGAATAAAATATAAATCAAGCCAGCTCTGTGCATCGGCCATTAGGCAGTGCTTCCTTCTGTCCTCTGGGCTTTCAGCAGTCTGGGCCTTCCTGCCCAGCTGGCTGCTAATGTGGGCTGCCTTAGGAAGTGGGACCCGCCTGCAAAGATGAGGAGCGATTAGTATCGATTTTCCTCCATGCTCACAGATGGGCAGGCCTTTGCCCAGATGCATTCACGTTGGCATGGGGGAAACTAGAAGGAGGTTAATTTTTGCACAGTAAAATGTGGGACTCAGGTTTCTGAGACAATAGTTATTTCTTGACCTTTGGTTCTGTTAAAGAGGAGAGGTAGGATTTTGAGATGGCCCATGAGCTTTCAGCCATAGAACCATGCTGCCAGCATGTCAAAGGCTCCCTTGTTACTGCAGGCACCAGGCAGTGCTCTGTCTCCCTCTTCGCACTATGAATACAGAAGATAAATCATCCTCACAAGAGCATTCTCCTAAATCATAGTCTTCACTCTTCCCCTTCCTTGATGTTCTGGTTTCTGCATCTGAAAAAGGGGGGGCCTTCTTCCCTTCCTTTCACCTTGCAGGCTTAGTTGTGATGTCAGAATACTGGAGCCAGGAGGGTCCCGAGTCCAGAGCAGAAAGCTCTGTCCAGTAGAACTTCCTGTGGTGATGGAGATGTCTGTATCTGGCCATGTGGTAGCCACTCATCACATACGCTTGTTAAGCACTCAAGGTGTGGCTAGCGTGGCTGAGAAGCTGACTTTTTCAATTTAATTTTAATTAATTTAAACTTAAAAGGCCACATGTGGCCAGAGGCTACTATATTAGCACAATGCTAGTTCAAATTAAGGAAGTTAAGTGACCAACCCCAGGTCCTGGAGGTTGTGAAGCAGCCAAGACTAATAGGAAAAATCAACCGATTCTCCAAAAGCCCATTGACCAAGTGGCCAGTTTATGAGACTGCCAATTCACCAACCTTATTTGTTTTTGTGTAACCATTTAGTTTGAGTTGAAATGTGTCCGTTTTGCATTCTTAAAGACTTCTGAGTTTGTTTCTCTTCCTCTTTCCTGTTGCTGCTACTGCAGCCGAAGGAAATGATATATTCCTGAAGATTATTTATGTTCCAGAATATACTATTCTTAAAGATGCACTCATTTATAGGAGAGGCAGTAGAGTGGTTAAGATTGCCAAGGTGTATATCCTGGCTCCATTGCTGTGTGACCTTGGGCAAATTTCTTAACCTTTCTGTGTCTGATTTCCTCACCTGTAAAACGAAGACAATAGTACCTAATTCATAAGGTTGTTGGGAGGATGATCTGAGTCATGAATTAATACATGGAAAAGCATAGAGCAATGCCTGACATGACTGACTCAGGCCAGGCACTTGATGCAAGTTAGTAATGATGTTTTTGTTGTTGTTGTTGTGTTGTTTTGTTTTTTGAGATGGAGTCTCGCTCTGTTGCCAAGGCTGCAGTGCAGTGGCGCGATCTTGGCTCACTGCAACCTCTGCCTTCCAGGTTCAAGCGATTCTCCTGCCTCTTGAATAGCTGGGATTACAGGCGTGTGCCACCACGCCTGGCTAATTTTTTGTATTATTAATAGAGACGGGGTTTCACCATGTTAGCCAGGATGGTCTTGATTTCCTGACCTCAGGTGATCCACCCGCTTCGGCCTCCCAAAGTGCTGGGATTACAGGCATGAGCCACTACATCCGGCCGTAATGATGTGTTCTTAAGCAATAGATCCCTCTTAGGGCTATATACATGAATGTGCTTTTGATCCTGAGGAATTCTGGAGGATATATTCTAATTAATGAGAATATACAAATGCAGACTATATTCCTGAGCCTTCTTCCTGTTCAAGAGGAGTTTTAGAAATATATTCTTGTTTTGCCTCTCATTTTCCTTCTCTTTCTGTCTCTGGTCTCCAGTCTCTATAGTAGGAAGCAGAGGTACAGAAAAAATAATTCCTTCAAATGCTTGTGTAAAGTGAAAGTGAAGGGAAAGTTGGTCAACCAAAACTAAGTAGTTCTTTTAACAAGTAAATGCAGGGCCCACTCCTTTGAGCTCCCTGCTCCAGCTCGGCTGCTTCCTGCCTGGGACTTCCCTTCGTGCTGAGCTGGCCTCCTGGGATCTGCTCAGCCCCACTAACGCTAGTTGAAATTCCACTTATTTTTGGATCCCAGATTTCTCCTAAAGCCTTCTCTGATAGCACACACTGTGGGTTTTTTTTTAATCTGCTTCAAATTCCTATTAATTTATCAGTATCACACAATTTAGGACCTAATTATTCTCCTATTGGTTCAAGTATTTTGTTTCATTAAGGAGATAAACTTGATTAGCTTTCGAGTCCCTTGGCCATCTTATGCTTCTTGGACAAGGCTCATGGAAGTTGTTATGGGTTGAATTGTGTCTCTCAAAAAGACATGTTGAAGTCTTAATCCCTGTAAGCTGGGAATGTGACCTTATTTGGAAATAGGGTGGCTGCAGGTATAATTAGTTTAGATAAGATCATATTGGAGTAGGGTCAGCCCTAATTCCAAAATCACTGCTGTCCTTATAAGAAGAAGAGAAGAAGCCCAGACAGAGAGGAGACAGCCTTGTGAAAACGGAGGCAGAGATTGGTGATCTGCGGCTACAAACCAAAGATTGCCTATCTTAGAAGGTAGGAAGAGGCAAGGAAGGATTCCCTAGATGCTTCAGAGCCCTGCGGACACCTTGACTTTGGACTTCTATCTTTCAGATTGTGAAAGAGTACCATTTTGTGGTACTTGGTTATAGCCACCTTGGAAACTAATACTTAGATGCTCCATAAGTACTTATTGATTGGCTGATTAATAATATCCGTCCTGCTGCTTAGACATCATAGCAATGTTGGGACTATCAGAAGCTGTGGTTATGGGCTGAGCGTGGTGGCTCATGCCTGTAATCCTAGCACTTTGGGAGGCCAAGGCGGGTGGATCACTGCAGGTCAGGAGTTTGAGACCAGCCTGACCAGTATAGCGAGGTGGAGGTTTCATTGAACTGAGATTGAGCCACTGCACTCCAGCCTGAGTGACAGAGTGAGACTCCATCTCAAAAAAAAAAAAAAAAAAAAGCTGTGATTATGAAATCACGTGGAAGTGTGAGGGAAGTGGCTGCAACTTCTTGAGCACTTACATGCCAGACACTGGGCTCCAGTACTTTGCAAACGATCCTCGCCCTCCAATAAGGAGCTATTAAGACCCCCATTTAACAGATGCGAAAACTGAGGCTTAAAGAATTTAACTAACTTGCTCCAGGTCACTTATCTGGTGAGTGATAGTGCAGGGATTTGGGCTCCACTGCACTCTTCTTGAGAGTAGGAAGCACCCCAGCAATGAAGGAGCCCTCTGGGCATGTGGCAGGTGCCATGCCCAGGCTCTTCATGGGCATCATTTCATCAGACCTCTTGGCAGCGCCCCGTAGTGTTATTATTATTCTCATTTCATGTGAGGAAACTGAGAGCTAGGAAGATGAAATAACTTGTCCAGGGTTCTGTAGCTTACAGGTAGCCAGCCAAAATATGAACCCACAGTTTTGGACTCCAGAGCCCACATTCTTCACTAGCTGAGCTTCCATTAAGCCATGTGGGCAGCACCATTGACATAGGTGCCATCGCCTTCTGGTGCCTGCTTTCTGAATTACAGGTGTAAGTTTCCAGAAGACATAACCAGCCTCTCAGAGTGATCCCGGCCAGTGTAACTCATGAGTTCCCTTTCCAGAGCCTTGTTCCCAGCCTCATCTGCCAGACTTACCATCATTCTCCTCATCATCCTATAGTTGCTGGAATGAGTTTGGTGCACAGTTTTGGAGAGCTTCTGCCTCTCCAAATCAGAGACCTTTAATCAAAGGTGTCTGGGTCAAGAACCCCCAGAATGTGTCGTCACACTCCTAGGGACTCCAGACTCTCTTTCCTTAACTTGGAATGAAGTGACATTGCCCATCACTGCCACTTCCTCTCCTCCTTCTCCCTTTCTTCTTCCACATAAGCCTATTTGGAAAGTGTTTATTAAAATCTATTGTGGGATCACATATTTCATGATCATAAATCTTCTTAAGAGGAAACAGAGCCTGACACTAGTTCACCTTTTATATAACGTCCTGATGTTGTATGTACCATGAGTAAGTAATATTGTTAAAAAACTTTTGTATGTCCCATTCCCTCAAAGGAATATAAATTCTTCTAAGAGGTTAGGGTTGTCAGTTATAACCAAGTGCCTGTGCTGTTGGTGTGGGAACTGTAGAACTTCCAGAAATCAAGGAAAACCAAAGCAAATAAAACGAAACAAAGTAAAAATCCCTTAGAGTATATGATTCAGAATGGTTTTAGTTCTTCAAGGGCAAACCTTACAATCTGCTAATCACTTAAATATGTATATTGGAATTTTTGATTGGCGTTAATATTTCGGTTCCCAGTCTTAACTGATATATGTTAGGCCTCTCATATTACTTGGTAAAATCTCCAGATTCTGCTAATTGCATCAATAAAGGTTTATTGTTTCCCATAAAATGCTTTAATGAGTTTTTATTAGTCTTAGGCTCATTTATTTAAAAAATTTTATTGTATTCATAATTCTCCATCAAAATTCCTTTAATGATCACTAGTTGATATATAATGTTGAGGATGGAAAGACTGGGATTAAAAGACACTTAATGATGTTTTTCCCTGAGCAGAGTGGCCAGATGAATGTTTTTGAACCCTTGGAGGAGGGTTGCAAAGAACCCGACCTGAATATGCAGACACTTCTAGTTGGACCCACGACTGCTCACATTTCATAGATTTCTGGTATTAATAATAACAAAATATTAAAAAATAGCTACTGACTTATGTGCCATGTGTCAGGTACTATGCTAAGCATACATACAGAAAGTGAAGTGATAATGCCATTGCTATTGATAGCTTAAAAAAATCATGCTATCTATCAATTTAGAAAAGGAGACTTTATTTCTTCTAAAGGGTTACAGCCTTCAAGGTGGCCATCCCACAGGCTGGGAAGCGAGCCCCCAGCCAAGAGCAGATGCAGGCACTTGGAAGGGGGAGCAGCTGGGGTAGGAGCTTTATGCTGAGGGGTTGGCTAAATATACCTATTTAACAGATCACAGGAGGGGCTATGAAAATTCGTGAAGATGGTCCGGACATACACATATTGAACAAACATGCATGTAACATATGACCTATGTTTATTTGGGGGTAGAAACTTAACATTTAAATGTATTATAACTAGATCCTATACATCAAAAGGTCTTTCAGGATATGAAGGCCCACAAGTGCACAGCCTCTGTAAACCATCCAGAACCAGTTCATGGTCTTTTAATCAGGAGAAAGTTACTAAAATCAGTCTCTTGTGCAATCAAAGCTGTAGTTATGGCTGGTGGAAAGAGGGTCTCAGCTAGTCAGTGTCTGATGGTAGATGAGCTGCAATTGCTTCAACACTGCTTATCTCAAGGCCAGTGCTTGTTTAGCTGCTAGAGAAGAAGAAAACCACTGTGGCAGTTAGAGTTGATTCTTTAAGTGTAGGGGTGCGTGACTTCACCCTCGCCTGGCATGGCCTTAGGTCCTGTTTATAATTTGGTATATTATTGCCACAAAGAGTCTGTTCTGCCAGTCTTATGATCTCTATTTAAACATTAATGCTAGTCATTTGTTGTGTCTAAACCACGAAAGGGAGGGAGTATAATGAGGTGTGTCTGACCTCCTGTCCCATCATGACTAGAAACTCAGTTTAAAGGTTTTTCTGGAGTCCCCTTGGCCAAGAAGGGCTCTATTCAGTCAGTGGGTGGCTTAGAACTTTATTTTTAGTTTATACTTATCTATAGATTAGGACGCTGAAGCTTCAAAAAATTAAATGACTTGCCAAGGTGATACAGATGTAACAGACAGATCCCAGATTCACACCCAAATCTTTCAGAAGTCAAAGCCCTTCCTCTTAATGGCTATACTTGTGGTTCTCAAAGCCTGGTCTGAGGACCCCAGAGATTCCTGGGGGGGACGTTTCTAGGGGCTTTTCCAACCACACTTGAGGCCACTTGAGGCCACATCCTCTTATACTTCAATCAAAACAACATAGCAACAGACTGTGTTCAGAGGCACATATGAAGATTCAGTTGTCTTTTTTTTAAGCCAGATGTTAAAGAGCCTTGCAAAATTGTAAAACAGTGCAACTCTTCTCATGAAATGTTTGTTTCATTTTGAAAAGTATAATTATTTGTCATAAATATATGTTATATTAACATATAATAAATTTATTTCAGGTTGAGCATCTCTACTCTGAAAATTCAAAATCTGAAATGTACCCAAATCTGAAACTTTTTTATTTTTTGAGACGGAGTCTCACTCTGTTGCCTGATCTCTGCTCACTGCAACTACCGCTTCCTGGGGTCAAGTTATTCTCCTGCCTCAGCCTCCCGAGTAGCTAGGACTATAGGCATGCACCACCATGCCCAGCTAGTTTTTCTATTTTTAGTAGAGAGGGGGTTTCACCATGTTGGCCAGGCTGGTCTCGAACCCCTGAGCTCAAGTGATCCACCCGCTTCCACCTCCCAAAAAGCTGAGATTATAGGTGTGAGCCACCATGCCCAGCAAAATCCGAAACTTTTTGAGAACCAACATGATACTCAAAGGAAATGCTCAGTGGAGTATTTCAGATTAAGGATGCTTAATCATCAAGTAAAATGCAAAATTCAAAGAGATCTGAAATCCGAAACACTTTTGGTCCTAAGCATTTCAGATAAGGGGCATTGAACCTATATTAAAAAAAAAATAATGCACACAATTTGTAAATTCTGTTATAATTTATAATTTGTTAAATGTTGACATATGGAACTCATAGACAAAAGCTCTCAGCAATCCCTGTTAATTTTGGGGACACAGAGGGGACATGAGGGGTGCTGAGACCAAAATGTTTGAGAATTGCTGCATTACACAATTGTTTCTGTGGGAGTTTGTGCTGTCAGCTAGGCTTCCTTCTGAGTTCATAGTCTAGGGATTTGATTCTTTGCCACTTTTTCTTCTTAGATTAGTTTTTTTTTTTTTTGGCTGGGTCTAACATTCAGTTCTTCTCTTTCTTCCTTAGATAGAGCCATTTCCTTGCCACAGCAATTTTTGAAGTCTGTTTTCCCAGTGCCATTTAAGGGAGGTTATCCATCAGAGCACTTAGAGGGTGGGTCTTTGGTGAGTGGATCTGCCTGCTGTCTTTCTCCTTGTGCCAGCATCATGAGTCCCTGAGAGACTTCTGGAGGGTTAGGTTTCACTGCACTGATTGATGCCAGGTACCCAGGTGTATTAATTAATACTAATCATCACCATCACAGCAAGCATTCAGGGAACTTAGCATGTGCCCAGCACTGTGCTAAGCTTTGTGTCACACTTCACAGAGTTTCCCCTCAAATCCTCAAAACAGTCCTGTAGGATAGATATTATTCCCATTTGCTAGGTGTGCAAACTGAGGCTTCAAGAACTGTGGTTTCACACAGCTCAGAAGTGGCCAGAGGGAGGTTTTGAATCCCTGGTCAGGCTTCTGTGTTGAGATAACCTGAAATTCCTGTTGCTAAGCATGACTTTCTCATCAGAACTTACACTTCTGTGCTGCACCAAGATGATGATTTCCTCCAATCATTAGTATTTCATTTTGATTTCTCCCTTATTTACATTTTCAACACATGGGTTTGATCTGTGTTACCTAATATGCAACACAGTTCACAAAACACCATGTGTTTTTGATCCTTGTTGGACATCCAGAAAGAAGCCTTTAGCAACAAAGGATCAAGAAGTCCTTCCACTTCGAGAGGCAATGGCTTCGACAGTGAAGGTGCAGTGAGGACGATTCCCAGGGGACTGACTGTCACATAACTGGGCGTGGGATCTGGCAGAGGAGAATGGGAATGGATCCTGCTCCCTGGAACAACACATCGGGGCACCTCTTGGCATGTTAATGACAGCGTCATTAGCAGCTGCAGTATCGTTTATGTCTTCCACAGTTCTGAGAAAAAGTACTGCTCTGGCACTGGGTGGCCTTCGTTTTCCGAGGCTCATGGTACGTCTGGCTCTGATGAAAGCCACACAGGGATCCTGAGACGTCTGGACACCTCGTTAGGATCAGCTCGCACAGAGGTCATCTGTAAGCAGGTGAGATTTCTTATTTTGTTTTACTTTCCCTGATGCTTCCCCCAGTGCCACAAAGAGCTTTCTTGTTCTTGGCAAGTCTGGTGTCCTTTTATAGGGGTACTTTTGTCTTCACAACACATGGGTTTCTTTTTTGTTTTGTTTTGTTTTGAGACAGAGTCTCGCTCTGTTTTCCAGGCTGGAGTGCAGTGGCACTATCTCAGCTCACTGCAGCCTCCACCTCCTGAGTTCAAGTGCCTCAGCCTCCCAAGTAGTTGGGATTACAGGTGCCTGCCACCACACCCAGTGAATTGTTGTATTTTTAGTAGAGATGAGGTTTCGCCATGTTGGCCAGGCTGGTCTCAAACCTGACCTCAAGTGATCCACCTGCCTCGGCCTCCCAAAGTACTGGGATTACAGGCGTGGGCCACCGCACCCAGCCCAGAACACATGGGGTTTCTACACATGCCAAGAACGATCACTCTCTCCCTTCAATCTAGGCACTGCAAAAAAGAGAAAAGGCTTCTCCACCCTTTCTCTATTGTGGCCTTTCCTGGTTCTAACCTTCCACAGAGATGAGAACAGAGGTAGGATCTTCACCTTCTTTTGAGCAGGGATAAGGAGCAGGAAGCCCTTATCCTGCCAGAGTGACTGGCATCTCATCTTTGACTTACCCAGTGTGGCTGGCACCTCCATCTCTCCACCCTCCTTTTGCACTCGGCAGCGTGTCACTGGCCTGCAGAGCAATGCTGCGGGTGATGTCAGCATCCCTGCCTTCTGTGAGCCCAGTAGGAGAGAGTGGCTTAAATCCAGATCACAAATTCATTTTGACATCCTTAGCTGCTCATGTTTTCTGACTCATGGGTTTTGTAAAACACTACAGGCAAGCTGATTAAGATAGCATGGTTTTGGCCGGGCACGGTGGCTCATGCCTGTAATCCCAGCACTTTGGGAGGCTGAGGCAGGCAGATCACGAGGTCAGGAGATCGAGACCATCCTGGAGAACACGGTGAAACCCTGTCTCTACTAAAAATACAAAAAAAAAAAAATTAGCTGGGCGTGGTGGCGGGCGCCTGTAGTCCCAGCTACTCAGGAGGCTGAGGCAGGAGAATGGTATGAACCAGGGGGGCGGAGCTTGCAGTGAGCTGAGATCATGCCACTGCACTCCAGCCTGGGAGACAGCGAGACTCCGTCTCAAAAAATAAACAAACAAACAAAAAAAAGCACGGTTTTGCCGTAAGTAATAAATAATAATAACACACTGGGTACTACAATATTATTCAGTACTTACCCAGGAATTATGTTAATGCTTTACATGTAATGTATCAATTAATTGTCCCCACAGCTCTCTTACATAGGTAAGATAATTATATACATTTTTAGATGAGTAACTGTAAAGGCCCAAATTTAATAACTTGCTCACATCCTATTGATAAAGTAAAACTATTTACCATGACTGTGTTCTGCTTTCTTTCATTTCTTAATTGAATTCGGATGCAATAGACTTTTTCTCCTAACACAGATGTCAGACTCCGGAATGGAGTGATTTTGGGGGGGTTCGTCTGTCTGGTTTTACATAAAGAGCTTTGTTTGCATTTGGAGATGACAGATGCTTCTGTCCTTTGCAGTGTGAAGCTCATCTAGGTCACGTGTTTCCTGATGGACCTGGGCCCAATGGTCAGAGATTTTGCATCAACAGTGTGGCTTTGAAGTTCAAACCAAGGAAACACTGACCATCTTCAAGAGTGCCGTTCCCTTGCCACCCCTTCATGTGCACCCTCAGTTTCCATAATTAACTTGAATGACTTGTTTTATTTGCAATAAAACTGGGCTGAGTTTGCTGCTGTCTCCAGCGAGTCATTGCTTCTCTTAATTTATTTACCTGGAATCAACCTAATCCTGTGTGTTAGACTGTTCTTGTGTTGCTATAAAGAAGTACCTGATCAGGATCTGGGAGAATTTGAAAAAAAAATAAAAAAAAAGAAAAAAAGAAAAAGAAACAAAATTAAAGAGAGAAAAAAAAGAAATACCTGAGACTGGGTAACTTATAAAGAAAAGAGGTTTAATTGACTCACAGTTCTGCAGGGTGTACAGAAAGCATGGTACCAGCATTTGCTCGGATTCTGGGGAGACCTGAGGGCGCTTTTACTCATGGCAGAAGGTGAAGGGGGAGCCGGCGCCTCACATGGCAGAGCAGGAGCAAGAGAGAGTGGTAGGGAGGTGCCACACACTTTTAAACAGCCAGATCTCTCGAGAACTCACTCACTGTCACCAGGACAGCATCAAACCGTGAGGGATCCACCCTCATGACCCAATTACCTCCCAGCAGGGCCCACCTCCAGCACTAGGAATTATACTTCAACATAAGATTTGGAGAGGGAAAACATCCAAACCATATCACCCCAACTCCCACTTGGAGTAGAACTTCACAGAATGACAGAGGGATAGCTGTTTCCATCAAACACTTCCACAGCTTTGCCTGAGACAAGGGCACGACTCTGGGAACATCAGGAGGCTGATGGACTACTAAGCCAAAGAATTCCTACAAAAATTCCCTGCACCTTCCACTGCGTTTCAGTCCTTGACAGACATAAGTAAGGGATCAAGTGAGAAGAGGAAGGAAAATACAGGATCCAAGGAATCAACAATGCTAGCACTGAAAAGCAGAATTACGGAGGAACTGTGCTCTGGGAGCATATATGGTGATTGATCAGATGCATGACTTTTTTTCAAAATTTTAAATGCCTTGAGCATGCTACTTCCAACCATTCTACCCACAAATAAACTGCAATAGGACTTGGTTAGATTTCAATGATTATGAATAAATGTTCACCTTCATACCTTCTGGTTACAAAGCTAAACTTTAAAATGTCCAAATAAAACATTCACTAAAATTTATGTTTGCTTTTTGGCTAAGTCGATGAACGTGCTCTTTTATAAAAAAGACTCTAGCCAGGCGTGGTGGCTCACACCTGTAATCCCAGCACTTTGGGAGGCCAAGGCAGGCGGATCACCTGAGGTCAGGAGTTTGAGACCAGCCTGACCAACATGGAGAAATCCCGTCTCTACTAAAAATACAAAATTAGTTGGGCATGGTGCCACATGCCTGTAATCCCAGCTGCTCGGGAGGCTGAGGCAGGAGAATTGCTTGAACCTGGGAGGCAGAGGTTGCAGTCAGCCAAGATCACGCCATTGCACTCCAACTTGGGAAACAAGAGCAAAACTCCGTCTCAAAAAAAAAAAAAAAAAAAAAAACCCAAAAAACAAAAAACCTCTAAATTAAAAATGACAAATAAGAATTGGCTCACATGGTAGCAGGCATTTGATTATACCAAGACTAATAGTAACTCAAGTATTTCACAAAGAGTCTTGAATCATTTGTTACTGAAAGTATATAAATCATTCTCTTTGTGACTTTATGGGCAAAAAGGAAACTTATTTATACTATTTTTCTCTTTATGAACTTGTTATATATTATTTTACATTTCTTTTAGTAGCTACCATGGAAATTACAACATGCCGCCTTACTTGTTACCATCATATGTAAATTATTACTTATTCTGAGTTCTCCAGGAATGTTAGCCTTAGAACACCTTATTAACATCCTCTGTTTTACTATTCTCACGTATTTCATTTCACACACATTTTAAAACCCCCAAACCATTATAATAATATACTAAAATATGTACTAATATATACTAATAATTAGTATATAATAAATCAGTATAAAATATGTACTATACACTAATATGTATACTAATATACACTAATATAATATATAACATATAAATATATAATAATATATGTTTTTAGTATATGTGGTTGATACTCACTTATATTTACCTACATATTTGCCCCTTTTGTTGCTCTTTTATTTCTTCCTGCAATTCTGTGTTTCCCTGTGTGATTATTTTTCTTCTGCCTGAAGAACTTATTTTTTTTTGTTTTTGTTTTTGTTTTTTTTTGAGATGGAGTCTCACTCTGCCGCCCAGGCTGGAGTGCAGTGGTGCAATCTCAGCTCACTGCCAACTTCTGCCACCCCCGAGTTCCAAAGATTCTCCTGCCTCAGCCTCCCAAGAAGCTGGGATTACAGGCGCCTGCCACCGCACTCAGCTAATTTTTGTATTTTTAGTAGAGACAGGGTTTCACCATCTTGGCCAGGCTGGTCTTGAACTCCTGAGCTTGTGATCCACCTGCCTCGAACTCCCAAAGTGCTGGGATTACAGGCGTGAGTCACCATGCCTGGCCGAACTTCTTTTATTTTTCCCATTAGTTCATATTTCCTAGTGATTTATTTTTTTCAGTTTTTGTTGGTGAGAAAATGTATTTATTCTCCTTTCATTCTGAGGAATATTTTCCGAGTATAGAGTTCTAACTGAGGGAATTAGAATTTTTTCCTCTACAGATAGCCAATTATCCCAGCGCTGTTTACTGAAGACTTCCTTGAATTTCCTTGACATTTTTCAAAAAATTAATTTCCATAGTAGCATGGGTCTATTTCTGGACTCTCTATTCTGTTCCATTGATATATCTATTCCTATGGCATTTATACCACACTGTATTGATTATTATAGGTTTATAGCAAGTCTTGAAATTATTATAGGTTTATAGCAAGTCTTGAAAATCTTATGGCATTTATACCACACTGTATTGAAATTATAGGTTTACAGCAAGTCTTGGCTAGTTGTTTTATGCTAAAACAATTTTGAAAAAACACAGTTGGAAAAACATAACCAAAACATGTTCATTTCCATATAAATTTTAGAATTTGCTTGGAAATTTCTACAAAAAGTCTTGGTGGGGTTTTGATTGGTATTGCATTGATATGTCAATCTGGGGAGAAATGGCATCTTAAAAATATTGAGTGTCCCAGTCCGTGAGCCTGGTATGTTTCTCTGTTTATTTAAGTATTCTTTAGTTTTTCTTTAAATATTTTGTAGTTTTTAGTATGTGGGTCTTGCACATATTTTGTTAAATTAATGCCAACATATTTTAATTTTCTTAATACTGTCATAAATTGAATTGTTATATTTTTATTTTCTATTTTTTCACTATATATAGAAATACAATTAATTTTTGTGTTTTGAACATGTATCTTGCAACTTTACTAAACTGACCTATATTAATCCTTGTAACTTTTTTCTGGATTTCTTAGAGCTTTGTACATACAAAATCGTGTCTCCAAATAGGACAGTTTTACCTCTTCTTTCCAATTTGCCTTTTTCTTTTTCTTGCCTTATTCACTATCTGGGCCTTACAATATAAATTTAAATGCAAATAGTGAGAGTGGATATCCTTGCTTTGCTTTGTTTGTGATTTTAGGTAGAAAACATGAAGTCTTCACCATTGAGTTTGATGTTAGCTGTAGTTTTTTTTATAACCTTAATTGGATGAGGAAGACTTGTATTCCTAGTTGCTGAGAGATTTAGTCATGAAACAGTGTTGATTTTTATCAAATGCTTTTTCTGCATCCATTTAAATAATTATATGGTTCTTTTTCTGTTTTCTGTTAATATGGTAGATTATACTGATTGATTTTCTGATGTTAAGCCAACTTTGCATTCTGAGATAAACCCCACTTGGATATGATATATAGTATTCTTTTTACATGTTATTGGTTCTTATTTGCCAGTATTTTGTTAGGAACTTTTTGTTTCTATGCTCATGAGTAATATTGCTCTGTAGTTCTATTATCTTGTGATGTATTTGATTTTATAATAAAGTTAATGTTAGCCCCATAAAACGATCTGGGAAATACTCCCTCCTCTTTGATATGTTGAAAACGTTGGTGTAAGATTGGTGTCATTTCTTCCTTAAATAACTGGTGGAAGTCCCCAGTGAAGTGATCTAGATCTGGAGTTTTCTATGTGGGAAAGTTTTTATTATTAATTTAATTTCCATAATTTACATAGGGCTGCCAAATTTTCTTGAGGAAGTTTTGGTAAATTTTGCTTTTTAAGTAATATTTTATTATATCTAGATTGTCAAGCTTATCAGCATGGAATTTTTCACAGTATGCCCTTATTATTCTTTTCATGTCTGAAGGATGTGTAGAAAAACCCCTTCTTTCATTCCTAATATTGGGGATTTGTCTCTTCTGTTTTCTTCACTAGTCTGGCTACAGCTGGTCAGTTTTATGAATTTATTTCAAAAACGTGGCTTTTGGTTTTATTGATTTTTCTCTATTTATTTATTTATTTTTTTGAGATGGAGTCTCACTCTGTTGCCCAGGCTGGAGTGCAATGGTGTGATCTCAGCTTACTGCAAGCTCCGCCTCCTGGGTTCATGCCATTTATCTTTTCTATTTTATTGATTTTTACCCTTTATCCTTTCCTTCCTTTTGTTTACTTTGAGCGTAACTTGCACTTATTTTTGTAATTTCTTAAGGTGAAAGCTTAGATCACTGAGTTTTAGACTTTGCTTCTTTTCCCACATAGGCATTTAAAGCTACACATTTCCCTATATGCTCTGTTTTACCCTACATCCCACAAATTTTGATATGCTTTCATTATCATATGTATATATTATCAACATATTTTCTAATATTACTTGTGACTCTTCTTTGATCTAGTGACTATTTAGAAGTATGTTAAAGTCCAGATAGTTGAAATTTTCCTGGTTATCTCATTATTATTGAATTCCAATTTAATCCTTTGTGGACAGAGAACATAGCCTGCGTGATTTTAAACTATTCAAATTTATTTAGATGTGTTTTGTGGCCCAAAATATGGCCTATCTTGACAAACACAACAGGTGCGCTTGAAAATAATGTGTATTCTGCCATTTTTTTGAAGTGTTCTATAAATATCAAGTCAAGTTGGTTGATAATATTGTTCGAAACTTCTATGTCTTTACTGATTTTCTGATCTAATTGTTCTAGTAGCTGCTAGATAGAGATGTTAAGTGATGTTTGTGGAACTGTCTGTTTTGCCTTTTCATTCTTTCAGTTACTTGCTTCATGTATTTTTGCTTCATATATTGGGTGCATACAAATTTCAATTGTTGTGTTGTCCTTGACAATAAGACTTTTATCATTATGGAGTAATGAAATTATATGATAATACATCTCTTATTGTGATATAATTGACACAACATAAAATTTCATATAATATAAAATTCTCCACTTAAACATATACAGTGTACATTTTGTCTTAAGTATATTTTGTCTGATATCAGTATAGCCAGTCTAGCCTTTTGATGTCTGCTGTTTGCATGGTGTATTTTTCCATCCATTTTCTTTCAACCTATTTGTCAATATATTTGCTGGTTCTTCTCTCATAAACATATAGTTGGGTCTTTTTTAGTTTTTTGGTCCATTGTGACAGTCTCTGCCTTTTAATTCTTTTAATTGCATTGTTTAGTTCATCAACACTTACTGCAATCATTCATATGCCTGCATTTGGGATCTGTTTTATTTTTTATTTTTGTCTCTTCTGTTGTTTTTCCTTTGTTCTTTCTTTTGTGATTTTTCTTTTTGAATTCTTTGAATATTTTTCAGAATTCCTTTTTAATTTTCCTGTTTTCACTTAGCTAGACTTCTTAATTTTTTTTTAGTGGTTGTGGAAGGAATACACACACACACACACTCAACTTTTCACTGGGTGCTAATAATGATTACTTCACTACTTCACGTAAAATATAGAAATCTTTCAACCCTATTAGTCCATGTTCCTTTTTATTTTATGGTTTTTTTATGTAGCCATCTGTATCATTACAAACCCCACAAGACCATGTTATAATTTTTAAAATGTGGTTTATTAAAATAATTAAGAGGTGAAAGGCAAAAAGAAAAAAAAAACTTGTGTTTAGCCAGGTACTTGCCATTACTCATGCTTTTTATTATTTTCAGAGAATCCAAGTTTCTATATGGTTTTTCTCCAGACTAAACAACTTTCTTTAGTATTTCTTACAGTGCAGGTTTGCTGGTAACTAATTCTGTAACTTTTCTTTTAAATGAAAATGTCTGTTTGTTCTTCTTTTTTCTTTTTTTTTTTGAGACAGAGTCTTACTCTGTCACCCAGGCTGGAGTGCGCTGGTGTGATCACAGCTCACTGCAGCCCCAATCTCCCAAACTCAAGTGATCCTCTCCCACTTCGGCCTCCCAAGTAGCTGGGACTACAGGTATGCACCACCACCCATGGCTACATTTTCTATTTTTTGTAGATATGAGATCTTTCTATGTTGCCCAGGTTGGTCTCAAACTCCTGGGTTCAAGAGATCCATCTGCCTTGGCCTCCCAAAGTCCTGGGATTACAGGCATGAGCCACCATGCCTGGCCTATTCTTGGATGTTATTTTCATTGGTTATAGAATCTTGGGTTGACAGGTTTTTTGCTCTACTCTCTTCTGGCTTCCATGATTTTTGAAGAAAATCTGGACGTTACTAGGATTGTTGCTCCTCTGTACAATCTGTCATTTTCCTCTTGCTGCTTACAAGTTTTGCTTGCTAACTCTGGCTTTTGTCTTTTGTTATTGTGCTGCTATAACAAAATAATGAAGACTGAGGAACTTATAAAGAACAAAAATGTATTTTCTCACTATTCTGGAGGCTGGAAAGTCCATGATTGAGGCACTGGCTGTTTTGGCGTCTGGTGAAGGCTTGTCTGTTCCATGGTACATAGTTCAGGAGTCAGTCAGAAATGTGGACACACAAATTGTGGGGATCCCCTCTCTTGCCTTTCCCTTGTAAACTTTCCCCCTCTCTTTTCAATGTTCACAATTTCTTGGCTTCACTTTTCTTGCTTCTCAGACCACAAATGCTGCAGGTTTTTTCCATGTTTGCACCCCCACTTCCACTGTATGCACCACATGGAATTCACTTAGTCTCAGGCTAAAGTCTTAACAGATGAGAACCAATTTGTTCGGCTCCCCATTGTCCCTTCTTCATGCCAGCTCACACTCTTCACTAGAGACTGTCTGCTTCTGTTCACTCAGTACTTCAGAGTTGCTTTTGTATTGAGTCCAGGTTTGCAGTTGTTTTCTGAGGAGCATAGTCCTCTGGAAGGGTGTTAGTCATTGCTCCTACAAGTGGAACCTAAAAAGCATCATGACCCCTCTGTCCTAGTGCAGGTGCACAGAGGCACATGGGCCTCCCCCAGATTCATCCCACAAGAGAGCCATTGAGTTCATGGGACTCACCCTGTGGTCATTTTGCTGGTCCCTGGGGACATTACCAAGATGGATAGACTTCCAAGATGGGGAGATCTCACATGGTTTACCTGACTGTGGAGTAAGGACAACTATGATAAGAAGGATGAAGTGGAAACCCCTAAAACTGTGCCGCCTCAGCCAAGAGAGTAAACCAGACATATGACATCCCACTGGGAATGGCAGAGATTAAATCTGGAAAAAGTTAATTAGGATAAAAAAATGAAATAGTGAAGCCAAGGGGGCACCACTGTTTTTCTTGTCCCGAGTCACAAAGTTATGCTTGGCTTTAAAACTAAGTTTAAAATTTGACCCAGTAGGCACTTAAAAAGCTGCAGAATGGTGGGAATGGTGGCTGGGAATGGTGGCTCACATCTGCAATCCCAGCTACTCATGAGGCTGTGAAGCAGGAAGATCACTTGAGCCTGGGAGTTCAAGTCCAGCCTGGGCAACATAGCAAGACTCTTAAAAAATAAAAAATTAAACAACATAAAATTAAAAAATGCCTACCTCAGCCTATAGGCTAACTGATGATTCTGTAAGATGTTCTTCCTATAACTCACAGGCATGTTAGAACCCACCATCAGTCTGTAGATTTAAAGAAGCCTCTCTAAGAATATCCCAAGATGGGTCTCCAGGGTCATCATGGCTGGATTCTGCCTCTGCATGGGCCTTAACAGTATGATCCATTCCCCATGATGCAAGAAGGATTTGAACACCTGACATGGCCAGTGACTTAGAGATTCTCAAGTCTATTAACCCACTGACACCACAAGGTGTCCCATGAGACACCAAGGGGGCTTTGGGACTCCAGGAAAAGGTCTTTTTCTCAAGACACCCAGGAGTGAGGAATTCTATAAGAATGGGTAGTCCACACAGGCTTGCTTTGTAGCTATGTCTTATTTCCTTCCCTCACAGTCTCTAGCCATTTCTCCAATTAAAACTCACTGTCTGAGGTCCCTTTGAGTATAGTTCTGAAGAGAGGGCAGGAGGCCATCCTCCATAGTAGATCCAGTGCAAGGCTTGGTCTGTGCAGCCTTCTGCTTCCTGGTCTCTGCTCATTTTATCCTAAATGGAAGCATCGCTCGTGGTTGCCTCCCCAACACTATCATGGTGGTAGATTTGTGTCGGTAAAGTTATCTAAGATGTGGTTCTGGGGTCTCTGAGCACGGTCTCACTCTTCATTCCCTTCCCTCAGAGTTATGAACAAAAATGCATGTGGCATTTAGATGCTGATTACGGGGTATGGGAGTTGGTAAGAGATGAGGGTGGAGGGAATATTCCTAGCAATTGGTGTATTTGGCTGATTGGTAACTGTTTATAGACTTGTTTCTTTCTAGTGTGTACCCCTTGAAATCATTTTCTTTGTAAATGTTAAAAGCCATATGAAAAAAACCCACCACCTTGATTACTCTTCTTTGTACTTCAATCAGCAGCATGTCAGCCTCTGAATAAACTGTAATTCCTTCACTATGCCTGTCGAGGGAAGCATTTAGGCCACATTTAAAAATATGTCTTGGTGAAGGTCTCAAGAACAATTAGCAATTAAAATAATCTATTTTCTACCTTTTACTATATAAACACGGCTGCTTGATTGATTTCACAGTCTTGGGTATTGCGCTGCTGGGGAGTCCTGTCTTCCCTAATTCCACAGCTCTTAGACTCATTGGAGGCATCTGAAGTGTTGTGAAGCAGCTTTTGATGGTCATTAGTGCATCTTTTTTTATTTGAGACAGGGTCTCACTCTGTGCCCAGGCTGGCATGCAGTGGTGTTATCTCTGGTCACTGCAGCCTTGACCTCCTGGGCTCAGGTAATCCTCCCACCTCAGCCTCCTGAGTAACTGAAACTACAGGCACACACCTCCAAGCCCAACTACTTTTTTTTTGTATTTTTTGTAGAGACAGGTTTTCACCATGTTGCCCAGGCTGGTCTCAAACTCCTGGGTTCAAGCGATCTGCCCACCTTGGCTTCCCAAAGCTCGGGGATTACAGGCATGAGCCTTCCATGAATTTAATTTGATTTTTGTTTCCAAGTAAATCTCTGAAAGAATACTCATTAAAAATGAATCTTTCAAATCCTTAGTACTTGTATTGCTAACATTTACACTCCAGGATGATTTTCTATTAAAATATATTTTCAAGTAATTTTTGTCTACTTTCTCCATTATTTTGCCTGTTAAACTGATTTAACAAAACCACAATGAAATACCATCTCACACCAGTCAGAACGGATATCACTGAAAAGCCAAAATATAACAGATGCTGATGAGGTTGTGGAGAAAAAGCAACACTTATACCCTGTTGGTGGGAGTGTAAATTAGTTCAGTTATTGTGGAGAGCAGCATGGCGATTCCTCAAATAATTCAAAACAGAACTACCAGTGGACCCAGCATTCCCATTACTGGGGATATACCCAAAGGCATACAATTGTTCTGTCATAAAGACACAGGCACACGTATGTTCACTGCACACTATTCACACTAGCTAAGACATGGAATTAACCTAAATGCCCATCAATGGTAGACTGGATAAAGAAAATCGTACATGTACACCATGGAATACTATGCAGACATCAAAAGGAATGAGATCATGTACTTGGCAGGAAATGGATGCAGTTGGAGGCCATCCCCTGACCTTAGCAAACTAATGCAGGAACAGAAAACCAAATATCACATGTTCTCACTTATAAGTGGGAGCTAAATGACGAGAATACATGGACACATAGAGAGGAACAACAGACACTGGGGCCTGTTGGAGGGCAGAGGGTGGGAGGAGGGAGAGGATCAGGAAAAATAACTAATGAGTACTAGACTTAATAGCTGGGTGACAAAATAATCTGTACAACAAACCCCCATGACACAAGTTCACCTATATAACAAAACCTCCATGTGTACCTCAGAACTTAAAATAAAAGTTAAGAAAATTAAAAACTGGTTTAAGGTTATTTTCTTTACCTGTGTTTTTTGTTTTTGTTGTTGTTGTTGTTGTTTTGTCTTTTTTTTTTTTTTTTTTTTGAGATGGGGTCTCTCTATGTTGTTCAGGCTGAGTTCGAGCTCCTGGGGCTCAAGTGATCCTCTCGCCTCAGCCTGCTGAGTATCCCAAGTAGCTGGGACTACAGGCTTGTAGCTTTTAAGTCATTTTCAATTAGTGGTTCCTGTCCTACAGTCAGCTGATTGTATATGCATGCCCCTGTGCTAGCAAGAGCGCTGGCAGTGCCAGTGCAGCAGGACATTCGGTACTCAGGGGATGCTGTGAGTGCAGCTAAGATGCCAGCGTGGTGTATCATGTTCCTGTGCCTGCTTGCTTCATGGATACCCATGTTTTTTTGTTCCATAGAGTGGAAGAAGGCCTCAGATCTCCTTCTAGCCCCTTAGATAGGATTTGAACCACCCAAGGAAGGAACTATTTATGAAATTCTTTATGAGATACTGGATAAGGACCAGAAACCAGAAGCAGGCTGACTGAGCTTCCAGTTGTTGGAGACTTCCCAAAATAACTAGGAGACATAAGGATTCCTTTTCAGGCATGTCTACTGTAGTTTGGGCATTAAAAGTTAGTAAGCCCATAGAGGTGGCTTACCCCCATAATCCCAGCACTTTGGGAGGCTAAGGTGGGAGGATCACTTTAGCTCAGGAGTTCTCACCTGGACAACATAGTGAGACCCCCATCTGTACAAAGAAATAAAAAATTAGCCAGGAGTGGTGGTTTGTGCCTGTTGTCCTGTCTACTCGGGAGGCTGAAGTGGGAGAATCACTTGAGTCCAGGAGGTCAAGACTGCAATAAGCCATAATCACAACACTGCACTCCAGTCTGGGCAACAGAGCAAGACCCTGTTATTTAAAAAAAAATAAAAATAAATAAAAAAAAAAGGTAATGGGACTTTGTGTTGTAGCCACAGGCTAATCAAGCCTGGATGTAGCTTGTATACCTATGATGATTGTCATGCTAAATTAAAGAGAAAATTATCAAAATAAAACAATTTATACCTCTTTATTTTAATTTCAGTGGTAAAAAGAAAATTACATTTAGCAAATGAAAACTTCATAGAGAATTATTTCTTACCTATGAGACTGCCAAAAGTTCAAAAGTTTGCTAACATACTCCGTTGGTCAAATATATAGAGAAACAGATGCTCTTATACATTGCTAATCAGAATATACAATGGCATAGCCCCTATCCAGTGCAATCTGGCAATACCTACCAAAAAATACACATTTACACTTTGACCCAGCCATTTTATTTCTAGGAATCAATCCCAAAGATATACTGGCAAAAATAAGCAAAAGAGAAGTGCAAGGATATTCATCATAGCACTGTTTGTAAGAGCAAAAGATGCAAATAATCCAAATATCCATCAGTAGGGTACTGGTTAAATAAACTATAGTACAGCCACATAATGGAGTACTATCAAATTATGAAAAGAAATGAAGCCTACCTTGATAGTCTTCTAATAAAGAGGAGATTTCTCCAAATAAACTTTCTTTTGTAATTTGCCTTTGAAACTATGGAAACATTTCACAGAATTTTAAAACAAAGTTAAATTTCAAAAAGCAATCCCCAAACAACCAAAAGCAAAATGAGACAGTGAACCCAATTCTACATCATGTTAGTGGCATGACCACACAGAAAGTAGGAATTTTAAGTAATTTTAAAACATGGTAATTCCACTGTATATCCATAATGGGCTGTTACCTTGGACAAAAAGAACTGTAAAAGAAGAAAAAATTAAACTGTTTTCACTATCTTTTACTTTTGGTAAATAAGTAATTATGTTAGTATCATTGGGAACTGGGACTTGCAGTATGGGTTTTTCCATAAGAAAGGAGAAACTGATGGAAGATTTCAAAAAGTTAATTTAAAAACCTTACAATTTTCCATTTGAGTTGGAAATACTAGTATGTAATAATATAAAACACATTTTATGTTTTATCTTTAAAAATTATTTCCTAACTCTGCCCATGAAAAGACCTTAAATCAAGGAGCAGTCCAGGGACAGTGAGCAGTTTGTGATCTCTAAATATTTCCCCATGACAGGAACCAGGGCTCCTTGAAGAAATGGATTTCTCCAGATCCGGGATGGGAAATGTTAAGATGAGCCAGGGTCATCTAGACTTATTACCAGAAAGCAAGCTATCAAACACTTACCTAGGGCCAGTTGGGGTGGCTCATGCCTGTAATCCCAGTGCTTTAAAGGTTACAGGCTGAGGAGGGCAGATTGCTTGAGGTCAGAAGTATGAAACCAGCCAGGGCAACAGAGAAAGACCCCATGTCTACAAAATTAAAAAAAAAAAAAAAAGAATAGTGGGCATGGCAGCTGATGCCTGTAGTTCCAGCTGTGTAAGAGGATTGCATGAGCCCAGGAGTTCAAGGCTGCAGTGAGCTATTGTACCATTGCACTCCAGCCTGGGCAAGAGTGAGACCCTGTCTCAAACAAAACAACCACTTAACTAGAATCGTGTCAAAAGAACTCAGGATCCAACTTGCAAGGGCTCACAGTGACTAAAAATGGGAAAATTTGGGAATCAATAAGAATAGTATCGACAATATAGTGAATCACTTTAAATATGTTTAAGTCCATTAGTTCATAATAGAAAACCTTTATTGGCTCACTTTTGAGGCTATTAGATAACCAAATGATTATTTTGAAAATCGGGGCTGGGCGCAGTGACTCATACTTGTAAACCCAGCACTTTGGGAGTATGAGACAGGAGGATCATTTGAGGCCAGGAGTTGGAGACCAGCCTGGGCAATGTAGTGAGACCGCATTGCTAAAAAACTAAAAAAAAAAAATAGCTGGGTGTGGTGAGGCTTGCCTGCCATACCAGCTATTTGGGAGGCTGAAGCAGGGGGGATAGCTTGAGCCTGGGAGGTTGAGGCTGCAGTAAGCCATGATCACACCACTGCCTTTCAGCCTGGGCAACAGAGCAAGACCTTCCCTTGAAAAAGAAGAAAGGAAATAAAGAAAGAAAGAGAGAAAGCGAGAGAAAGAGAAAGAAAGAATGAAAGAACAAAAGAAAGAAAGAAAGAGGAAGGAAGGGAAAAATTGTGGTAAATAAAGGGAAAAATTGAGGCAATTTTTCTTTATAGAAGTAATCCACATAATAAATGGTTTGATCTATCATTCTATATCACCATTTCACAATCCCTACTGAAATAATGGGTCTAGGCAATGATCATCACAAAAAGAGGGGCAAATATTCCAGCATGAATATAATCAAGTTCTAGCTAGAGCTGCTGGTCTATCAGAACAAACACAGGGGACAGAGGAACATGTTAAATAATACAACAGGGCTGCAGTTAGGAAAATCCAGACTGATTTTCTCCATAAGGAATTTGTAAGGAGGAGAGAGAAACAACCCAAAGATTTTTAAAAGTCTTAGGAAACAGCAACCAATGGCAATGTATGGGACCTTACTTGGATCAGTATTTGAAAAAACTATAAAGAATTTATGAAAGAACTGGAGAAATTTGAACATTACCATTAATTATCATTAATAATGATATTAAGAAAATATTGTTATTATGTTGTCTAAAGTAGTATTTTATGGTGTTTTGTTAAAGAATTCTTACTGTTTAGAAATTCATGCTGAAATATTTATAAATGAAATGACCTGTCTAGGATTTGCTCTAAGTAATTTGCACAGTGATTTAGATTAGAGATGAGAGATAGTGTCTAGATTAGAGGTAGTAATCTAGATCTAGTGATATAGATTTAAGAAGACTGGCCAAATGTTGATGATTTTGAAGCTGGGTGATACAGAGGTCAGAAGAGTTCATTATACTAGCAGCAAGAGAAGGGAAATTTCACAAGTGAGCCACAGTCACCCAACTCTCTGCCTGGGGATGACACAGAGAGCCAGACTCCAAGTAGGGCAAAGTGGCCTTGCTCAGCTGAGGAGGCAGAGATCAGAAACTAGAAGTTGGATCAGCTGAAATGTTTGGAATCTGGATGAAGAGGCATCAGACAGGAGGGAGCTGTGCAGATGGGGCCCTTGGGAGTTCGGGAGGGTGGCCTCTGGGAATATGTGGCATGGCTGGATGGTACATGCACAGGACACAGCTCCCCATGGTAGAAGCTACTGTCTACTTACCAGACAGCAACTTCTTCAGGATTGAAGGTGATGCCGATAGCAGAGGGTTAGCAGTGCTGGGGCATTCTGGAATGCCCTGTTGAGAAATTTCATTACCTCTCATTAATGTATCTGGCACCCAGCTGAGATCCTAGATAGGCTTTAAGAATAAGGACACGCCCACCAGGCACGGTGGCTCACACCTGTAATCCCAGCACTTTGGGAGGCTGAGATCGGTGGATCACAAGGTCAGGAGATCGAGACCATCCTGGCTAACATGGTGAAATGCTGTCTCTACTAAAAAAAAAATACAAAAAATTAGGCGCGGTGGCTGGCACCCGTATTCCCAGCTACTCCGGAGGCTGAGGCAGGAGAATGGTGTGAACCCCGGAGGCAGAGCTTGCAGTGAGCCAAGATCGAGCCACTGCAGTCCAGCCTGGGTGACAGAGCGAAACTCTGTTTCAAAAAAAAAAAAAAAGAATAAGGACACACCTTGTCAAAGCCTAAAGTCAAGCCCCAACATCTCTTCCAAACTTCAGCTCAGTTGGGGAAGGAAATGCGATTTTAGTAAAAAAGAGAACAAAAGGAGAATGGGTGCACTGGACCAATTTTACCTAATGTTTAATTTTGCTGAAGATGGATGTGGGGGATGTTATGAGGATGAGGGGGAGTGTGAGGAAGGAGGAAGAGGAAGTAGCACATGGGGAGGCCCAGACATGATGGAAGCTGGTTCCACAGAGCTAAGAAAAGAACTGTTTCACTGGTACCAAACCCAGATTTTCTCCCATTTTTGCATCTCTGAAATTGGACATCCCTTGCAATGAAATTATTTTACCATTTTAATTGGCAGAATTGTTTTTTCTTAATGTCACATAAAATAATGGTGCATCTTGTGTTTGATGATATTTCAGATTTACTGAAATATGGTAGTCGTGTTAGACTCGAGAAAAAGCATAAGAACTTACAGGAAAAAAGGCTGAAGAACCCAACAGGTGGGCACAGCATGTATCTAGTATTAAAGGGGTTGAATTTTATCTCAAGTGTAATGAGAAGCCATTAAAGGATTTTAATAGTGGACTAGCTTGATCAGATTTGTTTATTTTGGAAAATAACTGATATAGTTTGGATATTTGTCCCCTCCAAATCTCATGTTGAAATTCCGTCCCCAGAGTCTCAGCCTCGCCGCCGCCCAAAGACTGCTGAGCCCCTGTCCATCCGCTGCCACCACCCACTTGGGACACAGAACATCCAGTCATGGACAAAAATGAGCTGGTTCAGAAGGCCAAGCTGGCCAAGCAGGCTGAGCCATATGATGACATAGCAGCCTGCATGAGGTCTGTAACTGAGCAAGGAGCTGAATTATCCAATGAGGAGAGGAATCTTCTCTCAGTTGCTTATAAAAATGTTGTAGGAGCCCGTAGGTTATCTTGGAGGGTCATCTCAAGTACTGAACAAAAGGCGGAAGGAGCTGAGAAAAAACAGCAGATGGCTTACAAATACAGAGAGACAATTGAGACGGAGCTAAGAGATATCTGCAATGATGTACTGTCTCTTTTGGAAAAGTTCTTGATCCCCAGTGCTTCACAAGCAGAGAGCAAAGTCTTCTATTTGAAAATGAAAGGAGATTACTACCGTTACTTGGCTGAGGTTGCCGCTGCTGATGACAAGAAAGGGATTGTGGATCAGTCACAACAAGCATACCAAGAAGCTTTTGAAATCAGCAAAAAGGAAATGCAACCAACACATCTATCAGACTGGGTCTGGCCCTTAACTTCTCTGTGTTCTATTATGAGATTCTGAACTCCCCAGAGAAAGCCTGCTGTCTTGCAAAGACAGCTTTTGATGAAGCCATTGCTGAACTTGATACATTAAGTGAAGAGTCATACAAAGACAGCACGCTAATAATGCAATTACTGAGAGACAACTTGACACTGTGGACATCAGATACCCAAGGAGACGAAGCTGAAGCAGGAGGAGGGGAATATTAACCGGTCTTCCAGCTTTTGTCTGCCTCATTCTAAAATTTACACAGTAGACCATTTGTCATCCATGCTGTCCCACAAATAGTTTTTTGTTTATGACTTATGACAGTTTTATGTTACTTCTATTTGAATTTCTATATTTCCCATATAGTTTCTATGTTTAATATTAGGGGAATAGATGCAGTTAACATTTAGGGTGTTATCTGTTTTCATCTTGAGGTGTTCAATATAGGGACGTGGAATTTTTATACAAGTTATAAATGTTTGGCATAGTACTTTCGGTATATTGTGGCTTCACAAGGGCCAGTGTTAAAACTGCTTCCATGTCTAAGCAAAGAAAACTGCCTACATATTGGTTTGTCCTGGTGGGGAATAAAAGGGATCATTGGTTCCAGTCACAGGTGTAGTAATTGTGGGTACTTTAAGGTATGGAGCACTTATAAGGCTGTGGTAGAAACAGATACCCCATGGATACCGCATGTTAAACCATGTATAATTGTGGAATACTGAATCTCATACCTTTGACCACAGCTGCAGAAGTGTTCTTCTAGACACAGTTGTGACCCATTTTACTCTGTATAAGGGCAGAAACGGTTCACATTCCATTATTTGTAAAGTTACCTGCTGTTAGCGTTCATTATTTTTGCTACGCTCATTTTATTTGTATTTAAATGTTTTAGGCAACCTAAGAACAAATGTAAAAGTAAAGATGCAGTAAAAATGAATTGCTTGGTATTCACTACTTCATGTATATCAAGCACAGCAGTAAAACAAAAACCCATGTATTTAACTTTTTTAAGGTTTTTTTGCTTTTGTGATTTTTTTTTGATACTTGCCTAACATGCATGTGCAGTAAAAACAGTTAACAGGGAAACAACTTGAGATGATGGCTAGCTTCGTTTAATGTCTTATGAAAATTTCATGAACAATTCAAGCATAATTGTTAAGAACACGTGTATTAAATTCATGTAAGTGGAATAAATGTTTTACGAATGGACTTTTCAACTACTTTCTCTACAGCTTTTCATGTAAATTAGTCTTTTGGTTCTGAAACTTCTCTAAAGGAAATTGTACATTTTTTGAAATGTATTCTTTATTCTCTCTTGGCAGCTAATGGGCTTTTGCCAAGTTTAAACACAAAGTTTATCATAACAACAAAAATACTACTAATGTAACTACTGTTTCCATGTCCCATGATCCCCTCTCTTCCTCCCCACCCTGAAAAAAATGAGTTCCTATGTTTTCTGGGAGAGGGGTAGATTGATTGGAAAAAAATGTAATATGTTCCATTTAAAATTTTGATAAATGGCATTTTCTCACTTAGGAAGCCACAGTGTTCTTGGCCCATCCTGACACTGGGTAGCATTAACTATAAGTTTTGTGCTTCCAAATAACTTTTTGGTTTTTAACAATTTCTTGATACTTTTATAGCCTGCCTTCGATTTTGATCCTTTATTCTTTCTATTTGTCAGGTGCACAAGATTACCCTCCTTTTTTAGCCTTCTGTCTTGTCACCAGCCATTCCTACTTGGTGGCCATGTACTTGGAAAAAGGCCGCATGATCTGTCTGGCTCCACTCAATGTCTAAGACACCCTGCTTCCTTTGCTTGCATCCCACAGACTATTTCCCTCATCCTATTTACTGCAGCAAATCTCTCCTTAGTTGATGATACTGTGTTTATCTCCCTTTAAAACCCTACCTATCCTGAACGGTCTGTCGTTGTCTGCCTTTAAAATCCCTCCTCTTTCTCTTCCTCTATTCTCTAAATAATGATGGGGCTAAGTTATACCCAAAGCTCACTTTACAAAATATTTCCTCAGTACTTTGCAGAAAACACCAAACAAAAATGCCATTTTAAAAGAGGTGTATTTTTTTCTTTTAGAATGTAAGCTCCTCAAAGCAGGAACAATGTTTTCTGAATGTTCTATTGTGCCTAGTACACTGTAAATGCTCAATAAATATTGACGATGGGAGGCAGTGAGTCTTGATAAGGGTGAGAAACTGAAATCCCAAACACTGTTTTGTTTCTTGTTTTATTATGACCTCAGATTAAATTGGGAAATATTGGCCGTTTTGGATAATTATCCCAAATATTACATTCAAATAAAAGTGCAATGGAGAGAAAAAAAAAAGAAAGAAATTACATCCCTAGTTTGGAGGTGGGGCCTAGTGAGAGGGGTTTGAGTCATGGGGGTGGATCCCGTATGAATGGCTTGGTGTCATCCCTGTAGTAATGAATGAGTTATTGCTCTATGAGTTCCTGGAAGATCTGGTTGTCTAAAAGAGCCTGGCACCCCTTCCCTCTCTCTCTTTCTTTCTTTCATGCCATGGGATGCCTGCTCCCCTTTGCTTTCCACCATGAATGGAAGCTTCCTGAAGTCCTTGCCAGAAGCAGATGCCAGCACCATGCTGCTTATACAGCCTGCAGAACTGTGAGCCAAATAAACCTTTTTTCTCTATAAATTACCCAGGCTCAGGTATCCCTTTATAGCAATGCAAACAGACTAAGACAATAACTCTATCTGTAATGGGAAGGATGGAATGGAAGAGAGTATGGAGAGAAGATTTAGGAGGTTTTTGGAGTAACCCAGAGGGAAATGATTATCTTCTGGACTGGCGTTGCAAGTATGGGATGGAGAATGTGGAACTGAGAGAAATTTAGGAGGTGAAATCTTCCAATTCCTGTTGATTGTCGGAATGTGTGCAAGGGGGCAAGGGAGGAGTCACAGTTGATATCCGGACTTCTGAATTAGGCAACCAGATTGGTGGTGGAGCCATTTAAGAAGATAAGGAACAGAGGAGAAGGAGTATTACTGCAAGGGGAAGATGGTGATTTCTATTGTGTTTGAGGTTCTTGGGAGACACCCAAGGGAAGATATCCAATAGACACTTGAATATATGGGTCTGATGCTCAGGAGGCAGATCCCAGCTGATGCTCTAGACACGGGAATCACCAGCCTATAGTTGTAATTGAATAGCTGAAGTTAAGGGAGTGGTTGTGGATTGCCTAGGGAGGGTGTACAGTTTGAGGAGAGGTAAGAGCAATGACAAAAGCCTGAAGATCACAAACACTTAAGTGATGAGCAGAGGGGGGCATCCCACAAGAAGAATAAGAAGGACCAGCCAAAGAAGGAGGAGAAAAAGCAGAAGAGTGTGATGTCATGAAAGCCAAGGATAAAAGAGTGACCAGAGAGGCCATAAATGGTCAATTCTGTGAAATGCTATGGAGAGGTCGGAGGGAGAGACCAGAAATGCCTGCTGCATTTACTTGGTAACTTCTGTTTTTATTCAACACAATTGAAAGCAAAAAGACAAAATGGGGAACATTTTTGTAGTATAAATAAGGAGCTCTTATAATTTAGTAATAAAAAGACAAATTCTGTGGAGAAATGGACAATAGACATTGACAAGCAATTTTCAAGAACAGAAATTAAAAATGACCAAAATATATTAGAAAATAGCTTCAGACTCATTACTAATAATGAAATGCTAATTAAAACAATACTGCCTCAATCCCATTTACAATAGCCATACAAGAAACATTTTCTAGGAATACATCTAACTAAGCAGGCAAAAGAGCTCTACAAGGATAACTACAAAACACTGCTGAAAGAAATCATAGATGACACAAACAAACGAAAAAACATTCCATACTCATGGATTGAAAGAACCAGTATCTTTAAAATGGCCACACTACCCAAAGCAATCTACAGATTCAATGCTTTTCCTGTCAAACTACCAATGCCATTTTTCACAGAATTAGAAGAAACTATTCTAAAATTCATACAGAACAAAAAAAGTCCGCATAGTCAAAGCAATCCTATTTAAAAAGAAGCCAGAGGCATCACACTACCACTTCAAACTATATTACAAGGCTACAGTGACCAAAACAGCATGGTACTGGTACAAAAACAGACACATAGGAAACCCACAAATGAAGCCACACATCTGCAACCAACCAATCTTTGACAAAATTGACAAAAATAAGCAATGGAGAAAGGCCTCCCTATTCCATAAATTGTGCTGGGATACTGGCTAACCATATACAGAAGAATAAATCTGGATGCCTACCTCTCACCATATACAAAAATTAACTTAAAATGGATTAAATAATTAAATATGAGATCTCAAACTATAAAAATCCTAGAAGAAAACCTAGGAAATACCCTCTGGATGTCAGCCTTGGCAAAGAATTTATAACTAAGTTCTTAAAAACAAGGGCAACAAAAACAAAAATTGACAAGTGAGGTCTAATTAAACTAAAGAACTTTTGTACAGCAAAAGAAACTATCAACAGAGTAAACAGACAACCTACAGAATGGGAGAAAATATTCACAAACAATGCACCCGATAAAGGTCTAATATCCAGAATCTATATGGAACTTAAACAATTCAACAACCAAAAACCAAATAGCCCCATTAAAAAATGGGCAAAAGACATGAACAGACATGTCTCAAAAGAAGACATGCAAGTGAGTGATTAACAGCAGTATCCTTTGGTTCATCTCTAATCATCAGAGAAATGCAAATCAAAACCACAATAAGATGGCATCTCATACCAGTCAGAATGGCTATTATTAAAAAGTCAAAAAACAACAGATATTGGTGAGGCTACAGAAGAATGGGAAAATTTATACACTGTTGGTAGGAATGTAAATTCAGCCACTGTGGAAAGCAGTTTGGAGATTTCTCCATGAACTTAAAATAGAACTGCAATTTGACCCAGTAATCCCATTACTGGGTATACACCCAAAGGAAAATAAATCATTCTACTAAAAAGACATGCATTTACATGTTCATCGCAGCACTATTCACAATAGCAACAATGTGGAATCAACCCAGGTTCCCATCCACAGTGGAATGGATAAAGAAACATGGTACATATATACCATGGAATACTGCACAGTCATAGAAAAGAACAAAATCATGTCCTCTGTGGCAACACAGATGGAGCTGCAGGCCATTATCCTAAGCAAATTAATGCAGAAACAGAAAATCAAACATCGTGTGTTCTCACTTGTAAGTGGGAACTAAACAGTGGGTACTCATGGACAGAAAGATGAGAATAACAGATACTGGGGACACAGGAGGAAGGAGAGAGGGAGGCAGGCAAGGGTAGAAAAACTGCCTATTGGGTACAATGCTCACTACCTGGGTGACAGGTTGAATTGCACCCCAAACCTCAGCATTACACATCAAACTGCAAGGATTTTTAAAAGTGAGCACAATAGTATAGGCCAGGTGTAGATAATAAGTACCCTATGCACTACTGCAGGGATTCAAGGGACCCAGCCCCTAGCAATATTTGTCAATGCCTTTTATATATACCATACCTTTGCCAGTAATTCCTTAAAAGAATAATCTGAAATATATGCAGAGATGTATATGTAGATAACTTATATAGCTACTGTTGTGTATAATAGTAAAATATTGGGAAAAGCATGCAAGTCTAGCAATAGAGGATAGGCTAAGAAAAACTGTGGTATGTCCATCAGCTTTTAGAGTCGTAGATGAATGACATGATGACATAGGAAAATGTTCAAGGGAAATTGTGAAGTTTGATGGGTTGCAAGACAGCATGTTTGCTGTAGCTTCAACTTTTGTACACCACTAAAGAACGAAAGCTCTGGGTAAGGGCACAGAAAAACACTGAGAGGATTTACATCACTTTATGAACAGCCATAGCCTCTGGATGGTGACATAATAAGAGTTTTTCACTTTGCACTTTTTTTTTCATTTTTCTTCATCAAATATATTAATTGTGTAATAATTTTTAATATACACATAGATTAAATGTGAATAAATTAAATGACTACATAGAGTTATTAGCTAAAGCCAGTTAAATTTCATAAATGATGCCTTGCATTTTAGGGCACTGCCTCTTTGGCCCTTTTAGTTGGCAGTACTTGAACACCAGGACGAGTTATTTTTTTGAGATCACTCTTTGTTCGTGCCAGGAAAATCCTGCCTTCTGTGTTTAAGAAAATGCCTCGCCATCTATCCACCCCCGTAGGAGGGCATGAATGCAGCTTGCCTGGTCAAAAACAAGGAAGGCCAGAACACATCCCACAGAAAGTTGCTAACAGATCCATAAAAGATTTTTTTATTGATCTTTATTTTACAGTCCTAAGGTTCTGATTCCATGTGAGCATCACCCCTGGGTACTTTTATAACTTTTTAAATCAACTGCACCCTGTGAGACAAATAACTGACACCTAGGCTGAAAGCCAGGGGGTTCCGATGGCTTGTCCCTCTTGCAGATGGCAACCAGGGTCCACCTTCCATGACCTCACTCTGCACATCTGCACGCAGACCACGGGACTCAGCCCATACACCTGGCTCTGGTCACCAGAGGCTGAGACCACCAAGTGGATGCATATCATAATAACCAAGTTTGGATGGAGCTTTTTAAACAAATATTTTTGAGGCAATAAGAAATTTACAAGACTCTCCAAATGTTATAACATCTAGATGACCACCTCTTTTCATTTTTACTTCATATCTCCCCTCGATAACCTGGCTGGGACAGGGAAGTTTTGTTTTATTTTTGTCATTTGGAAGACCTGATCAAACCAGACAGACGAAAGTGGTTTTAAATTATAGGCAGTCCACTGATTTGGGGTTTGAGGATGACCAACTCCTGAAAGTTCACTAAATCAGAGGGGTTTTTTGTTGTTTGTTTGTTTTGAGACAAGGTCTCACTGTGTCTCACGGGCTGGAGTGCAGTGGTGCCATCATGGCTCACTGCAGCCTCTACCTCCTGGGCTCAAGCGATGCTCCCACCTCAGACTCCCAAGTAGCTGGGACTACAGACATACACCACTATGCTTGGCTAATTTTGTTTTTTTTGCAGAGACAAAGTTTTGCTATGTTTCCCAGGCTGGTCTTGAACTCAGCTCAAGTCATCCACCTGCCCTGGCCTCCCAAAGTGCTGGGATTACAGGTGTGAGCTACTGTGCCCAGCCTAAATCAGAGTTCTAAAAGCCCATGGATAGTAACAGGTAGAGTGTGGAAGACTTTGGCTGTCTTTCCCCATCATAGCCCCACTGTCCCTGGTTCAATCTTCAAGCCGGTGACCTCCAACACAACTCTGCTAAGAATAATAAGGGAGAGAAACAATTTGCTCCCTAGCTCAGGCGGTTACTGAGAACATACTATCTGTCAGGCACCATGCTAAATATTTGATATACGTGATCTCATATAATCCCTACAACCATCCTATAAGATAGATGTTGATAGTCCCATTTTACAGTTAAAGAGTTCAATGACTTTCCCAAGGTTACCCAGCTAGCAGGGTCAAAATTAAGATTTCAACCCAGATTTTTCTTTTTCTTTTCTCTATAGAGTTTTGCTCTGTCACCCAGGCTGGAGTGCCGTGGCTTGATCATAGGTCACTGAAGCCCCAAACTCCTGGGCTGAAGGGATCCTCCTGCCTTAATCTCCCGAGTAGCTAGGACTACAGGCATGCACCACCATGCCTGGCTAATTTATTTTTATTTTTGTAGAAATGGGGTCTCACTATTTTGCCCAGGCTGGTCTTGAATTCTTGGCCTCAAGTGATCCTCCCACCTAGGCCTCCCAAAGTGCTAGGATTATAAGCATGAGGCACCAGGACCAGCCTCAAACCCAGATTTTTCTGACTCCAAAATCTGTGGGGCTTCTTTTTTAGCACTACTTGACTATCATAAGTCTCTTTTTTTTTTTTTACATGGAGTCTTGCTCTGTCACCCAGGCTGGAGTGCAGTGACGTGATCTGGGCTCACTGCAACCTCTGCCTCCTGGGTTCAAGAGATTCTCCTGCCTCAGCCTCCAGAGTAGCTGGGATTACAGGTGAACGCCACCATGCCCAGCTAATTTGTGAATTTGTGTGTGTGTGTGTGTGTGTGTGTGTATATATACTGGTTTTTTTTTTGTTTTTTTTTGTAGAGACGGGGTTTTGCCATGTTGGCCGGGCTGGTCTTGAACTGCTGACCTAGGGTGATCCTCCTGCCTCCGCCTCCCAAAGTGCTGGGATTACAGGCATGAACCACCACGCCCGGCCAACTATCATAATTCTTTAGCCCTACTATTATAATCTCTCCCTGTGGAAGCCACAGAAAGACCATCAGAGAGAGAGCGTGATGAAGTTGGCAGCCACGCCCATCCTGTAACCAGTCCTTCCGCCGGCGGCTGGGTGGGGAGCGGCTGCTGATAGAGCCTGGTTTCAGCGCACTCTGCAGGAACGTGGGTGTCAGCCACTGTGCTGACCCCAGGATGCTGGTCCCAGCTCCCAGAGCTCCACTCATCGTTCTGATGGACCCTCTGCCCCCATCCAGTTATATGTCATGGAATCAAACATCCCAGACCGACACTGCTTCAGTTCCAGCCGTACATACTCAATGGAGGGAAACTGCTGTCCCAGAAAAAAATGACAGAGCCAGCCACGGGGAGGCAAGATGCCTGCCTTTCTCAGCGTCAGATTTGCCTCTGTCACTGTGATCAGCCGTTTTTCTCCTGAGCTGGCCGCTCTCGCTGTGCTGACCCGGGGACGCAGGATTTCTAGGCCGCTTGAAAGATAAAACCCTAACCCAGGAAGCAACAAGAGGGGGTTTGGGGCGTAAAAACCAGCAAGCTCCTACGAGTGCACAGAGGGTCGCTGACCGCACACAGCTGCTCCGCCCAGGCTACTGTGGAACCCTGCCAGGTCTTACCTGGCTGCGGCAGAAGTGGGTTCTCACCTCTGCACCAGCACTGGGAAGGGCTTCTGTTACTCCCATCCCATCAGCCGTGCACTTCCTGTGCACTTCCCAGGAAAAAAACTGTGTCTGTACATAGCTTCACTTGAAGCCTCCAGAAAGCCTTTCATGGCTGGGTAAAATGCTCAGAGTGAAGTGTGGTTTTTAAGAACAGGATATGATTTTAAATACACACACACACGCACACACACACACACACACACACACATACACGAAACTAGAGAAATAAACCAAGCATACGAACTTCTCTTCTTTGTTCTCTAGCCGCATTGGCCTCTTTTGGATCCATAAATGCACTGTGTTCCTTCTTGCTTTTAAGTATGCAGGGGCTCTGCACGAAGCCCCTTCCCTCTTACCCGGTTAAATCCTATCACTCTTTAGGTCTCAGCTTGACGCCACTTCTTTGGGAAAAACCCATGAGCTCCTAAACCAGGTCAGATATTCCTGTTATACACTCTGGGCTCTCAAATCACGCAGTACACGTGCAATTCATGAATTTTGTAGTTACTTGCTTAACAGCATTCTTCCCCGCTAGATGATGGGCTGCAAGTGTCCGGATACGGTTTCCCACCTTCTCCTTAGTGGTGCTCCCTGCCGCTCAGCTCCTGCCACCACCTATGCAGGAATCAATGCAGGTTTGAATAGCAGGTCTCAGGTGTGACTTTAAAAGCCAGGGTCTGAGCTGGCTCTGCCTCAGAGCGACTGGGCTCTGGAGTTTCTGAAAGAAGGGCTGGTCCTCTCCATGGAGGTGATGAACTCAGTGGAGGCCACCCAAGTCTGTCTTGGTCACTGCTGCTCTCCCAGGACATGCATAGTGCCAGGTTCATGGTAGACACTCACTAGACGCTCATTGGATGATTGAATGCTTGTTGGATGCATGGCAGTCTTGGTGCTCTATTGCACAAAGTACTTCTGATGATCATAGTTAGGATGACCTTATGTCCAATGCCTAGGAGAGTCCTGATCCATGTTAGCTGTCCTTTCTCTCTCAAGAATGTCCTAGTTTAGATGACAAGTGATTTGGATGCACTAGTAGAAGTATCTGTAAATTCAAATTATTCTTTCTATTAAATAAAAACACCTTAATGAAGAAATTAAAATCACTTCAAGGTATCCGTATTTTTGACCAATTTTTATACTGTCCAGCCGGCAGGTGTTTTAGATCTGTGCTCTAAGCTAGAAACAAAAATAGAAGTTTTTTTTTCTCTTGTCTGAAGAAAGTTGTCACCAGCCTGCCGCTACCCCATGCATTTTATAAAGGTCAGTACTGAGTCAACTTTTCTTTTTGCAGGAGAGACTTCGCCATAATTCCATTTTCTTCCCAATATCTTAACCCTTAAGTCCTGAGTGGAAACACTGACTACCACAGAGGGCGGTGATGAAAATACCTCACTCAGGGGTCTAAATTCCTTCCTCACTTTGCTCCTAGATTCAACAAAAATTTGCATATAACTCACTTTTTGTCTTATTACAAAAGTGAAAAATGGAGAGAAGAAAATCTACATCACCACAATTCCAATCTCTAAAGATAGCCACCGTGAGTCTTTGGAGATCATTTCCCCCAGGTAAATACATACTTTTTATTATATAAAAATGAAATACTTGGGGGAGTTGAAGCAAATTAGTACAGAGTAATCTAACAAACACATCTGTACTATTCACCAGCAGAATGAATCAATCTGAGCATCTGGTGATAATACGTGGGTGTGTATGTTTTTCTGTGTGTGTGAATGAAATGCTGCAGGGGAAGGTGGCATCTCCTTGGTTCCTCTCTCAGATGTTCCAGTCTCCTTCCTCCTTCACCAGGAGCAACCAATAACATGAACTGATATATATCCTTCCAGGCCCTGTGTGTGTGTGTGCGTGCGTGTGCGTGTGTGTGTGTGTGCATGTGCATGGGTGTGTGCGTGTGTGTGCGTGTGTGCCTGTGTGCACATGCATGTGTGTGCGTGTGTGCGTGTGCGTGTGTGTGTGCGTGCATGTGCGTGTGCGCCTATGCATGTGTGCGTGTGTGCGTGTGTGCATGTGTGCGTGTGTCTGCATGTGTGCACGTGTGCAGTGTGCATGTTTATATAATTTACACAATGGTAATTACTATGCATACTGATTTGCAGCCACTGATTTTACTTCTTGTTTTTTTGTTTGTTTTTTTGAGACAAAGTCTTACTCTGTTGCCCAGGCTGGAGTGCCAGGGCATGATTTCTGCTCACTGCAACCTCTGCCTCCCGGGTTCAAGTGATTTTCCTGCCTCTGCCTCCCCAGTAGCTGGAAGTACAGCCGAACGCAACCACACCTGGCTAATTTTTGTATTTTTAGTAGAGATGGGGGTTTCACCATATTGGTCAGGCTGATCTCAGACTCCTGACCTTAGGTGATCCACCCACCTTGGTCTCCCAAAGTGCTGGGATTACAGGCGTGAGCTACCGCGCTGGGCCCACTGATTTTACTTCTACTCTACATGTCTGTGATCTCTTCATGGTGATATATGTAGCATGGACTGATTGGTTTAAACAGCTGTGTGGCATTCTGTTGTGTCAATATATACAATTTGATTTCTTCTTTTATTGTTAAAAGTTGATGGTTTCCAGTATTTTACTATTACAAGCAATGCTGCAAAGAAACTCCCCTACAAGTTTCCTTATGCACTTCTTAAGGTCTTTTCAAGATGTGTATTTAGAACTGGAATTGCTGGGTTGAAGGGTATACACGTTTCAAGACTGACAAGTTGACTTCTGAAGTAGTTTTTGCCCATATACACTCACTCCAGCAGCATCTAAAAGTTCCCACTTCCGGCCGGGCCCGGCGGCTCACGCCTGTAATTCCAGCACTTTGGGAGGCCAAGGCGGGCGGATCACAAGGTCAAAAGATCGAGACCAACCTGGCCAACATGGTGAAACCCTGTCTCTACTAAAAATACAAAAATTAGCCGAACGTGGTGGCATGTGCCTGTAGTCTCAGCTACTAGGGAGGCTGAGGCAGGAGAATTGCTTGAACTTGGGAGGCAGAGGTTGAAGTGAGCTGAGATTGCGCCACTGCACTCCAGCCTGGTGACAGAGCGAGACTCCATCTCAAAAAAAAATAAAAAAAGTTCCCACTTCCACATATCTTCATCATCCCTTGGTATTGCTGGACTGTTCACATTTATGAACCAAACAGGTGAGAAATTGAATTTCACTTTTCTTTTTCATTACCTTTTCCATGGTTGCATATGGGTTTAAGCCACACGCTGTTTTGTAACTGCTTTCCACGGTGTGTTTTGAACATCTTCTCACATAAATAAATATTCTTCCCTACAATCTGTTTTGTTTTGTTTTGTTTTGTTTTTGAGACTGAGTCTCACTCTGTTGCCCAGGCTGGCAGGCTGGTGTACAGTGGCATGATCTCGACTCACTGCAACCTCCACTTCCCAGGTTCAAGTGATTCTTCTGCCTCAGCCTCCCGAGTAGCTGGGATTACAGGTGTGCACCACCCCGCCAGACTAATTTTTGTATTTTCAGTAGAGATGGTGTTTTGCCATGTTGGCCAGGCTGGTCTCGAACTCCTGATCTCAGGTGATCCACCCACACCAGCCTCCCAAAGTGCTGCAATTACAGGCGTGAGCCACCGCGCCCGGCCCGTCCCTATAATCTGAAGGCATATTCTTTTGTATGGCTGTGCTGCTGTTTAACAAATGCCTTGCCATTGAACATTTCCATTTATGCTTCTGGGAGTTTGACATCGGTGATACTATAGTGGCGAAGAGGATTGACTTTACATTCAGACAAAACCTGGCTTTTTTGTCTGGGGCCACACCACTTGCCAGCTGTGCAGCCCTAGACAGGTCCCTTGGGGGATAAACAAGACTGATATTGACCCTCCCGGGTCTCATGGTATATAACAGCGTGGCTGAAAGTTAAGCCTCTGCAGGCAGCAGCTGTCTGAATCCTGGTTCTGCTACTTACGGACTGTTTGACATTAGGAAAGGGCTTTAACTTCTCTGTGGCTCAGTTTCCTCGTGTGTGAAATCAGAGATGACAGTAGCCCCTGAAACCCACCCCAGAGGGTTATTGGAAAGAGTCTAGAATACAATGGATGACTTTTGCACAGCACCTGGCACATAATAATATCTAGGACTCATTCTATGCCTCCTATTCAAGTTGAAATAAAATATAATTTGGATGTCAAACAGGATCTTTCTGGCCCATTTCTATTTTCTCAGATGGAGAAAATGAAGCTCAGAGGAGTTAGGGAACGGCTGAGGTCCCACAGCTAGTTGCTGTCAGCTTGAGGAGTGGGAACCAAATAAGGGCGGCCACTAGTGTGCCTTCTCTGCTGCTTTGAGCCACATTGTGATATGGAAAGCAAGAATTCGTAAACAGGAATGGCTTACATTCCTTCGGCATGCTTTCACTCCACAGAGTCCCACGACGGTTCTTCCTGGCGGACGGTCTTGCAGCAAGTGATAGGCACCAGTCACTGCTCTGCATGCGCATTTGCTCCAGGCCATGATAAGGTAGGTGTTACCCTAAGGTTCAGAGACTTTGCAGATGTCAGAGCCTTGGGTGCAAAGCTCCGTGTGCTTTGCTCACTGCCGAGAAACAGAAGCTTGTCCACCAGGAGAGCCTGTCATCATTTTCCTTTAGGGACCTGATCCATGACTGTGGCCACCAATAAATCAAAAGCTCTAATTGTCTGTCAGAGAGTCCTCAGGGGGTGTTGGAGGGTGGGCACGGTTAGGAGGTGCAAGTTGCCTGGCAGCACATAACCCTTGCTGATCCACGCATCTTTTTGCTGTTCACACGATTTGTCATCTTGCCTAGAGCCGACAGGGGCACACCTAACCTTGGTGCCTGCTTGGCCTTGGCCCAGCCCAACAGCAGGTGCAGACACTAAGGGGTTTCCTGTGGCTGGGCACTGCCAGCATCCTGGATGGGTGAGAACTGGAGCTGGAGGGCTTCATTTTCCATGAGACTCTCTCCCATTTCTTTTGCTTATTCTGTTCCATTTTGGAACGACTCCTGGATTTTTTGTCACTGAGATGAACAACAAATACATTTCCCCAGAAGCAATAAATACAGTTTTCCTTTGAGGATAAATCACCTGGGTTTCCAGAAGATTATCCAAATGTAGGAATACAGCCAACAAGATTTCTGGAGATTCTTCTTGATCCTATCTCGCTAATGTTAGAATATCTAGGAACGTGTTCTAAAAACCTGTAAACCACTAGACTTGTTCATCACTGGCAGCCCTTTTCTTTATGGTTACAATAATAAAAGGTACTAGGACTCATATTTTGATAATTTTTTCAAAAAAGTTTCCCTTTTTCAAGACCCTTTGGAAGAAAATAGGTTGTAGGCTGGGTGTGGTGGCTCATGCCTGTAATCCCAGCACTTTGGGAGGCTGAGGTGGGTAGATTGCTTGAAGCCAGGAGTTCAAGACAAGACTGGGCAATATGGCAAAACCCTGTCTCTACTAAGAATACAAAAATTAGCCAGGTGTGGTGGCACGTGCCTGTAATCCCAGCTTTTAGGGAGGCTGAGGCACAAGAATTTCTTGAACCCGGGAGGCAGAGGTTGCAGTGAGCCGAGATTGCACCACTGCACTCCAGCCTGGGTGATAGAGCAAGACTCAGTCTTAAACTGAAAAAGAAAAAAAAAAGAAAATAGTTTGCAAAAAAAACCCATATATATACACATAAACTTAGATATTATATATATAATATATAATAGATATTATAAATAATATATAATAGATAATAGATATTATATATAATAGATAATAGATATAATAGATATTATATATTATATATAGATATTCTATATATAATAGATAATAGATAATAGATATTCTATATATAATACATAATATATATAATAGATATTCTATATTATATATATAATAGATATTTTATATATATATGTGTATATATATTTTTTTTACTTAAAATATCTCCCTCACCCCCTTCTTTCCTCTTACGGCCCCTCCCTCTGTGTTGGATTTGAGATCAACTTCACAGTTCAGAGTTGATCGCTAAAAATACATTAAAAGGGTAAACAGCTGAATGTGTCTAAGTTTTCGATAATTTTTTAAAACAGTCCCATCAAAGGTTGCATTGGAGAGAAAAGAAGCAGTATAGGGGGAAAGACGGAAGGTTGAGGAAAGATGGGAGTGGGTGGGCCAGAGTCGGGCTTGGGGAGGCTGAAGCCGGGGTCAGGGACTGGCCTTGGAGAGGAGCAGAGGTTTATTCTCCTGAGGTGGGAGGGAAGGAGCGAGGTGAGGATGTGGAACTGATGAATGTGTTAGCAAGGAGGTAGGAAGTTAAGCCAAGTAACTCAATTGCCTCAAGTTTCACCCTGTTGAGGTTGAGGCAGATTCTTGAGAAGCAGTGAAAGCAGGTCTGTTCTGTAGCTGATGGAAGGAAAGAGGACAGGGGTTCCAGAGGCGTGCAAATGGCTTTGTTCATTACAACAAAAGTTCCTATTACAAGTCTCACCCTAGCCAGGTGCGGTGACTCATGCCTGTAATTGCAGCACTTTGGGAAGCCAAAGCAAGTAGATTGCTTGAGCCCTTGAATTCGAGAACAGCCTGAACAATGGTTGAAATCCCATCTCTACAAAAAATACACAAAATTTGCCAGGTGTGGTGGTGCGCACCTGTAGTCCGAGCTACTTGGGAGGCTGAGAGATGAGAGGATTGCTTGAGCTCAGGAGGTTAAGGCTGCAGTGAGCTATAATCACACCACTGCACTCCAGCCTGGGTGACAGAGAGAGACCCTGTCTCACAAAAACAAACAAACAAAGAAACAAAAAATCTCACCCTCACAGTCCCATAAGTTACAGGCGTGTGTGGAAATTGGCAGGACCACTTTGGAGAAGTATTAGGGTTGCCACAAATCCTTTTTTCCTTCTCCTATTTGGAATTAGGCAGTCTAATTCTCGTTCCTGTGAATCTGAGCTGGCCTAGGTGACTCGTGTGACGAGCAGAATGTGGCAGAGGTGATGCTGCAAGCCTTCTGAGGCTTGGTCAGCAGCGGCCTGTGGCTTCCACCTCCATCTTCTTGAACACGTGCTCCGGCGGGAGCCAGCTATGCTGTAAGGTGCCCCACCATCCTGAGATGGCCACGCTGGAGAGGCTTCATGGAGGATGATCTCGGCAGTTCCAGCTGAGCCCAGCCTCGCAGCTGTCCCCACTGAGGCACCAGGTATGTGGGTGAAGCCATCTGGTACCCTCCAGATCACTTGATAGTCAAATACTTCAATGATCTTAGTCTGAGCCAAGTGGAGAGAGGAACTGCCCAGCTGAGCCTGCCTGAATTTGTAGCCCACAGAATAGATGTAATAAAATGGTGGTGGTTTTAAACCACAGAATGTTGGGGTGATTTGTTAGGTAGCAATAGACCACCAGAACAAGTACCAGCCACCAAAGCTGAATGTACCCAGATCCTAGGACCTACCCATCCTACTTCTGGATAAATATCTCACAAATGCTTGTCTCTATGTGCACCAAGACACAACAAGCAAGGTCATAGAGCCTCATATTCATAACGGCACCAAACTGGAATCAACGCAAAAAAAAAACCAAGATGAGAACGATCCATCTGCTGGGCTAGACTGCGTGGAACAGGAAAGTCACAGAGGGTAGGAACAAGAGAAATCTGGAGGGGCCCTTGTGACCTAATTAGGAGCATTCTCAATCACATGGCTGTGCAGTGCTGATGATGACGCCCACCGTCACCACTTCCTCCACCCACACTGCACGTGTGAGCTGGCCCTTCTCCAGAGCCAACCCCATTTTCCTCCTATGTATTTGTTCTGGTCATTACAGGCTTACAGCGTGCCAGGCACTGTGCCTGTTGAAAAGAAAGAAAGAGATGGAAGGAAGGAAAGAAGAAGGAAAAGGAGGGAGGGAGAAGGGAGGAAAGAAAGGAGAAGGAAAGAAAGGAAGGGAGAAGGAAAGAAGAAAGAAAGACAGGGATGGAAGAAAGGGAGAAGGAGTGGGAGGCAGGAAGGAAGGAAATAAGGAAGAAAGGAAGGAAGGGAGGAAGGGAGGGAGGAAGGAAGGAAGAGAAAAGAGAGAAAGAGAGGAAAGGAGGAAAGGAGGGAGGAAGAAAAATAGAAAGGAAGCAGGGAGGGATGAAGGGAGAGAAAGAAAGGGAAAGAAACCAACTAGCTATTAAAATATCTTTCATTTAGGAATCACAGGCCTGCGAACAATTCAGTACAACAAAAAAGCAGTGCTGTGCAGGTCTGCGCACTTCTTTTGTGTGGATCAAAGGATTTTGCCTTTAATGCACAACCTGTCTTCTCTACCAGACTAGAAAGGAAACTCCTTACCGCTAGGGACATTTTACTGATCTTAACTTCCTGCAGTGTCCAACACAGGCCTTGTGCACGATAGGTACTTTTAAAACATTTTTAAAAATGGAAGAACTACATTAAACGTGAGCGACCAACTCTCAGGTAGTTGGGTTTGTGAGGTCACCCACAAGATGACCTTGAGCTGATGCGAATGGTCCATCTTGCTGCAGTCAGCAGAACTCAGCCTCTGAACGCCCTCACTGCACCACCACACTAAGCACACTAGAGTCAAGGACTATGGGCAGCCAAGTGCATCCAAAAACAAATGCCCCTGCCTGACTGCCCATGACTCTGTCATCATAATGAGCGGTGAGCTCCAGGCACGGGATGGCCCCGTGTAATTAATTATGCAGCGTCGTCGTAAAAAGGCAAGCAGGAAATGTCCTCTGGTCAACCGGGGAGGGCAGAGTCCTGGGGGCTGAAGAGGGTCTCGCAGGTGGAAATAAGTACCCAGGAGCTTTGGGGGATCTTGCTACACTTGCTTCTGTTGTCCAGTGGGTGGGCTCCCTAGACACCCGAGAGCCACAGCATCCTTGTGTCAGGACAGGACTGAGCTGCAAAGCCCCTGTCGCCTCCCACAGCAAAGCCAGGTAAACCTCAATGATCCATAGCCCACCGACGAGCTGTAGTTTGGAAATTTCACACACACACGCACACACACACAAAAACAGAGTTAGAATGCAAAGTATACATTAACTTAATGTGGTTTTAAAATTATTAAATATCCCTTATCAACCAACTAGAAATGTGCAACTAATATTAGTGGTGGGAGGAGGGTTCTTGAATTCTAAATGGTAGATTCTGTTCGAGGTGTCCAAACTAAGACAAAAAATTTCTCATCCAAACCATTAGAGGGCGGCCTTCACCTTTACAAGTCTTTTGAGCAATGGGGGTGGGGGTGGGGGAAGGCAAGATCCTGACATGTATTGAACGGACTTTGTGTTGTAGACTAAGGCACTATGGAAGAAAAATGGTAGCTACCAAAATTAATATAAGAATATTGCTAAAATGCCCTATCTATTTTGCATAGAGTGGAACTGAATCAATTGTATCTCTTGAATTTTGCTTTAGCTCTGCCTAAATTGACCTAAAGTCCTCAGTCAATTCCTTCATCCTTGGAATTTAGCCAAGGATTTGTGTTAACAGACTGTTTCGTTGCATTTTTCTATTTTCCAAATAAGTGAGTTGATGCGCGACAGGATTGTTTGAAGGGGTATGAGTAACTTTGCAAGAGCCCACCAGAGGGAGCCAAATGACTGCTTTAGAACCATTCATTCACTGCTGCTTTGCTTTTCCTCTTTGGGAAGCTGCTTAATCAAACCCATTGAACACCCTTCCCTCCCCTCCCACCACCCGAGACACTTAAAAAATTAGAAATAATCATAGCACCAGAAATGCACATTCCGTATTTTCTTAGCCCACAGACTATAAACAAACAAATAATACTGCTGTGGCGAGGTATTTTAACAGTGTGAAAATTGCCCACTTAATAGGGAATAGAATAATTAAAGAGATCTTGGCTTAGAAAAAAAAGCGAAACGGCGGACACACAGTGGGAAAAACATCCGGTCAAGTACAGTGACCTGCCAGGAGATGGGAGAGAATTTGAAAACCAATTAGGATTCTAAACAACTTACCCAACCGAGCAGATCACTTTTCTCCTATTTTCAACTAACATTTCAAGCATCTGCTTTCAAAGGAGCTTTGACAGTGACTGTTTCTTCTTATGCTGTGATGGGGGTTAGCTCTGCTAGGAATTGTCTAGACGAACACATCCTCCCTGGTTCTGTGCTGCTTCAGACCTATGAGACCATCTGTTCAGATCAAGAGCATTTGCCCACTGGCATTTGCCATGATTGGCATTCTGAAGGCCAGGATCTGCTGGGGAAATGGTGTATCTGAATTTCAGCCACGTTCTTAAAATATCCATCCTTGGCTGGGCGCAGTGGCTCAAGCCTGTAATCCCAGCACTTTGGGAGGCCGAGGAGGGTGGATCACTTGAGGCCAGGAGTTCGAGACCAGCCTGACCAACATGGTGAAATCCTGTCTCTAATGAAAATACAAAAATTAGCTGGGCATGGTGGTGCGTGCCTGTAATCCCAGTTACTTGGGAGGTTGAGGTGGGAGAATCGCTTGAATCTGAGAGGTGGAGTTTGCAGTGAGCCGAGATCATGCCACTGCACTACAGCCTGGGTGACAGAGTGAGACTCTGTCTCAAAAAAAAAAAAGAAAAAAAATCCAGCCTCATTCTTGATACTCTTACCTTTCTACCCACAACCTGAGGGGCTAGTATATCTTTCCTCTTACGTGGCACACACTTTGTAATATATTATAGCTCCAATGCAGTTCCATAGTTATTTTTAATCTGTCTTTCCTATTAAACTGTCAGTTCCTTGAAGAAAGAATTTCGTCTTAATACTCTCCCTAGCCCCAGAACCCAGCAGGATGCAATGCACATACTAGGAGTAATTCAATGTTATGGATAAATGATATCTTTATGAACAAGGTGTAAAATAATAAATAAGAACTAAGAGCCAGCAGGTATTTACACGGCGCCAGTCTCGGTCGAAGCACTAGATGTGTTCACTCATTTCATCCTCAGAAATGCCCTGTGAAACAGGGGATAGGCGCTACAAGAGTCTACATTTTTAAATTGGCAAAACTAAGGTGATGGATGAGGACGGTTAAGTAATTTGCCCAGAGACACGAGTAGTAGAAGCTGAGACTGGGGTTTGAACCCCAGGAGGCTGATGCCAGAGCCTATGCACACAACCATAAGACCATAAAGAGCCACACCAGAGAATGGAGACAGGATGGTTATGCAGGCAACAATCTGCTTAATGACTACACTCAAAATGTGCTGATTAATTCACAACCAATAAAATCTTGACTACAGTAACATGTTACTTCCCTCAATGTGTTAGGTAGGGCAAAAAGCTGAGCTACTGGAACAAGAGAACACCCCTTCCAAATATAATGGCTTAAAGACCAAAAAGCATGTGTTTTTCACTCATGTAATAGTCTGCAGTGAGTGTTCTGTGTCAGTGAGCAGCTCTGCTCCATGTGGTCATCCAGGGACTCGAGATCTTCCATCCTCGGGCCCTGCCATCCCTGAGTGCCTTTCCTCTGTGTGGCTGGGGCTGGGCCATACTGTGTCCAGGCTGCACCCAGCAGGAAGGCAAAAGAGGCATGGGAAAGGCACACTCACTGTCTTAACGCCTCATCTTTGGGGAGAACTTAGTCACGTAGCCACATTTAAGTGCTGGGAAATGAGGTCTTGCTGATTGGAATATTATTTGGCAAAAAAGGAGGAATAAAGTACTGATACATCCACGGTGTGGATGAATCTAGAAAACATTAAGCTAGTGAAAGAAGCCAGTCACATAGGACCACACACTGCATGATTCCCATTATATAAAATGTCCAGAGGAGGCAAATCTACAGAGCTAGAAAGTAGATTAGTGATTGTCAGGAGCTGGGGGGATGAGGAGATTGGGGGTGACAGCCAAGGGTGTGGGGTTTCTTTTGAGGGTAATAAAAGTGTTCTAAATACAATTGTGGTGATGGATATAATATATTATGAATCTACTAAATATACAAATTCATTAAATTGTACACTTCAACTAGATGAATTGTATGATGTGCTAATTACACCTCAATATAGCTGTTAAAAAGTCATCATCAGCTAGAACAATAGGCTCAAATAAACCCGATGAAATGTATCATAGCTCCAGGGAAGAGCCAGTGGTGTCAGTGAGACTCCATTTCACAAGAACAGGATGGGAGAGACATGGCTGAGCAGACCCCAGAGAGCTGCGGAAGGATTTTGGCATGTCACAAGCTCAGGGCGAGCTGCTGAAAGAGTTAAAGTCACTGAATTGAAGGTTGTTCTCTCCCAGTTTAACTTCCAGGGGCTGTCAGGAGCTTTACAGAGTCAACAAAGCTCCAAACTCACTATTAGGAAAAATAAACATGAAAAACTGACATCTTACCGCAGTGACTGCCAAGGGTTCGGTGTCAGAAGAGTCTCAGGTTTTCTGACTCAGGGCTTCTGCTCTCAGGCCTGGCTGTGACATTTATTTATTTATTTATTTATTTATTTATTTATTTTTATTTATTTTTTTTTTTGAGACAGAGTCTCACTCTGTCGCCCAGGCTGTAGTGCAGTGGCACGATCTTGGTTCACTGCAACCTCTACCTCCCAGGTTCAAGCGATTCTCGTGCCTCAGATTCCCAAGTAGCTGGGATTACAGGCATGTGCCACCACACCTGGCTAATTTTTGTATTTTTAGTAGAAATAGGGTTTCACCATGTTGGCCAGGCTGGTCTCAAACTCCTGACCCCAGGTGATCCACCTGCCTTGACCTAAAGTGCTGAGATTACAGGAGTGAGCCACCATGCCCTGCCCCCTGGCTGTGACTTCAGTCCCTGGAGTGTGCCCATCAGGGACAGTGGAGATCACACTGATAAATTTCTTTAGTTTGGGGCTCTTGGGGTTAGAGGCGTGGGGCAAGGTAGGTATGTCTTGGTGCCAAATGGCCAGGGTTCCCAAGGAGACACCAACAAAAAAGAAAATGAGGCTTGGGGGAGCCAGGAATCAAGCCTCAAGAGAAGCAAATCAAAATTGTAGCAGATACAGTGTCTCTAAACACCTCCCAATCATGCTTCCTTATCTCTGGCTTTCAACACCTCCTAAAACATCAGTTTTACTTTTTGTCATTTGCACTCCATCCCTTACCAAAAATAACTTGAGGAGGACAGAATGGAAAATGTGACTTATAATTATTCCTCCGACTAGGTTTAGATTTTACCTTTGAGCTACCTGACAGAAAGACAATGGGATTATTTAAATAGTTCTCATTTTCAGAAAGGAGAAAACATATCAAATTCTCAAGATATAAAAGATCTACTGACACAGCAGCTAAACAAAATTTTGACATGAATTTTTGTTTTAAAGGAAAAAATCTAGAAATGGAAAAGCATTTTTGATAAAGCATGGTTTTATGATTCATATGTATTGCTCAGAAGTTTCTGGTGCTTTGATTTGTTCTACCAGAGATCTACATATATTGGAAATCAATGTAAACAACTTAATTTTGCTATAATTCAGCTAACACCACCCCCTGTTTCCAGCATTTATTTATGTCCCTGGTAGGTTGTAGCACTGAGGTGACCGAAGGAAGATACATTAGAGGATGAGATTGGTACTTGCCTTCAAAAAACTTAGTTGACAAGATGAGTTTGAGAGCAGCCTAGGCAACACAGGGAAACCCTGTCTCTACAAAATATTAAATTAAAAAAAAATAGCAGGGCATGGTGGCACACGCACCTGTGGTCCCAACTACTTGGGAGGCTAAAGTGGGAGGATTACTTGAGCTCAGGAGTTTGAGACTACAGTGAGCTATGATCACACCATTGCACTTCAGCATGGGTGACAGAGGGAGACCCTATCTGAAAGAAAAAAAAAAAGAAAGAAAGAAAGATAAAAGGAAAGAAAGAGAGAGAGAGGAAGGAAGGAAGGAAGGAAGAGAGGGAGGAAGGGAGGAAGGGAGGGAAGGAAGGAAAGGGAAAGAAACTTAGTTGGGAGGCAACACATATGAAATAATTGGAAAAGGGAAATGGTAGAAATTGAACTACTGCTGTGGATAAGCAGTTAGTCACCTTAGCTTAGTTGTGGAGGATTCCAGGGGAGATCAATGAGAACCACAGTTGTAAATAAAGACCCAGAACAAAGGTCTGGAGAGCCCATCTCAAGAATGTGGACCAATCTCCTTCATAAAGAGGGCATGAGGCTCCCACTCATCCAAGAAAGGCTGGTGCCATGCCAACAAGGCCAGAGAGCAGAAACAGGCAAGCCACAGGCCTCATTACAGGACAGCCATCCCCCACAACAGATGCAGCCCCACCCAAACAAGAGAGTTTGGGGACAAAGGAGAGCTAAATCCCCTGGCCATCCCCGATCCCCCACCCCCATTTCAGCATCACTGGAGCCTCAAAGGGGCCAGGTGGCATTGGGGGCAATTCTGCCATCAGCCCCTGGGAACTGGCATTTTTAATCTGCTCAATTAGGAATGTAACAACGTCTCACTTCCATTCGCCAGACTGGCAGGGAGGGCGTGCCCACAGCCAAATGTGCTTAGTGTTGCTGAGCAAAAGTGGAGGAAATTCAACAGAAATGCAACCTCTGGCCGGGCTCGGCAGCTCACGCCTGTAATCCCAGCACTTTGGGAGGCCAAGGTGGGCAGATCACCGAGGTCAGTCAGGAGTTCAAGATCAGCCTGGCCAACATGGTGAAACTCCATCTCTACTAAAAATACAAAAAATTAGCTGGGCGTGGAGGCAGGTGCCTGTAATCCCAGCTACTTAGGAGGCTGAAGAAGGAGAATCACTTGAACCTGGGAGGTGGAGGTTGCAATGAGCTGAGATCACACCACTGCACTCCAGCCTGGGTGACAGAGTGACTCCATCTCAAAAAAAAAGAGAAAAACAACCTTCTTCAGAAAGAGAGCCATTGGCTGACAAAACACCCAGAGGCGCCCAGCTCTCCTTTCCGGCCCTCCATGTTTGACCATGACTGCAGGACTGTGACGGTCAAGGGTGTCTCTCTTTTCCTCACCTCTAAATCAGGATAATAATAGATAGTGATTGCTTTTGCAAAGATTAAGGCAATGCCTGTAATGTGCTCAGGCCCGATACCTGTATAGAGAAGGCACAAGTTTAGCTGCTAGGACACGGCTGATTTCTAGCATTTTCATTCTTCCCTCTGGCGTTTTTAGTCCCTCCACTCCTGGAGGCCACATTCAGACTAGGTCTCTCCTGAGATGCAAGGAGAGAAGGTTCAAATACACTACTGTGAAGAATTGCGCTGCATATCAGTGTCTCAGCAACAAGTCAAGCTGTTGCCTGAAAATGTCTGGAAGTTCATGGAGCTTTTTCATGAAACCCGAGGGTGTGGCTTCTGGGATTGCAATGTGCAGCGGCATCATTTACAGGGCTCGCTCACCTTCTTTTGTTCTGTGCCCTCACCAGGAAGAAGTGGGGTTGTGGGGGAAGCTGTTTTTATACCATGGAGGCTCAACCTGTCCTCCCCTACTTCCACCCCTAGCCTTCTCTTTCTTTTGCAGCTCACAGCATGTCAATTAACCATCCCGTTACCCAGGGTCTGTGCCAGGGAGAATAACGGCCCCCAAATATGGTCACGCCCAAATCTCTGGAACATGTGACTATGCTAGGTGACAAGGTGCAGGGAGATTAAGGTTGCAGATGGAATTCAGGTTGCTAATTAGCTGCCTTTAAAATAGATTATCCTGGGTGATCCTGGGGGCACTAAGAAATCACGGCATTCTTAAAAGAGGAAAAGGGAGGAAGAAGGAGATGTGAGTGGGGGAGAGATAGTCCAGGGATGCAATATTACTGGGCTTTGAAGATGGAGGAAGAGGCCACAAGCCAAGGAATGTGAGCAGCCTCTAGAAACTGAAAGACAAGGAAACAGATCTACATGGGTCTCCCCTGGAGCCTCCAGATAGAAAGGCAGCCCTGCTAAAACTCAATTACAGTCCACTGAGACCCAAGTCAGACTTTTAAAATTAATAATTTTTTATTTTCCTTTATTTGTTTATTTATGTATTTATTTTTGTAGAGACAGAGTCTCACTTTGTTGCCCAGGCTGGTCTCAAACTCCTGGCTTTAAGTGATCCTCCTGCCTTGGCCTCCCAAAGTGCTGCAATTACAGGCCAGAGCTACTGCATCCCAGCCTTCATGTCAGACTTTTAACCTACAAAACTGTAACGTAAGGCCCCAGGTGCAAGGCTTATGCCTGTAATCCCAGCACTTTGCAAGGCTGAGGCGGGTGGATCACTTGAGTTCAGGAGTTTGAGGTCAGCCTGGCCAACACGGCAAAACCCCATCTCTACCAAATACAAAAATTAGCTGGGCGTGGTGGTGCACACCTGTAATCCCACCTGCTCTAGAGGCTGAGACACAAGAATCACTTGAACATGGAAAGCGGAAGTTGCAGTGAGCCGAGATCGCACCACTGCACTATAGCCTCGGCGACAGAGTGAGACTCTGTCTCAAAAAAACCAACAAACAAAAAAACCTGTAATGTAATACATTTGTGTTGTTTTATTTGTGGTAATTTGCTATAGAAGCTGCAGAAAACTAATACAGGTCTTTCTTTTCATCTATGGTGGCATCCATTCTGTCCCCCAAGATGTATTTCTTACAGAGGAGGCACACGCCATCCCCTTGATTTTTCTTTTGCCTTGGCATAACAGGCTGGTCAAATCCTGCTAAGCCCCTATGCCTGTGGACAGGGGTAAAATTTGTCATCCTCCATGGGACCCATCACTGAGAGTCTGTGCTAGAGAGCAGGGAATGGCCAAAGAGAGCCAGGCATGGAAGAACCTGGAATCCCAGCCACCCGGGAGGCTGAGGTGTGAGGGTCACTTGAAGCCAAAAGTTTGAGAACAACCTGGGCAACATAGCAAGACTCCACCTCTAAAAATAAATAAAAAAATTAACAATTAAAAAAATGAAGAATGGCCAGGAAGGAGAGATTGAACAGACAGGTGTGGGTATGTTTCTGGGTTGCTGAGCACACCCACATTCCTTATGATAAACCTTCAGCGCTCCCCAGTCTCTTCAACACCACGAACCCCATGGGCCCCAAGGTTTAAGAGACTATACATGTGTCCATTTAAAGCTAATTTTCCTAACTTTGTTAATCAGAGATACATATGACTTCCAACCAAAGCCTGTGATTAGCATGATGTTGCCAGGGCCATCACAATGAGTTCACAGAATTCCAGGTCAAAACAAAGCCAGGAAGCTTTAGAAATCCCGCCCAGTCCTATCGGCAGTAAAGATTTCATTTCTCTAAGTGTTTAATATTGAAAATTCTTTGTTTAGCCCCATTACCATCTCCATGGCTTCCTGAAGTTCTTAGACTCAGAACTATCGAAAGATATTTTATTTGTGTGATCCATTCACATCCAGAACTTTACTCCTTAGTACCTAACTCTTTTCACCCAAGTTTTATTTCTGAGTGCCCTTCAGCTCTGTGGCTGCTGGGATGGGTTTTTTTTTTTTTTTTTTTTTAATTGTATTGGGAGATTCACTTCAAGGTCAGCTTAGATTCTGAGCTGGCGTATATAGCAATGTCAATATCTATTGTGAGCCTTGGGGATCCCATATCTGATAAAAAACTTTCTCCAGTCTGTCCCTGAGAAGAAAAAGGCTAAAACCCAATCCCCTGGAGTCTCCTTTTATGGGCCATATGCTTCCACTCCATAAAGGGTTAATGCACATACTTCTTGCCAATGGAAGTGTAAACTCTTAGAACCACTGTGGGGGACAGTTCAGCATTAAATCTACTGAAGATATCCACATCCTTAGACAGATGCAAAAAATACTCTTTTGCAACCCAGAGCTCATTGTGCAGTATGAGCTTTGATACATATAAGAAGGAATATTATAAAAAGAAGAAGAAAAAGATATGCATGTCCTATGACCCAGAACTTCCACTCCTAGGTTTATCCTCAAAGAAATGTCTGCACACGCATGCACTAAGAAACATACAAGAGTGTTCACAGCAGCATTATTCCTAATGGTCCAAACTGGAAACATCTACGGGAAAATGATAGATAAATAATGTTGCATTCACACAATGCAACACTATACAGCGATTAATGAATTTTGCCACATGCAACAACATGGAGGCACCTCACATTTATCGTGTTAAAAAAAAAGAAAGCAGATACAAAGAAATGTTCTATGATTCCATTTCCCTAAAGTTCAAAAGGTAGATAAAATTCTCATGTTTAAGGATTCAGACTTAGGAGACAACATTCTGAAGAAAAGGAAGGAAACAGTGACCATAGAAGCTTGACAGTCATTACTCTTGGAGATGACAAAGGGGATAGTGACTGAGGGGGATATAAGAGGGATTTCTGAGCACTGGCAGTATTCTAGCTCTTGAGCTTGGTGGTGCTTGTCTTGTGATAAATCCTTGAGTTGTGTATTTCATACATTTTTCTGTCTGTGTGCTGTATTTCAAATTTTTTTTACAGCTTAAAATTTTTCTTCTGAACTATTTATCTAAAAGCAAATTCCTTGTATTTAAATTTTCTATTTTTGATTTTCCATTATAAAATATAAGCATAAGCATAAGAGAACATTTGAAAAAAATTAGAAAAGTGGAGGAGAAAATTACCTCACATTCTTTTTCCCAAAGACAAAATGCTATGAACATTTTGGTATATTTCTTTCCATCTTTTTTCTATCACTAGTTTTTGATGTTCTTTTTTTCATTTTAGATGGCCGTTTTAATTCAAATCTACATTTTAATATTTTTCACTTAACATTATCTTTTCAACATTTTCAAAGTTATTACAAGCCCTCTGCATGATTATTTTCACAACCATGTGCGTCATTTAATAATGCATCATTAACCCAATGACTTATCCACTTAAACAACATTTAGGTTGTATCCTCATTTTGTTTATAAATAGTGTCATAGGAGAGCTTTTTGTGTACAGTGTTTTCCATATTTCAAATTATTTCCTTAGAACTGATCCCTAGAAATGGAGTTTCTGGGGCTAAAAATAGTACCTTTATAAGGTTCTTAATAAAAAGCACATCCTTTCTACCAGGTCAGAGTTCAAGGAGCTTAATGAGTTTGAATAGGCTTACCATGGGTCCATTTAGAATAGTCCCTTGCAGAACTGAGCAAACCCGTCTACATCATCGAGCACAGCCCTTCCCTGCTGTTCCAGCCCAGTGATACCACTCAAATTGAGTTAATGCCCCTTCATCTATCTTCCCACTGAGATGCATAGCTTAGGTGTACTTAGGTCACCCAGTCAAACTCCCTAAAGGGGCAGAGCTTTAAGTTCATCAGTAAGTCCCTAATGCCGGCACAGCAATTCCAACAAGGTTTTAGAGTCTTCCTTATAAAATGGGAATATTCATGCCTATTTTGAAGGAATGTATGTGAGTGTAAATGAGATTGTGCATGAAAAGTGTTCAGTATAGTGTCTACCACGTAACAAAGACTCTATAGACCTGAGGCTCTTCCTTTTCTCTTGGAGCTCATCTTTCTTCCCCAGTGGTGACAGGGTCAAGGCAGAGAGAAAAAAAGGAGGTAAATATTCAGGAAATAAAATAATGCCATATAAATTGTGACTTTTGAGTAAATTTTATGAACAGGCAACATTTATGGAATGTAGGCACCGATCCCAAATCTTGCATCCACTTGGATTGCTACCACTCCTGAAACCGTTACCATTTGAGTCCTTCTTAGATGCTAAGGAATTGTCACCAGAAGGCGGAATCATTTGCTTCTCCACAGTTTTGTTTGGAGTAGTGTTTCTCCAAAAGTGGTTATTGGACTATGTTAGAATCACCTGGCATATTAAGTTAAGAAGAGCTAGAGGTTGTAACAAATGGTCCCCAAATTTCAGTAGTTGACAGCATAAACATGTAGTTATTGCTCATTACATAGCCCAGTGACTATTGCAGATTGTAAAGGGTTATCTTCCCTACACACTCATTCAGGGGCACAGTTTTCCTGCCATCTAATGTCTCTGCCATCACTCAGGGCACTCAGAGTCCTCTCTGGGATCCTCTGTACCAAGGTGGCAGATGACAAGAGGAGAAAAAGCCAACTTAGAGGATTTCAAGAATGGTTTTAGGGACTAATGCTAGAAGTGATGTACATCACTTTTGCCTACATTCCATTGGCCAGGACTCAATTACACAGTCCAATACAGTTGCAGGAAAGGCTGGAAACTGTAGTTTAGCTCTATACAAGAGAAGAAGGAAACAATTTAGTGATCTCATTGCATATCTATGGTGCTTATTAAAAAATTATGCTTTTTCCAAAATTATATATACACACATATATACATGTATGTGTATGCATATACACACACATATACATGTGTATGTATGCATATACATATAGATGCATACACACATATATAATGTATATATATAATATACTATATATATATAATGTTTTTTCCTGATGCTACTAGACCCACCAAATCATAATCTCTAGGGCCTAAAAATGTGAAGTTAAAGCTGATGACTTTTATAGGTACTGAAGTTGGAGCACTGGCCCAAAGATGACTTTGATGGTTCCAGCACTAACAGTAACACCTCCTCTTTTCCAAAGTCTGTCACTGTCATTGGTCTTCCTTAAATAGGCTGAGCCCCAAGAGTATTTTTTGCAAATCTTTCAGAAGTTGCAACAACTGTAGCATGAGGATTCTCAGGATAGTTTGCCCCCAACGCTAAGATTGCAACATCCCAGTAAGGATGTGAGTGAGCATGCTGTTTGCCAGGTCTTTTTCTTGCCAGTTTTATTTTTACTCAAACAAAGGGAATATTGTGGGGCTTCACTGAGTGACACAAATAGAAGCTAGCCCACACAACTAAGATCTATTTGCTTTAGGGACATGGTTGAGGTCACTTTTCATTTTATAGGTACATCATTTTATGGGGGCACATGAGAGAGGTTTCTGTCTGATGTCAGTACTGCAAATAGTTGTTCTTAAGTGAGAAACCAGTTTACTTTTATCTTAGACCCTGTGAATCATGACATTTATTGTGTTTTTTCTTTGCATTGGGAACAACGAGGAGGTTTGGAGCCAAAACTTTAGAGCATCTCTAGCAAGTGTACAGAAATTAATTCCAGTTACATCTTATTTTTTCTACTTTCACTCCAAATATTCTTATTTACTTATTTTCTGATCTTGTTAAAGTATACATATTCGCACATACTATTTAATATGTATTTTGAATGAGCAGGGCGTAAATAGATTTTTAACTGTTAAATATGATATTACAGGCATGGTGGCTCATGCCTGTAATCCCAGCACTTTGAGAGGCTGAGGCAGGTGGATTGCCTGAGCTCAGGAGTTCAAAACCAGCCTGGGAAACATGGTCAAACCCTGTCTCTACCAAAAATTAGCTGGGCTTGGTGACTAGTGCCTGTGGTCCCAGCTACTCGGGAGGCTGAGATGGGAGGATCACTGAAGCCTGGAAATTTGAGCCTGTAGTGAGCTGTGATTATGCCACTGCACTCCAGCCTGAGTGACAGAGTGATACCCTGTCTCAAAAAAAAAAAAAAAAAAAGATGATATTGTGACAGAAAAATGAACAGAACAGGTCCTTGGTCTTTTGACCATATTTTAGCCCAAGGAAAATTCTTCCCATAAATGGCACACATGAAGCTTTAATCACTGGGTTTGACCCAGTACTAACTGAGCTTCCTTAGAGATCTCAGAATAGGTTCATTAATTAAAACCGCATGTACCTTTCCAAGATGATTCCGTCCCAGTCACTTCTTTCCTGGAATGGAATCACCCCATTTTGGGCCCAGAGGCAGTGAAGAACTTAAATGTCATCAGGGAGAAGTGTTGAATGGACCACTCTTGTCTTTGATAAATTTTGCCCTTGGCTGAAACTTCTCCACCATAATGTTTAGATCAGACAATGAAAACAAAGTGAGAAATAGTCAGGTATCCTTAAGACATTGTATGACTATTATTTAGTAAAAAATTTTCCCACATTGAATTGAATAAGTAAGTTATGGAGCAGACTGAGAGAAAGGTATCTAAATGTCCATTCAATTAACTAAACTTTATTAGACACTGTCACTGTGCCTTCATATGTTATTTTTATTACACACACGCGCGGGTGTGCGCACACACACACCCTCCCCCGCCAAGCCCCCCAACGGAAACAAGCACACACCCTGGACGGGAGGTATTAAAAAGGTGTGATCCCCTTGCTTTTAGCTTTGAGCAGATGGCCCATGGTTTGAGGCGGTTGCCTCCGCAGGCTCGGCCTTTACCTTCAGCACCAAGGCCAGCGCACCTGGCTCCACGAGGCTCCCAGAACCTTCGCCATTCCGGGACTCTCATGCCCAGAACTGCAATAAAAAAATGTTATTTCTCAATGAAATTCACCTTCCTAACTCATGAATTGCGCTTCATTCATTGCTTTTCACGAAGTGGTCATTGGTACCAGCAGGAAAAGTGTGAGACAAGGAGAAAATGTCCAACGTATTGGAGACCTGCCCCCTTACACACATGCATGCACGCGCACACACACACAACCAGATGGTCCACATGTTGGTTGAGTTTTACTCTCCTCACTCCTCAGGGACCCAGTCCCTCTTTGCACGGGGAAGCAGTTAGGGAGAGCATTCCTTTCCTCCAGTACCAATAAGGAGCGATTCCTGTGTAAGGATTGGGAGGGGTGGAACACCAGTGCTCAGGTCTCTGAGTTTCTAAGGTTTGTCCTCCCACGGAGGTTTTTAACCCTTGGGGATTATGTATAGTTTTTGACTTTAAGGCACACAAAGACAACCTACCCAAAAGATTGCCATTCCCAATTAAAGTCCTAATGGAAACAGCCCCGCGACGAAGACATATCAGACATTCGTTCCCATCTCATGGATGAGCCCAAGAGGTTAAGCTACTTGCCCAAGATAACACAGTGAGTCACCGACAAAGACTAACCCCAAAGCTGGATTTCCAATATTCTTTTCTGCTTGTCTTTCCTCACTAAGATGCATATATTTACCAACTGTCACCACGATCCGCAGTTCTTCGCCCCTCCCTCCGTCCCAATTATCTAGAAACAAAAAGAGTAGAAAATCGAAAATGAGATGGAGGTCGGCAGGGGCGTGAGGCCACGGATGGCTGCTGCTTCCTTGCTCCCTTTTTTTGAAGCCAGAATCGACACTGCTCTTGCTCGATGACAGCCCCTCGCCGGAGGCGCGGCTCCTGGCCTCTGCGGGGGTCCGCGCAATCCGGGCGCCTCCATCTGCCCCCCTTCTCCGAGGGTCGCAGCCACAGAGCGCAGGCCCAAGCTGGGGCAGACCAAGGGCGGCCGGGGTGCTCGTGCCGGTGCCGGCATCACTGCCGGAGCCGCCCTGGACGCACTGCACCCAGCGCTGCTTCTCTCGCTGGTCCTGAGCCGATGCTCCTTCCGATGATTGGGGTACCGCAGGGAGGCCGAAGGACAACCGGGGAGCCTCGGGGCCGCGCCTGAGGCCCAGAGTCTGGGCTGTGCAGAGCGCAGAGCCCCAGCTTCCCCAGCTCCCTCCTGGATTAATGCTTGGTGCCAGGGAGAAGCGCAGGGCTCTTTCCGCCTCCTCCCCAAGTGCACCCGGGCGCGCTTCCATCTGATTAGAATGTTTCTTCCATCTTATTAGAATGACAGTAGCTTTCAAGTCATTCATTATGAGAAGAATTTTAGTCTTAAAAGAAAAAGGAGTCCCACTGTAATTGTGAGTTGTAATAAATGCGAACTTCTGGTGCCTTCCTCTGCAGCATGGAAGACAGTAAAAAATGTGTCTCGTCCAAACGCACCCCCTCTCCAAGCCCATTGTGAAGTCAGTCGCCAACAAAGGGGACGTGTGAATATTCAACACCGACTCTTTCACTTGTTTTTTTCCCGGAATCCCTGAGTCGCCTCCCCCACCCTTTTTTTTTTTTTTAAATGGGCGAATACCTGTTTAAGTTTTAAAAACACATGGAAATTGCCCGCGAGCGACCATATAATTTGATTTGCCAGGCAATCTGCAGAGCGATCGCACGTCATTTATAATGTTCATTGAGCATTTTGCCTAATTGTGTCTGTCTCTGAAAGGGCAGCGCACCCCCTCCCGACCGCTAGCAGCACAAGTGGCGACATTCCCATGGAGCGGGCGCGCCGCAGCTTGCCGCATTCAGCGCGGGCGGCCGGGCCGCGCGCTTCCCCGCCCGGACGACCGGGCGCGCCTGACACTAATAGCTCGCGGCTCAGGTACGAGCGGGCGCCGCATTTGACTCAATTCAATTCACAACCGGCCGCGCTTGCAGGTGTCGCCTTTTGAAACCGCCATTCAGGCGGCCGCTGTTCACTTCTCGCTGCGCCGCGGGTTCTGTAGAAGCGCAAGAATGGGGCTGATTATTCCCGTGCCCACATGCCGCCCCCACACGCCCCCACCCCCGTCCGGCGCAAGGCTTCCCTTGGCCAAAAGAGGCGTTTAATTAGTTCTGGGGCCGCGGAGAGCCAGCGTGGCCGACAAAGCCCGGCTCCCCAGGTAACCCGGGTTCCCTGCAGACCCGGGAGGGGGCGCGCGGGGCCGGAGCAACGGCCTTGGGCTGCGCGCTCCCTCCGGCGACACTGCCGTCCCCCTGGCCTCCGGCCCGGTCCCCCGCAGGCCGAAGGCTCATCTGCCGGGCTTGGGTGGCCCAAGCCAGCGCCGCCTGCGGTCCCCGAGTGCGGCTGGCTCTAGGGCCAGCTCCCTCTCCCCGCCTTTCAGTGCTCAGAGCTAGGCCAGCGGGAAAGAAGGCAGCATGGTCGGCAAAAGACAGGTGGCAGTGGCGGTCTTGCATGATACTTGTCCTTCTTCCCTGTTCCCCATTTTGGGGAAACATTGGAAACACTTTTCTCTTTATGCGCATTCGCGTCTGAGCACCAAGTGCTCCAAGCCCTGCGCGCACCGCCGGGCTTGGAAGGCGGCGAATGGCTGCCTCGCCGCCGCCCCTACTGGTGACACTCGGCCGCCAGCCCCCGCCCAGGACGTGCACATCTGCTGACAGCACTGGCCCGGGTCGCAGTCACCGGGCCACCCGCTCCACAGGTACAACCGCACCCAATCCAACCTGGCACTCGGAGGGCTGTGCGCGCCGAGCTGGTTTCGCGCCCCAGCGAGCCGGGCCTTCGGCTGCGCCAGGGCCCAGGCCGAGTCATCCCGCCGCTCGCGTCGCCGCGAGGCGGGACACCGCGTGATACCTTTGCCGTGGGGTGGGCGTCGGCCGCGGGGCGGAGAGCGGGTGTCCCACCTCGCCTTATCATTTGATTTCCGCCAGCGTCTGAGGACGGCGCACCCAATTCGTTCCACTCGCTGAGCTCTGTGAACGAGCGGCGGGGAGGGCGGGGGAGGCCGGGCTGGGGGAGGGCCGGGTGGTCCCACTCCCCCGCCCCCGCCCCGCCGGCCTCTCGGAGCACAAGTGTTGGGATTCCCACGGGCAGGCGTGCTCTGCGGCTGGAGGCCCGAGCGCCCAGGGCCCAGGAGACGTGGCGGACACAGAGGGGTTTGTAGACACGGTGACCTCCGCGCTCCCGCTCTGAAAGGGCCTGAAAGGAGCCGTTTATGGTGCATTACCAGTCAAGGGCTCAGGTACCAGCGCCTTGTGTCGGGAACCCAGGCGGCCGCCCGTGCTGCAGGTGTCTGCTATACAAACCCTCGGGAGGGGGAGGGCAGGCCGCCGGAGAAGGGGCCGGGGAGGGGCCTCCGGCCTGGCCTGCTCCTGCCACTCGCGCGGTTTCGCTCTTGCTCCTCTGCAGCCACAGCAGTCAGCCAGGGGTGCAGACGGAGGTTTTAGGGGCCGGGACAGAAAAAGCTGCAGGGGCCTGGCTGCCCAGTCTCGGTTTGGTTTCAAGACTAACGGCAGCAGGAGGTCACAGGAGGCTTGAACCTCTCCGGGGAGGCAAGCGCTGTGCCGGGGCTGCTTGGGCCTCCAGAGGCCTGCCAGGATTTAACTTGAACTTCCCAGGTAGGCCTGCCCTCTCCTTGTCTATCTTCCTGTACAAAGAAGGGCCTGAGCCCAGGCGCATTTAGCAGCTGTTCCTGGTTAAACAGCAGTGTGGCCTCCTCCTCACTGACCTCTCCCAACGCCAAAGTCACTCCCTGCCCAGAAGAAACCACGGAAGGTACGTTAGCTTCTTTGGGCTGCACCAACAGCTATGCCTTTAGTGGGTCACTCCTGTACCCGTCTGTGCCCCCGAACGCCTGACAAACCAGGAAATTTAGCCCCCTACCCCCACCCCCTCAAGCTGGCTTCTAAAGCAAAACCTTGAAATGCTTTTTTTCCTTAGGGAGGAAATTGTGAATGGAGTTTACTCCCTAAGTAAGCCCCGAAAAGCCTTCACACGGCGAAAATACTGAAAAAGAAAAATAGCACAAGAAATACAGCTATAATATTAAGACAATTTTAAAAAGAACAAATCGTGTTTAATAATACTCAGGGCCAACTTGAAGAAAAGATGAAGGAGACAGAAATGTTGGGTGTGTCTAAAGGGAACTTCAAAAGGTTTTAGAGCTTGTCTGTCTTGTCTAATATTAGCTGCAAATTTCCTTTCCCTTAATGCAAGGCCACCACCGTCATTACTTTTATATGTGTCATCAATTATTAGGATTCGTTTTTGACCAGATAAAAGAAAATGATTTTCTTAAAGTAATACAGAAGTTGGCCCAGGAATAAGGAAGTTGGCCAAGGATAAGGAAGATGGGTGTGTGTTTGAAAAGGACTGTTTGCAAGGAGAATAAAGGGGAGAAAATAGATTCCTCACAGGGTGAAAGTCTTTCCCAGCTGCAAAAATAACGGAAAAATCACCCCTGACCTTTCTTTTATCACATTCACAACCCTACTTCTTAATAAGTTCCTCCAGATAGGTGTCTCAATCAAGTTCATTGCCTTTATTCAGTCTTCATCACTTTGTACCCCAATCTCACATTGAAACTGTTTTTAATCATTTTCACCAGCAATTTCCATGTCCCCCAATTTAGGGCCAATTTACATACCCTAGTTTGCCTAAAATTGCAGTAACAGGCCCACCATTCATCCTGATGGCAAAAGCAGAATCCTTAGTATCATCTTTTCCTTCTCTCTTTTTCCAAGTCCCACATTCAATAAGTTCAGAAGTCCTAGTAATTCTCTTTCCAAAATCTCTCTCCAATCTGCCCAGTCACCACCCAGTTCAGTCCTTCACAATATCCCAGCTGTTCTGCTGCCACAGCCTTCTGCTCAGTCTCCCTGCCTGTAGTCCTGCCTTGCTTCCATCCATTCTCCACACCGCAGCCCCAAGCACCCTTTGTAATTGGTAAACTGGATCATGCTATCCCCCTAGGTAAAACCATTTGTCGGCTTTCTATTCCCAAATTAATTATATGTAAGTTATAAACATGTGCTGCTATACAAATCAGTTATATATATTATAAAGAATGCATAAGACACACAATTTTTCTAAAAAAAGATAAAAATATAGATGATAGTTCTGATAGTTTCTTCCTATACCCCTATAAGGTTTATCCAGTCTGGAAATGACTATCTATATGATTCCCATCTCCATAACACAGTTTACAAGGTCTTCTTTGATCTAGATCCCATCTACATTTCCATCCTTACCATCCCTCTTTACTTCGTCCTTAATAAAATCCTTTTTTAAATAAACTTTTTTATTTCTTCAAATTTCATGATGATCATTCTGTTTCATGTTACTGTCTACCTCTACTCCTCATTTTCACTCCTCCATATGCCCCATGGAAAAAAGGATATGTTCTACCTACTGTTCTGTTGCTAGTGTTTAACGCTAGCAACAGACAGAACAGTACATAGAAGAGATATTACAAGCACACTTCCCAGCACACAACAGGGGCTTAATAAATGTGTGTTACATACATGAACATAGTGCTTCTTTGAGGCAGCCATGTTTTCTGTGAAATAACTCGAAATCAGAGAAAGCTGATCCATAGAAAATGAAAAGGATGAAGATGTGCAGAAGGAAAGAGAAAGAAGCACAGGAAAGACAGAGACAATGTCCAGGCATCTTTCTAGATCATGATGTGTTGACTAGTATACAAGTTTAGCTGCTCTATTGTAAAAAGTTTACAAATATGAGATACAAGTTTATTTATTTCTCATAGAGACAAAACAAAGCTAGATAGGTATTCCAGGCTTGGTATGGGCTCTAAATGATGTGGGGGACTTCAGTTCCTTTTGTGTATTTGCTCATCTATCCTCAACATGTAGCTTTCAACTCATGGTTCATAGTGGCTGCTCCCACTCCTCCCGTTGACTCAGCATTCCAACCAGTGGAAAGGGGAAGTGACAATATAGGACATGTCTTTCTCCTTCAAAGATTGAGTCCTAAAGCTGGGCCTCATTTCTGGTCACAACCCATTAATTAGAAATTAGTTTCATAGCCACACAGAGCTGCCATGGTGAGCAGGAAATGTAGTTTTTATTCTGGGTAGCTATGTGCCCAGCTAAAATCCTGGAGCGCCATTACAAAAGGAAGGAGAAAATAGCTATCAGGGGAGAATCTTCAGTTTCTACAACACTTGGCACTGCTGCCTCCTGAGGCCTCACTACATTCCTGCTATCAGATTCTAGGAGATGCTCTGTATCCCATGATGTATCCCCCTTTTAATGTTTAACTTAGTTCAAATTGGCTTTCACTACTTAAAACCAAAAGATCGTAAACAAATCTACAAAGGTACTGAGTGTCTATGCAATGACACTAGGTGCAGAATGCTACATGCACCAACCTAGGTATGTCAGGTAGGCTAGGTTTTGCTGCAGTAGCAACCCCCAAATCTCAGCAGCTTCACACAACAAAAGCTTATTTCTGGTCCAGATTACCCGTTCTATGAAGGTTTGCAGGGGAACTATGTTCATCAGAGTCACTCCAGGTCCCCAGCTGACAGATGTCCTGCCCCAAGGTGTATGTCCACAATCATTATAGAATATGGAGGCAAAAGAGATAAACTGTGCACTGGCTCTTAAAACGTCCTCCCAGAGGTACCATGTCATTTTCACACATCTTTCATTCACTGAGCATGTCATATGGCCATATTTCACCTTGAAGAGGGTAGAGAAGTGTAAGCTATCTTCTGCCTGGAAGAACTAGAGGGTATCTGTGGTTTGCTCTACTTGCTCCCACAACCTAGGTATGGTGGAAGCTTTTCCGGTTAATTTTTTTGTTGTAAAGCATCCAGAAAGTATAAAATGATCTATCTGTACCTTCCTTTCTTCTCTGCTCAAACTTGTCTAGCTGAAGAAGAAATGTACTCTCTAAGTCCTGGAGACCTCCAAGGCCAATGACAACATAAATCCCTCACATCATTTTAAATTTGGGCAGGGAAATATTATATAACAGATGGTGCATTCTCAGCTTTGGTTCCATCTGGGACATCCCCTAACATTTTTAGGAGTCTCTGCATATATTCCTAGCACCATCTTGGATTGCTACAATGGGTTTGTACTCAGGTGTAGTAGATAACAAGATTCTGAAAAAGAAAAAAGGCCAGGATCAGGAGTGGGTAAGGATACAGAAAGACATTCTACCATGGGGTGCACACAGGGAAATCTGTTTCTAGGGCTGGCAAAGACTAAATAAAAGTGAGATTCAGTGGACACGAGGAAATCTCTGTCTACCCCCGAAATGCCTTCAAATGACTGCACTAAGGCTCAAATGCCAGATTCAAAAAATCCTTTCCTGTGATTTACAGCATTACCTTTCAAGAACCCTAATCAAATGCTGGGGAGGGAATGATGTGGTTGCTCTGTGTTGCTCACACCTTAGGGGAGCAGATGTTTTCCTTTATGGCCTCTAGCTGAGACCAATGGCCCTGAAGTAATTGGCTTCTAAAGAGGGCAAAAAGGATAATTTGGAGCACTGGGCATTCTTTGAAGACATAGGTCTTGGTGGGGCATCCATGTGTTCACCATGAGGCCACTCCATGCCTGGGATGGGGCTGGGGTGTGGAGGCAGGACTAAGAAAGTAGATTGCAAAAAGGCACACTGGAAGGTGCAGAACCCAGGCTGCGCTTGGGGCTGAGCCCCTAACATCCCATAGATTTGCTGGGGATATCCATGAGCTATTCACAGCTCTAGGCTGTTGTAAATATGTTCAACCTCCCAGAAGCACATTTCTGCCCCTCGTCTTGTGGTCATATTTCCTCAGGAGTGGCTTAGCTCAACATTGTTCCTTTTTTTTTTTTTTTTTTTTTTTTTTTTACCCCCCGAGATAGAGTCTTGCTCTGTTGCCAAGGCTGAAGTACAGTAGCACAATCTGAGCTAACTGCAACCTCCCCCTCCCGGGTTCAAGCAATTCCCCTGCCTCAGCCTCCTGAGTAGCTGAGATTATAGGCACACACCACCACGCCCAGCTAATTTTTGTATTTTTCGTAGAGATTAGGTTTCACCATGTTGGCCAGGCTGGTCTCGAACTCCTGACCTCTCTGCCTGCCTCAGCTTCCCAAAGTGTTGGGATTACAAGTGTGAGCCACCGCTCCTGGCCAACGCTGTTCCTTTTTTGAAGCTCTCTCTGTCCCCTCATTCTTATACCGACTTATACCTCAATATAGCCCTCACTGAACTGGATCATAATTACTCCTCTCTTTACTACACCAAGAACGTGCTAAGGGGCAGAGACTGCACATATTCATCTCCGTATTTCCACGTATATAACACAGTCACCTGAACGTGGTTGATGCTCAAAACACATTCCTTAAAGCAATAAACTAAAACAGCGTGATTTGACATTTTCTCAGTATTTCTGTGTTTATAGCTTCATATATAATTATGAAAAACAACAAGATTATTCAGCTTAAAAAATACCTAAGTAGTCAGATGTGGTGGTTCATGCCTGTATTGCCAGCACTTTGGGAGTACAGGGTGGGTGGATCACTTGAGCCCAGGAGTTTGAGACCAGTCTGGACAACACGGTGAAACCCCATCTCTACAAAAATTAGTCGGGTGTGGTACACATGCCTGTAGTCCCAGCTACTTGGGAGGCTGAGGTGGGAGGATGGCTTGAGCCCAGGAGGTGGAGGAGGCAGTGCATCATGATTGTGCCACTGCACTCCAGCCTGGGAGACAGAGTGAGACCCTGTCTGAAAACCAAGCAAAAAGAAAACAAACTTAAGTGATTGTTCAGCATTATATAGAGTAGTAGTTTCCAAAGCAAATAAGATGTTCTGTTGAGGTGCAGGAAGAATTTTAGAAGTTAAATCTTTACTCACCTTCTTAAAATTTCTTTTTGTGCATGTTGAAAAATGTACCCAATGTATTACTACAGTCCTATTTGTGTGAACTTAAAATTTATAAATGTACATATATTCTCAAGAGGTCATACTCAAAACTGGTAATGATAAGGTGCGTTGGGCACAGCTAATCTCCATCTCCCCAACACACACTACTTTTCTCTCTTTCTTTGATGACATTCCAAGTTTTAACTAGAAACATGCTGGGTATATATGCAAAGGAATATAAATCATGCTGCTATAAAGACACATGCACAAGTATGTTTACTGCAGCACTACTCACAATAGCAAAGACTTAGAACCAACCCAAATGTCCAACAATGATAGACTGGATTAAGAAAATGTGGCACATATACACCATGGAATACTATGCAGCCATAAAAAATGATGAGTTCATGTCCTTTGTAGGGACATGGATGAAGCTGGAAACCATCATTCTCAGCAAACTATTGCAAGGACAAAAAACCAAACACCACATGTTCTCACTCATAGGTGAGAAGTGAACAATGAGAACACCTGAACACAGGAAGGGGAACATCACACACCGGGGCCTGTTGTGGGGTGGGGGGAGGGGGGAGGGATAGCATTAGGAGATACACCTAATGTAAATGACGAGTTAATGGGTGCAGCACACCAACATGGCACATGTATACATATGTAACAAACCTGCATGTTGTGCACATGTACCCTAGAACTTAAAGTATAATATATATTTTATATATATATAATATATATTTTATGTATTATATATAATATATATTTTATGTATTATATATAATATATATTTTATGTATTATATATTATATATAATATATATTTTATGTATTATATATTTTATGTATTATATATTTTATATAATATATATTTTATATATTTTATATTTTATATATTTATATAATATATATATTATATAATATATATTATATAATATATATTTTATATATTTTATAAATATATATATAGATATATATAAAGAAACATGCCTAACAACCTCAAGACTGTTTGTCCGCATCCCTTGCAGCTAGATGTGGCCATGTGATAGCTCAGGCCAATTGACTGTGACCAGCCTCGATGTAAGCAACCTTCAGGTCATGTTCTTAAAAGGAAAAAGGAAAGTGTGTCCTTTCCTTTTTCTTGCTGGCTGGGATGTAGATACAATGGTAGGAGTAGGAGTAGCTATTTTAAATTCAGGGATGGAAGCCATGTTTCAGGAGCATGTTTCAGAGCAACAAGCTGCAAGGAAGCTGGACCTCCAACCCGTGTAGTCATCATATAAACTTTGGATTGCCTATGCTAAACTATTACATGAGAGAGACATAAATGTTATATTTTAATCACCGTTATCTTTAGACATTTGTTACAGAAGGCAGAACACTTATTCAAAATAATGCAAGGTGTATAGTCAAAAAGGAACTTTTAAGTTGATATAGATAATGAAGGCTCAAAGTGAAAGATACCAGTGGAAGAGAACCCTTCAGTTCTTCTTTGAACTCCTGTAATATCACTTCTCATGCATGCCTTTTTCTTTTCTTTTTTCTTCTGTACTTTATAGACATTTGATAAAAAAAAAACTTATTGATTAGCCACTGAGTGTAGGGGAAGCAAGATGGGAACTGGCATTGATTGAATGCCTGCTGTGTATCAGATGCTTTACATAAATCATTTGCTTTACTTTCCACAACAATCCTTCAGGTAGACATTGTTATTTCTTCCCCTTTCACTAGCCAGTGAAACTAAATCTAAGCAAGATCCAGGAACAAATGACTATAAGGACATCTGAGCAGATATTTTGATCTGAATTCAGATCATGTGGGTCAAATGTCCATGCTTTTCCATTCTCTGCCCTTTCATATGTGTTTCTTACCTTTCCAACTCTTCCTTTTGCATCTTCTCCCTCTTATTTTACTTCACTTCCTTTTTACTTTCTTTCCGTGTCCTCTTTCCTCTCTGCTATCTACCTCCTGAAGCCAAATATCTGTATTTGGTAATCATCTGGAACAGTATTTCTCAATCATGACTTTAATATGAGTATATATTCATATGTGTACAGGTGTGTATATTTTCCTACACATACACATATATATGTATTTGTATAAAATCTCCATAGAGATTACTTAAATTGTACACAAATAAGACTGTAGTAATACTTTGGGTACATTTTTCAACATGAACAAAAAGAAATTTACACATTCATAGAAAACAAAACAGCAACAAATAAAAACATTTATGGGCTCTCAGTGTTACATTCAATTATTATTCATGTGAAATTACTTAAGTAATGTACTTAAATTACTAATTAAATTATTAATATGAAATTACTTAAGTAATGTACTTAAGTAATACATAATGTACTTAAGTAATTTCATATTAATAATTTAGTAATTTAATTATTTTAATTATTAAAATAATTAATTTCATATTAATAAATTAATTAGTAATTTACAAAAACTTAGACCATTAGAATAAACTCTTTCTATGTACTGCTCTTGGATAACTACAAAGCCAAACAAAATTTAAAATGAAAAAATTCTATAAAGCAACAAAATTCAAATTAACCAGCATTTAATATGATAGATAATATGACTCTGTTGTAGTGACATATGCCACCTACAAAGCTAACATGGTATCAGTTCACTGTGTGCCATGGGATAGTTCTACCCCAGTTTAATTAAACTACCATGATAGCTTTGTCTGTCTAGCTTGTTGTGTGGCTATTTCATCTTTTCTAGGCACAAGCACAATCTCTGTGTGTTTTCTTTTGCCTGCAGTAATTAAAGTTGCCTGATTGGCACCCCCTAATCTTAAACACGAATGGAAGCCCAGATTCGGGTCCCATGTCCCGTGGTTGGACCAAGTCCTACGGTGCTCATCTAGATGTTCCAACAGACGCCCATACTTCATCGTCAATATTTTTTAAGATTATCATCTAAATGATGTCACAAAATTAAAAAATTGTTGTAATAAAACTGTGGAGCTTTCATTGAAGAAATATGGATCCAGAAAAATCAGAGGCCCATGGAAATGAGAGGTCCAACGATAGGTCCCGCCAGGAAACTCAATCCCAGTAATGGAGAGTCCCCTCGTTATGAAGAGAGAAATGGCTATAAATATGATTCACTGGTTACAGAGGAGTGAGCAGATTGTGAGGCAACTGTGTCCCATAACAAGCCTGGCTTATCCTTCAGATAAGAAGTGAAATAAACACCCTTGGCTTCTCTGCAGGGCTGGGGAGAGTGAGGGAGTTAGAGGGGGATGCTGTCTCCTCCTGGACTCCTACACTCAGAGCCTTGGAGTCAGTCTACCTGTGATGTGGAGAGGGACACTGCAGAGGAGAAATGAAAAGCATTGGCCTGTGGGAACACCCACCCCCCACCACCCTGAGCACCTTGCTCTGCCTCAGCACAGATAATTCTCTTAGAGGACTAGACTGTGTAAGTGAACTACTTTTCTTTTTTCTTTCTTTCCTTTTTTTTTTTAGAGACAGAATCTCACTTTGTCACCCATGCTGGAGTGCAGTGGTGCATTCACAGCTCACTGCAGCCTTAACTTCCTGGGCTCAAGCCATCCTCCTACTTCAGCCTCCTGAGTAGCTGGGACCACAGGCATGTGCCACCATGCCCAGTTAACTTTTTTAATTTTTGTAGAGATGGAGTCTCACTACGTTGCCAAGGCAACTCCTGGGCTTAAGTGATCCTCCCACCTCAGCCTCCCAAAGTGCTGGGATAACAGGCATAAGCCATCATGCCTGGCCAATGAACTACTTTTCTGGCCCCCACTTTAAAGCCAGGGGCATTAGCAAAAAGCTGTAACTAGATCTAATCCTGACTGCTCCAAAAGTCGTGAGAAGAGCTAAATAGAGTTGTGCTGCATCTTCCAGTATGGACGGTGAATTAAACTCAGTATTTGTTGATATAGTCGTTGATACTGTTCACTATGAATCTAGGAGTTAGGATGGGGTGGCCAACACCAAGAATGACTCCTGTGTGATTAAGCAGGCTCCCACTTCTCATGATGACTTAACACATATCCATTCTGTCATGTATTGAGCACCTACTACTAAATAACTTATTAAGCAACTACTACTACGTGCCTGGCACTGTTGATGTGCTTTATATCTGTTAACTCACTTAATCCTCACAATAACCCAATGAGGTAATATTAGGATAATTTGTTTTTGCATATGCAGGAGCAGAGGCATGGCTAGGGACATGCAGCTGCCTATTTCTTGAAAAGCATAAGCAGAAAAACTGTATACTTGAGTTTTTAGGCAGTTTTCCCAAAAACCTAGTTTCTTGGCTAATATTGGGCACTTTTGTGCTTCAACCAGGTGTGGTCTGGCATATGTTTCTCCAAGCACAGATTAACCCAGCAGATGAGGAGTTTTTTGCTCTAGACAGAATTTTAAGGGAACAAGAGCGATAATGCCACTGCAGTACCCTAACATCTTCAGAACCCCTGATATGAGTGAAAAGTGTTACTGATAAGAGGTAGAAAAATTTGGAGGGAATGAAAGTAATGGCTTACCAAGCAGAGAATAAAGTCAGACCACAAATAGAATCCAAAGGCAGTCAAAGAGATACAGAAAGCATGAACTGAACTGTGAGTTCTCAGATGCAGTGAGTGGTGCTCAATGAACATGAAATTACCCAACAGTAAAGCCATGTGATGAACAATCATGCTACCATTAAAGCCTGCCAGTAAAGAGATGGGGAAATTATGAGATGCTGTCCAGTGAAAACTAAGATATAGAACTAGAAATACATGGAAGAAAATAGACCAAAATGTTAATAGTCACCTGTAGGTTGTGCAATTGAAGAGAATGCAGAAAATGTGGTGGTTTTCATGAGTGTTTAGTAATTTTAAATGTGTTTTACATTGTTGAATCTCTCTAAACTTTATTCGATATTGACTTCATACAGGAAATAGCATTTCATCCAATGCCATCCATTTTAGATTATTATGGAAGGGAGTCACCAAGGTTACTTGGCAGCCCCTGCAAGCCCTTGTTCCCACCTACCACCTAGTTCTTGCTGATATTTTAAAATGGCACAAGCTATGATCCAGATCTCCAGAGGGCTCCTCCAGGCCTTATATAAAGAGATAATAAACCCCAAAATTTTTCTTAAAAAAATACGTTCATTAACTTTTAAAAAATTTCCTGCATAAAGGCATCCAGAGTGATATAATGGACTTTGGAGACTCAGAAGTGGGGTGGTGGGAGGGAGGCTAGGGATGAAAAGCTACGTATTAGGTACAACGTACACTACTTGGGCTACAGGTGCACTAAAATCTCAGGATTCAGCACTACACAATTCATCCATGTAACCAGAAACCACTTGTACCTCAAAAGCTATTGAAATAAATTTTTTTCAAAAAAGAATGTTCAAAATAAATACAATACACAAAGAAAAAATATGTTTAAAACAGGAAATACATACCCCCCCGCCAGAAGTCGGTACTGTCTAAAAGCTGCTGTGGTGAAGCCTACCTTATCCACTCGGTTAGTCAATTAACCTATATTACTGAGGCCTCACCATGAACCCACTAAATGTGAAAGTCAGCCAAGTTCAAACTCAAGCAGGTTTATCTTCAAAATAGCTAGAAGAGAAAAATTGGAATGCTCCCAATATGAAGAAGTGATAATTGAGGTGATGAATACCCCCAATTAACTTGATTTGATAATTGCACTTTGTATGCTGGTATCAATATATCACATGTGCTCCATAAATATGTACAATTATTATGTATCCATAAAAATTAAAAATATTTTAAAATTTTTAAAATCCTGCATATATGTTCACATATTTTAAAAATCAAAAGATACAAAGGAGTATACAACAATAATTCTATCCACTAACCACTCAGTTCCTTTCTTGATGCAATAATCGCATCAGTTTCTTGAGTATCCATTTAGAGTTTTGTTTTGTCTTGTTTTTGAGACAGAATCTCACTCTGTTGCACAGGCTGGAATGCAGTGGTGCAATCTCAGCTCACTGCAACCTCCACTTCCCTGGCATATGTTTCTTCAAGCACAGATTAACCCAGCAGATGAAGAGTTTTTAGTAGACATGGAGTTTCACCATGTTGGCAAGGCTGGTCTCGAACTTCTGACCTCAGGTGATTCACCCGCCTCGGCCTCCCGAAGTGCTGGGATTACAGGCATGAGCCACTGCACCCAGCCCATCTAGAGATATTTGATGCCTACACAAACACGCTTACATATATTCCCTGTCTTCTTTGTTAAATGCAAGAAGGAACATACTAGTCACTCTTGCTTCTTTCACTTAACAATACATCTTAGAGATATTTCATATCACCAAATTAAAAAAAAAAAACTCATTCTTTTTTGTGGCTGCTGGATATTCCATTATACAGATGCACCATAGTTCATTTAAGGCCGTACCAATGGACACGAAGACAGAAAATATGTATAGCTTTGACCAGAAACAGAGAAAAAAGTTCTTGTTTCTATTAAATTCATTGTTGTTCTTTCCACTGCTCACTTTGGAGGCCAAGATACAGACATCCGGTAATAACGACTTGCAGTGTTTACATGACTAAAGTTCAAACACCTTGCCGAATAACAAAAGTGAAGGACAAAGCTCAGAAGCTTTGCTATTCATCAAATAAACCCTGGCATGACAGAAAACGCTTATTTGGATAATTATATCAGCATTTAGGTGTTTCTCACTTTAAAGGTTAATGTTTAACAAGGAGAAATGCAAAGGCAAGAAGGAATGGTGCTGGGCATTCAGCCTGTGGGTCTTCTCTGTATTTTACCACAGATACGCGCCTCCTGCCCTCATTCTCAGTGGGAGACAGCCCGGCTTTATTTATGTATTGTTTTTAGGCTGAGCAGCCACTGAGTGGAGAACGTCTCATAGGAAACCCTCGCACATGATGCTAAGATCCCCACTCCCTTGTGCTAGAAACCCACTTATTTCCACTTGTGGCTCCATGTCCACTCCATAGTGGCCAGCATGTCACTCCAAGCCAGTTAGCCCTTCTAAATCTGTTTCCACCTGTGAATGACAAAAAGCAATCTGCCCAAGCTGGGCATGGTGGTGTGCACCTGTAGTCCTAGCTACGAGGGAGGCTGAATGGGGAGGATCCCTGGAGCCCAGGAGTTAGAGGCCACAGCGGGCTATGATCACACCACTGCACTCCAGCCTGGGTGACACAGTGAGACCCTGTCTCAAAAAAAGAAATAAAAATAAAAATTTAGTAAAATACCTGCCCAGTTCATCTCACAGTTCTGTATTAGGAGCTAATAAGCTAATGCATGTGAAAATCATATTAACGCAATTACATTCAACAACTTCTTCAGAAAAAGGGGGGCTGGGCAAAGTGGCTCACATCTGTAATCCCAGGACTTTGGGAGGCCAAGGTGGGAGGATATCTTGAAGCCAGGATTTCAAGACCAGCCTAGACAATATTGCACATAAGTACAAATATGCCTTTGAAGTGTGAGGGAAGCAGGGCAGGAATCTGTTCTCAGCAGCCAGTGGAGCCAGCACTGGGCTGAGATGGATAAGACTGGCGTTAATTTGGCTGTTTATGGTGACCCATGCCTGTAATTCTAGCACTTTGGGAAGCTGAGGTGGGAGAATCGCTTGAGGCCAGGAGTTAGAGGCCAGCCTGGGCAATACAGGTAGACCTTGTCTCTATTTTTGAAAAATCTATATTTAAAAAAAAAACTGACATTAATTTTCTGTGTGACCTTAGGGAAGCCACTGAACGTCTCTGGGCCTCAGAGGCCTTTCAGCATGAACCTTGTGAGTGTATTTTCCAAATCTTTTCCTAGGGGTACAAGGATAAAGGGTGGACCAATGAGGGTACCTGGCCACTCAAGTGGGGAGAAGAAAGATATCTCAGATAAGGAGTGGTGACAGGGACAGAGGAGAGGAGAAACCACCCACCTGCCATCACCACTGCATTTCTGAGATGGGGGAGGGAACAGTTTGGGCCATGAGGAATTAACATGGACCCTTTCTCAAGGTAGGAGCAGACTGCGAGCCACATCCACAAGTACCTGCTTTCAGACACTAAGGAGGTGTGTGGGATACTGTGGGTGAGACAGCTGCATCCTGGTTTCTGCAGGGTGAGGTTCCTGCAGGGAGGATACACACCCAGCATCATGCACTATGAGAATGTTCCATGGGGAAGCTGACGATGGAGAGCCGGGAGGTGCCATTCTTCATGAGTGGCCTCTGCCCCAAGTTCATCCTGGACAAGGCCAGGGACCTGGGCTCTAACCCTCTAGTCATTGTTCCTAGAAGCTGGGAAAAGACTCTGGAAACGTTTGATGGGAAAGAAATGAATAAATATTCAAGTCCCCAAGACTCCTGATGGGGAGAGATAGCTGGAAGAGAAAGAGAGAGAGAGAGAGAAAGCATAAGAGAGCGCAGCATGGCATGGTGGCATGGTGGCTCATACCTGAGGTCCCAGCTACTCAGGGGGCTGAGGCAGGAGGATCCCTTAAGCCCAGGAGTTCAGGGCTGCAGTGAGCTGTGATTGAACTACTGCACTCCCGCCTGGGTGACAGAGTGACACCTGTCTCTAAAAACAATAACGAGAGAGGCAGAGAGAGAAGAGATGAGACCAAGGCTCAACATCAATGGCCCTGGCCAGAAGGTTCTCCTGCAGCTGAGAACCTAGGAGATGGGACAAGACCTACTAGCAGCCAGAAGGAAGCCTGGGAATCTGCCAGGCCCAAGGCAACAGGGTGGCACTGAACCCCTGATGAAAGACTTGAAAAAGTCTTGAGGTCTCACCAGGGATTGGCTCTAGAAAGAACCAAGTGCTCCTTCTGCTGCCCACCACCAGGGATGAGATACGATTCTATAATGAGCAGAGCTCTTTACAAGGTTAGGGTGTGGCAAGAAGCAGCCTGAGCTTGCTCGCTCTCTCTCTCTCTCTCTCTCTGAGACTCTTGGAGCCTTGTGACCAAGCCCCTCTCCAGGCTCCCCAACTGCCCAGAGGATCCAGGGGTGCGGAGGGCATGACTGGAATGAGAGCGGGGGCCTCTAGCCTGGCAAGATAAGGCTCAGTCTTCTCATCCAACCTGTTGCTTCCAGTGGCAGAGGGCAGCCATCCACATGGTCGTGACCCCCAGTGACCCAGAGAAAATTTCCTTTATTAGCAGAGAAGTCTTTCTTCTTTTTATAAGAGAAAAGAATGATCATGTCTTACTTAAAGGCTGTGTGTGTGTGTGTGTGTGTGTGTGTGTGTGTGTGTGTGTGTGAGAGAGAGAGAGACACAGTGTCACTGTCTGTAGGCCTTGTCCTAGATTCTCAGCAAGGCCAGTATGCACACAGCTAGCAATTCTCTAAAAACTTCAGGGCAGTGGAGGGAGGAGGAGGAAGAAGGGTAGGAAGGGCTATGTCTGAAACAAGTGAGTACGTTTTCTGTTCCTCCTACCCCATGCTCATTCATGCACCCCTAGGAGCCACCCAGAGCCTGCATGCTAGTTCTGCCCCCTACATAAGACAATAAGCTTCCTACCAGCAGTGAATTTCCCATGAGCTCACTGGGTGCTCAACGTGAATTTCTCTGTAACTCTTCCACAAACTCATCAAAAATGTCAGATGATTTTCTGTGGAAGTGGATTGCTAAAATCATATTGAATAAAAAGATATCCATATATAGCCGGGCACGGTGGCTCATGCCTGTAATCCCAGCACTTTGGGAGGCCAAGGTGGGTGGATCACTCGAGGTCAGGAGTTCCAGACCAGCCTGGCCAACGTGGTGAAACCCCGTCTCTACTAAAAATACAAAAATTAGCCAGGCGTAGTGGCAGGCACCTGTAATCCCAGCTACTCGGGAGGCCAAGGCAGGAGAATCGCCTGAACATGGGGGGTGGAGGTTGCCACGAGCCGAGATCGTGCCACTGCACTCCAACTTGGGCGACAGAGCGAGACTTTATCCCCCAACCCCCACCCCCCCAAAAAAAAGAAAAAAAAAGATACCCACATATTCACACTCACTCCCCTGTCTCCCAGTCCTCCACCTACCCACATGTCCATGACACACAGTTTCTCAAGAGCCACCAGTCTAGAGAGCCACGAGAGAAAGTCTTTCAGCCTCTTGAAAAGAGACTTTGTAGGCTCAATTCTAGTATTCTCTTCAGTGGATAGTTGTCAATATTTCCCATAAGGCTTTGAAGCTGGGTAATTTGTTACTCTTGCATGTCTTCACATTGACCCACGGGCACGGGCATGTTTCCACTTAGTTTGTCTACGTGAGGAAGGGGAGGGTGCACACCACTAGCTGGCTAGATCTCTGGCCTTGATACACACACACACACACACACACACACACACACACACACACACACACCCCTTGCCTTCCTTTGAGGTCAGAAAGAGAAATCTAATTGCAGAGAATCACAGCTCAGGCTCTATCACCGGGAACCTGTCCATATTTGCCTTTAAGCATATGCAAATAGTGAACGACTCCTTCACTATGAAGACTGAGAAACTAACACAGGAAAAAACTACTGAAAATCAGTCAATCCTTGGGTTAAAATTGTTTGGGGTTGTTGGCAGTTCAAGGTAAGACAATCTCTGGCCTTCTAACCTTATATATCTTTTGGTTTAACTCTTTGGTCTCAATTCAGTTAATTACAGTGCAATGTCTAAAACCAAGAAGCGTATTTAAATCACTAATCTGAAGAGGCATGACTTGGAATTTGAGAGGCGTCTGAATACCCAACAGAAGCCTCTAGTGAGACAAGTGCCTGAAAAAGGAAGCGGCCCAGGAGGACGACTTCTTTCAGTCCTCTGCAGAGAGAATACGCAGGATGGCTGCGCTTCTGAACTCTCCCGGGGTGGAAGCTGCAGCCTGGCTTTTAACCGGAATTGCCCAGACCTTGAAAGTGTTTCTTTGTCGCTCTTAAAAAGAGGAATTCACGTTGCATCGCAGTCTGTGATAAAGTCTGTCTTGGGGCAGACCTGCATACATTTTGTGTTTTGTTTTTTTCAGAAAAGAAAGGTCGAGAGAGAAAAAAACAAGTCATTCAGGGATGGTCCCGGTGGCCAGTCGGAAAGGTGAGAGACTCGGGCTTTGAAAACCATTCACATTCTGCCCTTTAACTTCAATGCCCTCCCTCCGGACTGCGCCGGAGCAGACGATTCAATTGACTCCTTTTGTATCCGGTTTATTGCTCAGAATCCCTAGGGTCTAGATTTGCTCTCAGAAGAAACGCGCCCCGCTGAGCCGCTCTCGGAGGCAGCCCCTCCCGTCTCCCCATTCCTTTCTCCGGGCCGGGGAGGGCAGGGGAGGCTGCCACTGAGCCGATGTCGCTGGGGACCCGCACCAGGCACCAGAGCCAGGCTCCGGAGCGGCGTCCCACAGGTGCGCTCCCAGCCCCCGTGCTGCGTCTGGAACGCCTTGGGAGTGGGCGCGGATCACCTTCCAAGGACACCCGCATATACTCTGCAAACTGTTTAAAAGCCCTTGAAAAGTCCAGAGATGGGATAGAAGCCCCCAGCGGAACCCAGGCCGGAACCCCGCGCACCTCAGATAAGGGGGTAGCGGAAAGCACCCACCTGGCCCCTGAGGGCAGTACCCTTAGATTGCCCAGGCTGCCGCGGAGGAGGACGATCGCCGCGCGGCCTCCGCTCTCGCCGTCTGGGCCACCGGCGCGCACCCCTAGGAACTTCTCTGGCCGCGTGTAGACGCTGCGCGCGGCTGCCCCAGCCCCAGGGCGGAAGGACCCGGCTCAGCGCGCGCGCGGGTAGCCAGCGAGCAACGCGGGACGCAGGTGTCCCTGGAGCCGCGCGCGGGGCAGGTACAGAATCCAGTATGCGGAGGCAGAGGAGAGGGAGGAAAGCGGTGCGAGGAGCCCCGGGCCGCGCGACCCCGCCTTTTCCTCGCCCCAGGAGCTTCCAAAGGGAGCAAAACGCCCCCCACCCCCGCCCACCGCCGAGCCTCCGGGCCCCCTCGCCGCCGGCACACCGCGCTCTGATTGGCTGGCGCGGTGGGTCCCTGGCACGCGCCTGTGGATGTTGTTATAAGAATCCTCGCGTGCCGGCCCTCAGCTCCAGCAAGTCCGCCACAGCCCTCCCCAGCGCAGCGCGGGCGCGGGCCAGAGCGCAGCGGCCGCGGGCACTCCAGGGAAGCCCGGGGGCGGGTAGCCCGGCGGCAGCCTAGCTGCCCCCAGCCAGGGCCCCGGGAGGGAGGGGCCCGGACGGGCCACCGAAACTTACCAAGAACACGCACAGCCTGGCAGTCCCGCTGCCCACTGCGGCGGCAAGAATGGACGCGGTGCTGTTGGAGCACTTCCCCGGGGGCCTAGACGCCTTTCCTTCTCCGTACTTCGACGAGGACGACTTCTTCACCGACCAGTCTTCACGGGACCCCCTGGAGGACGGCGATCAGCTGCTGGCGGACGAGCAGGCCGAGGTGGAGTTCCTTAGCCACCAGCTCCACGAGTACTGCTACCGCGACGGGGCGTGCCTGCTGCTGCAGCCCGCGCCCCCGGCCGCCCCGCTAGCGCTCGCCCCGCCGTCCTCGGGGGGCCCCAGTGAGCCAGACGGCGGCGGCGGCGGCGGCTACTGCTGCGAGACGGGGGCGCCCCCAGGCGGCTTCCCCTACTCGCCCGGCTCGCCGCCCTCGTGCCTGGCCTACCCGTGCGCCGGGGCGGCAGTACTGTCTTCCGGAGCGCGGCTGCGCGGCCTGAGCGGAGCGGCGGCCGCGGCGGCGCGGCGGCGTCGGCGGGTGCGCTCCGAGGCGGAGCTGCAGCAGCTGCGGCAGGCGGCCAACGTGCGCGAACGGCGGCGCATGCAGTCCATCAACGACGCCTTCGAAGGGCTGCGCTCGCACATCCCCACGCTGCCCTACGAGAAGCGCCTCTCCAAGGTGGACACGCTGCGCCTGGCCATCGGCTACATCAACTTCCTCAGCGAGCTCGTGCAGGCCGACCTGCCCTTGCGCGGCGGTGGCGCGGGCGGCTGCGGGGGGCCGGGCGGCGGCGGGCGTCTGGGCGGGGACAGCCCGGGCAGCCAGGCCCAGAAGGTCATCATCTGCCATCGGGGCACCCGTAAGTGCTTCCGCTCCCCAGCTCAGGGAGAAGGGGTCGGGCACTCGAAGGCTCCGGAGGGGCTGGGGGAGCTGACTGCCAAGCAGACAGACGACCGACGGATTGTCGGTGGGCACGGGCAGACTTGAAAGCGAGCTCGCGTTTCTCGTTTTTTTTTTTTTTTTTTTTTCTGCCACGTCGACCGCGGCTCTCAAGGGCGCGCGTCCCGGCCAGACTTGCAGCTCCTCGGATTCCTGGGAGGGGACGGTGGGGGCTTGAAGTGTGGTGGAAGAGGGTGGTTCCAGTATAACCGAAGGACACCTGCTCAGTTGAGGTGCCCAGGAAAGGGTCCTAAAGGACCTGATGGGACCAATGGGAATGTGGTTGGATATTCACAGTCTGTTTTCTCTTCCTACCTGTCCAGGGTCCCCATCCCCCAGCGACCCTGATTATGGCCTCCCTCCCCTAGCAGGACACTCTCTGTCATGGACTGATGAAAAACAACTCAAGGAACAAAATATTATCCGAACAGCCAAAGTCTGGACCCCAGAGGACCCCAGAAAACTCAACAGCAAATCTTCCTTCAACAACATAGAAAACGAACCACCATTTGAGTTTGTGTCCTGAGAAGTCCCAGACTCGGCTGAGGATCTGATTATGTCTCTGTGCATATTGTACATGTAAATATCTATAATGTAAATGTAATTTAAGAATCAAATTTTTCTAATGGCAATCAACTTTATTATTTATCTATTTATTCTGTTGAGTTGATGAAATAGATGATTTCTTTTTAAATATATAATTTATATAATTTATCTTGATTTTCTGAAAATATGCAATAGCCTATGATTTTCCTGAACTCTGTGTTGTTGGGAGAACTCTGGCCAGAAAACGTCCTGCTTATTTATTGCCAGATATGGTTTATTTCTAAGCGTTGTCAATAAATGCTATTTACACCTTTTCCTGAAGGTTTTTGAGTACATGATTTGATAGATAATCTTTAAAAAGAATTAACTTAGTAAAAATTAACCAAACCAGAGACTCAAAGTGTAGCTCTCTAGTAAGAAACTACATTTCCGATTTAGCCTAAAGGTGGGTAGGTTAGAGGATTAGATCTTAACTTTCTATGACAGCACTTCATCTAGGTCGCCTGCCTTACATAGCAACTTTTGTCTGTATTTTTAGCCCAGCTTCCAAACACCCTATACAAATACATCCTGGAGTATTTATTGTTCCCATTTTGCAGATGGGAAAGCTAAGGCTCAGAGACGACATTTGATTTACCCAAGGTCACCCCTACGTTGTCTATTCCTGGTGTATAAAAGTGAGTGCGCGGTGTACTGTGGGAGCAGGGAGCTAGTGGGCTAAGGGAATGGGCCTGTCTGCTTCCACTGGCTGGGAAAGGGGCTACTCTTGAGCTGCCCTGTGACCAACCTCTTCGGCAGCAACAGCATCAGGTACCTGGAACTCAGGCTTACTCCTCACAAAGGA